>NC_091963.1:23623384-23946638 GCF_031021105.1 Erythrolamprus reginae | reverse complement strand
AAACAGCCTGGGGGCTTCTCAGCAACCTCCCGAACGCCGAGAGGCCGCCGAGAAGCCCCCAGGCTGTTTTAAAAGGTGACAGCCGGGCGGCGGGGCTTCCCAGCAGCCTCCGAACGCCGAACGCAGAAGTTTGGGTTTGGCGTTCGGCTTCGGGAGACGGCTGGGAAGCCGCGCGGCTGTTTTAAAAGGTCACAGCCGGGCTGGGGGGGTTGCTGGGAAGCCCCCAGCCCGGCTGTCACCTTTTAAAACAGCCGTGCGCAGTGTTCCCTCTAATTTTTTTGGGGGGTGGGCGGAAAAGTATAGTGTCTGAGCGGCAGTCCCTTTGGGACTGGGCGGCACTCTTTCCCTCTCACTCTTTCCCTCTCGGCTTCTGGGCAGGTTTGAAAAACTCTGAGTTGATGAGGATTTTTAAGTGAGCCATTGCTCACTGCTCAGCTTAGAGGGAACTATGGCCGTGCGGCTTTCCAGCAGTCTCCGAACGCCAAACGCCGAAGTTTGGGTTTGGCATTCGGTTTCGGGAGACGGCTGGGAAGCCGCGCGGCTGTTTTAAAAGGTCACAGCTGGGCTGGGGGGGTTGCTGGGAAGCCCCCCAGCCCGGCTGTCACCTTTTGAAACAGCCGCGCGGCTTCCCAGCAGCCTCCGAACGCCAAACCCGGAAGTTCGGGTTTGGCGTTCGTAACACGAAAAAAGTTTGTAAGAAGAGGCAAATTTTTTCTGAACCCCGGGTTCATATCTTGAGTTGTTTGTAAGACGAGGGGTTCGTATCTTGAGGTACCACTGTATATGCTACCCCTCTCTGAGGACTCAGATTTGGAATGTTTTGTGCACATCTAGATGCCTGACCTATGACCTACATGACCTATAAATATTGAGAATTTTTTTATTGCCCTTAGGAGGAAAGCTTATTTATTTTTGCTATAGGATCCATAAGCTGTCTTCTGTGCTTAAATATCTAGATTTTGGGGTGTGGGGAAAATCCTATTCAAGAGTTAAGGACAGTGCAGACATTCAATGGAGGAGTAATATTAAAATTACACATAGGTGAAACGTAGGATGGTGCATTCTTCAAAAATAATTCAGCTTAAGCACTTTGAACCTTGTATAAGAAAATCAACCTTCTGATACTTGAGAAATTTGCTCATTGAACAATGCCTATATTCCCACAAGGTCTGAAAAATATATTGCTAACCATTCCCCAAACATGTATGTCTGTATTCAAAAACCAATTTTCAAGTTTTCCCTCTATTTCTTTCATTTTAAAAGTTGAACTATCCTTTTGTTAAAATCCAACTTGTATTGGCTGCTATTGCATTCATGACTAAAATAGTTATTGTGTAATGTGCAAAGTCACATGCTCAAAGAAATGTTGGCTTCAACTGGGGGAAAAAAATCCTCTACTAGATTTGCCCCATAAAACAAATGAAGCATTCTTTGCAAATCCACTGAATAGAATATGACTGACTAGATCTAAATAACTAGGGAAATATCACTGTAAGTATATTAATTACTTTTTTTTGTCTTTTGAAGGTTTAAATCTAATGAAGGAATCATTATCATTGGTGCAACAAACTTCCCTGAAGCACTAGATAAGTATGTCTGTGTGCATGTGCGTATGTGTGTAAAATACAATTGCATTATTTGATTTTGTGCAAATATGGCTTTGGTAGTTAAGGATGCATAATTAATAATCCTGCCAATATTCCTTGTCTTCATAATATAGTAATTAAGAAAATAGCATATTTTGCTGGAGCAACCATTCTAAGTGGAAGTTCTTAACTGAAAATAATTTAAATGCAGTTAAATGCAGTTAGTACGCTTGCTGTAGCTGTGTAATATTGGTTCTTAAGTAGTTTTCCAAGAAATTCTTGTGCTCACAATTGTTGCAAGATTTTCTATGGAAAGCATTTAATTGTGTAAATGCACTTCAGTAGAATTTACAAATGTAGTAGCAACTTTTCTTATTAAATTGCCTTTTAAAATATTTTAATATAAAAAAATTAAGATTATTAAATCATTCACAATTTTTTCTCTCTCCCCTATTTAGTGCTTTGTTACGCCCTGGCCGCTTTGACATGCAAGTTACAGTTCCCAGACCAGATGTCAAGGGACGAACGGAAATTTTGAAATGGTATCTTAATAAAATAAAATATGATAAGTGTAAGTGCTGCATTTTTGAAATAAAAACATAGAGAATAGCCAGCAAGCTGCCTACATAAGAAATTCATGTATGTGCTGATTGAGATTCAAGATCATCTTGATTATATAAATATTTGTGCTTAATAGAACATACTCAGTTAAAGTCTAGATCTCTGCTATTTAAGGATTTTATAACCATATTTACAACTATATTTTATCAAGTGAAAACTGAATTAAAAACTGATGGAATGCTTGCTGCACTATTTTTCAGAAAAGATAAAAAATTGTTCAATCATGTAATTCTATTATATTTGTTTCTCGTGTCACAGTTTTTATTCAAACTTTAATAATACAAATGATAAATTCTTAAAGCTGGATAATCATAAATATCGTATGCAATTCAAAACACTTCATCTTTATGTTTATTGTGTTTTATTACTTGCCTGAATATGACCTCAATTTGGATTAACAAATGCAAAAATGTGTCTGTTTGCACAGCTATTAATCCAGAAATCATTGCCAGAGGGACAGTAGGATTTTCTGGAGCTGAATTGGAAAACCTTGTGAATCAAGCTGCATTAAAAGCAGCAATTGATGAAAAGGACATGGTTACTATGAAGGAGCTAGAATTTGCAAAGGACAAAATTGTCATGGGTAGGTAGCATATTTTAAAATCACTTATTTATCTATTTTTTTGACTGAGACATAACAGTAGTTTTTATTTTTAATGTAATAAAATATAAAATAGCATAATATAATGAATCTTCATTTTAACAGACTAATCAGGAAAAAAGATGTGCATACAAGTCTGTGAAATTATGTTAATTAGCTCACATATGATACCACATTAAAGATGTTTGGGTTGTTTATTTTCAGGGAAATCAATATAATATAATATAATATAATATTTAGATAATAACCTTCACAAATAAGTTTAATTAAAGACACTTTACAAATAATACTATTTGGGCAGTGAGGTGGGGGGAATATAAAGAGCTTGGTTTAGGTTCTGTGTTAATATTTTTCTATGATGTGCCCATGTAGCATGTATAGATTTTGTGGCCTGCCATGGGTGCTACTTTTCTGATGTGAAGAAGACATAGTGTTCACATTTGGCCTTGAAAGATAGGTGGACTGTCATGCAGCTTGGTGAGCTGCTAGCCAGGATTGATATGAGGAAGATTTAGAATCAGCTATGGTTTAGCAGTACTCTAAAATGCTTGTCCTCCTAGCACAGAAATGGATGATGTTTTGGCTGAGCTGGACAAAAGTAAAGCAGTACTGAGCACACTCCACACTTCTTTTCCTCTCTTATCAAACCCAGAAAAGGAGAGGAAGTAGAAGTTGTGGGAGAAAGCTCCTGGTAGGGAGACATGAAAAATAACCCAACACACCTGCACTGTTTCTTGTTATCATTGTTGTAAATATCTTCTGTGAATTCCATCTATAGCAAAAAGACTGCCATGTGTTTCTCTATCCATTGCCACCTCTGCCTCATAATATAGCTGCAGTCCAAAATGAACCTATCTTGAAATGCAATTGTGAAACCTCTGAAATGTAATAAACATACAGCAAATCCAGAGTGAACACAAATCTTTGAGTTCTAATGGTCAGTAGCAATCATAGACAAAATGGAAGTTTTTATACATGATACATAGATCTGAGATTTATAGAAATGTGGACTACCTTAGAAAAAAAATGAAACTATGGAAGGGAGTGGGGGAAAAAACCTAAGGATGTTCATTGTTAATGGAATACTGACTGGTAAAGGGACCGAGGGCAGATCAGTAGTGGGTTCTAAAACCTGTTGCTATCGGTTTGTGCACGCACCTGCAGGCGCGCGCAATCCCGGGCAGGTGGCCAAAGCCTCTACCCACTGCTGCTACTGGTTCACTTAACAGGGAGCAATCCACTACCGGGCAAATAGAAAGAGGGAACAGAATGAAGACAATGTAAGTGGAGTCACTAAAATCCCAAAAGGGAGATACTGTTAAGTTTTTGTCAATATACTGTAATGGAAAGGTTGTTAAAGTTCTCTTGGTTTATTTTAATTTCAGGTCCTGAGCGTAGAAGTGTAGAAATTGGTGATAAAAATAAAACAATTACAGCATATCATGAATCTGGGCATGCCATTATTGCATATTATACCAAAGATGCTATGCCAATCAATAAAGCCACAATTATGCCAAGAGGACCAACACTTGGACATGTAAGATTGTGAATAATAGAAAACACTGCCTACCGTGTTGATTTTAGTAGGGCTGTGCAGCGCTTTTAAGTTTGAAGGTATTCATGAAATATGTAATATGATGGGTTAAATAAATCTTAGCATATGATTGTACTGTATAAATTTTTCCTCTGATTCTATTCTGATCTAATCTCCTTTGAATCTGAAATAGTTTATAGCCCTAGAGATTAACAATTTTACAACTTAGAAATGTTTAGAAATTTCTTTTCAGTATGATGATGCCAAAGACTACAAAGATAGTTTTTTATGTAAGATATTCATTTAAACGGGTGTTAAACTGGCAGTCCACAGGCCAGATGTGTCATGCCCAGGCTCTGGGATTGGGAAAAATATCACAAAACATCACATGACAGCAACAGATGCCATAGGTTTGGTACCCGTTCCTTAAAACAACTGGGTTTTGGGGGAATGAAATCAAATAATCTAGAATTGTTATGATTTAAAGCAAAATATATTAAGTGATAATAGTAGTTTTTATTGGTAATTTCATTAGTTTTGATTGTTTCAAGATTGCTGCACAATAATTACCTTAGCCCAATTTTGAATAATTCTGCAGGACTGCAAGATTGCAAAGATGATAGTATTAACAGAGTCACTTACTGAAAATTATTAATAACATAAACAGTTGTATTTATGAAGAATTATTTTTGTTGGGTTATCTATCGTAACTACATTGATTATTTTGAAAAACTGGAAAACATATTTTCTAGTTCTTTTTCAGTATTATGTGTCTGTGTAAACATATTATCTGCCAGTCCCCCTATCAAATGTGATGGATTTGGTTCTTAGGAAATGGTGAGGAAAGACAATAAGCGAGAATATTGGCAGCTGCTCATCTCATTTGATTTTGTATGACAAAACTTCATCTCAAAGCCCACTGACATACCATAACAATGATAGTTTTGGAGTTCTTCATGTATTTCTTACTTGCAAAATAACAGCATGTTTTACACAAGAGAAAAGCTTGCAGAGGGCTCAAAAAATGCCCAGGCACTTAGAATCCTTAAGTGTTATCAATTTAGCAAGCAAAACAAATAATCTAGCAGCCATTAAACCTGATTTATTGGTTTTACTCAACTCAATGTGTAATTTTGTATTAAAGGTTTCTTTATTGCCAGAAAGTGACAGATGGAATGAAACTAGGGCTCAGCTGCTTGCCCAGATGGATGTCAGTATGGGGGGAAGAGTAGCAGAAGAACTCATATTTGGCAGTGATAACATTACAACAGGTTAGTCAAAATGGGAATGCACAAAATGGGAAAATTTGCTTTGTTTCAAGCTTGGAACAGTTATTTCTCTGATATTTTACAGTTAGTTTTCAACTTACAGCCATTTGTTTAATGACTGTTCAAAGTTATAACACCACTGGAAAAAATGACTTACAGTGATACCTTGTCTTACAAACTTAATTCCGGGACGAGGTTCTTAAGGTGAAAAGTTTGTAAGACGAAACAATGTTTTCCATAGGAATCAATGGAAAAGTGATTAATGCGTGCAAGCCCAAAATTCACCCCTTTTGCCAGCTGAAGGGCCCATTTTTGCGCTGCTGGGATTCCTCTGAGGCTCCTCTCCATGGGAAACCCCACCTCCAGACTTCCATTGCCAGCGAAGCACCTGTTTTTGCGCTGCTGGATTCCCCTGCAGCATCACAAAAACACGGAAGTCTGGAGGTGGGGTTTCCCATAGAGGGGAGCCTCAGGGGGAGCCTCAGGGAATCCCAGCAGCACAAAAACAGGTGCTTTGCTGGCAACGGAAGTCTGGAGGCGGGGCATCCCAGAGGCGGCGGTGGGTTTGTAAGGTGAAAATAGTTTGTAAGAAGAGGCAAAAAAATCTTAAACCCCGGGTTTGTATCTCGAAAAGTTTGTATGACGAGGCGTTTGTAAGACGAGGTATCACTGTATAACCTTTTTTCACACATTACCATTGTATTATATTATGTTTGTTTGTTTAATATTTTATGCCACTCTTCTCCTTAGACTCAGGACAGTTTACAGCATTTTAGCAATAGCACTTTCTAACAGAGCCAACATATTGCCCCCACAATCCAGATCTTCATATCCCTATAGTCATGTTTCAAAATTTGGCTGCTTGGCAGCTGGCTCATATTTTATGACAATTGTTGTGTCCCATGGCATGTGATCATCTTTTGCAACCTTCTGACATTTTGACAGAGTCAATGGGGAAGCCAGATTCACTTAACAGTCGTGTTACTAAACTACAGCTGCAGTTATTCCCTTTACAGTTGTGTCAAGAAAGGTCATAAAATGGGCCAAAGCTCATTAAAACAACTGTCTTACTTAGCAATGGAAATTTGAATTTTAACTCTGGTCACACGTCTAAGACTACCTGTACAGAGTTTTTGGGGTCAGTTACAGTTTTATCCAACCAGAACCCAAGCCACTTTAGTTTTAGATGCAACTGATAAGAGTGACTAAAGCAGGGATCGGCAATCTGCGGCTGCAGATTCTCATGCAGCTCTTTGGGCCCTTTGCTAGGGCTCCCTGTGTCACACTGTCGCGACATGGCATGGTCAGAGCCTTAATGTGAGAGTAAAGCACCCCTGCACTTGCCTTTGCCCACCAACAGCATTCCCCCTGGTACATTTGTTTTTGCCACCAGCAAAGACTGCTGGAAGAGAATGGCGGAGGCGGATCTTGTGGGTTGGAGGCCATCTCCTTAACCTAGCCTTCCTCCTCACTTGTCCGCGAGACCAAGAGAAAGAAGGGGGTGGCATGGGAAGTGTTAGCCTGCCCCTGCAGAGCACAACAGCCCTGTGGGAGGGAGAGATGGCCCAGCAGAAGTGCTGTCATTGGCGTGGTGGAGAGGCGTGGTCCGGCTCTTGCAGCGGAACGCACTGCTTTCTGTTTCCTGTGCCTTCCCTGGTCTCAGTTCTTTCAGCAAGAACTATATTTCTGTTTGCTTTCACTTCCCTAGGCAGCAATGGCTGGGCTCCATGAGTGTGGGGGGGAACAGGGTTTTCAGGGCTGCTCTTCCCCCCTCAGGAAGACGAGCCTGGAGGAGTGTGAAGGGCTGCAGGCGAGCACCAGAAGCTCAAAAGACATGCTCCAATGTTGCGCCAACATGCATTTCCAGTGCAGGCTCCTCTGTCCTGAGATAGGCTTGAGCAGGGAGCAGGAGGAAGGAAGAAGGGGAGGAGAAGCCCGGCTGGCTTTCCTTTGGAGGGGGACATTGGGAGGGAAGCGCACTTTACAGTGGGAGAGAGTGGGTCCCCTTGTCCTCCTGGAGCCCATTCCTTGCCCCACTTGTCCTTAGCAACTCTCTCTCTCTCTCTTGGGGTGGAGAGCAAACCCAGAAATAGCTGCCTGCAGTTTCCCCACCAGTCAGGCAGAGAGAGAGAGAAGGCAGGGATAGGGAGACAGATTCAACTCAATTAAGCCTTTGCCAAAGACACTCACCCATCAGCCAGTCTCCCTCACTGTGAGTGTGTATGTGTGTTGCTCTCTGCCTCTGAATCTCACTTGGAAAGCCCTGCAGCCCTATGTTCTCTCTGGGCTTTTTGCCAGTTATTTTTCTTTCTTTTGGAAAGCCGGGCTGGTGGAGGAATACATGGGAGAGGCTTTCCTCCCCCCTTTCCTTCTCTTGTGCACACCCTCCTAGCCCATCCACAGGCAGCCAGGGGGTTGAGGGGAGGAGAAGGAGGAGGAGGGAAGTCTCTGTCACAGGTTGCCTTCATTACTCCACTAGCCCGACTTTCCAAAAGAAAGGAAGAAAAACAGCTGGCAAAAAAGCCTGAAAGGGCACAGGCAGGGTGCAGGGCTTTCGGAGAGTGGGAAGAGACACCGTAGGGAGTGAGAGAGAGCAACACACACACTCACACACACACACTCACAGAGAGAGAGAGGGAGATAGACAGGGAGAAAGATGGGAGAGAGAGAGAGAGAGACAGAGTTACTTATTTCCCATAGAAAACATGGAGCCACAAAACCTAGGTAGGCATAGCTGTGGGGGCGGGGGGGAGACAATTATGTGACTAGAGGTGAATGAGTGACATTGTTGGTCACGGCCACCCAGGTTTTGTGGCTCCAGGTATTTTGTTTTCTCTGAGAAACAGGCCCAAGTGGCTCCTTGGATGTTTAAGGTTACAGACACTTGGACTAAAGCAAGGCTGATATGCATCACTCTTGCTTTACTGTCAGCAGCTTCTGTTCCCATGATTTTTCTAATGCCTTCCCTCCCCTTCAGCTGTTACCGGTGTCTCAGTTTGGTCTATCCCAACAGCTCTCTTCCTTTTTGCCTCCTTCAGTAATCACTGTCGGTGACTTAGCACAGCACAATAATGTACCTATTCATTCTCCAATCTTCCCAGTATTTCACCTCCCTTCTTCAGGGCCCCACTCATACATCCTGGTCTTTCCCTGCATTCTCTTCTTTGAACATTTCTCCCTGGAACAAGTGCATTTAATTGTGTGGCCCATATTTATTCCACTCATGCACTTAGAGATTTTAGTGCAGGTACAGGCTACTCAAATACTCTCTGCATCCCTAATCAAAACAAGAACTTTCATAATTCATATGTAAGGAGTTTAAATTTTATGACTTAACAATGTGCTGTTTATAATTACCTAGGTTCTTCTAATGACTTTGAGAATGCTACTAGGATAGCCCAACTTATGGTGACCAGATTTGGAATGAGCGACAAGGTACAATTATATTTACTCTTCTTTATAATGTATTTTCAATAAAATATTTTCATATTGTAGATGTGTAAATATCGCGTGCATTCAGAAAATATTCAAATCCCCTTCACTTTTGTCAATTTTGTTATGCTGCATCCTGATTCTACAGTTGTTGAAATTCTTTTTTCCCCCTCATTAATCTATACTTGGTACAAAATGAAAACAAAATTTTGGAAAGGCCTGTAAATTATTGCTATTTTTAAAACTGAAATATCACATTGGCATAAATATTCAGACTCTTCACTCATTACTTTGTTGAAGCACTTTTGGCAACAATTAAGCTTTGAATCTTTTTGGGTATAATGCAACAAGCTTGGCACACCTAGATTGGATGATTTTCTACCAATCTTCCTTGCAAATCCTCTCAAGAATGGATGGTGATCATGAGTGAATAGCTATTTTCAGGTCCTCCAGAGATGATCAATAAGATTCAAGTCATAATTCTGATTGGTCCACTCTAGGATATTCACAAAGTTGACAACTGTGTTGCTTTGGCTGTGTGCTTAGGATAGATATCATGTTGGAAAGTGAATCTTCTGCCCAGTCTGAAATCCTGAACGTTGTGGAACAGGTTTTCATTGAGGATATACAAATCCAATAAATAAATAAATATCCCTGTACAGTGTTCCTTCGATTTTCGCGGGGGTTACGTTCCAAGACCGCCCGCGAAAGTCGACTTTCCGCGAAATAGCGGTGCGGAAGTAAAAACACCATTTTGGGCTATGGACAGCCAAAAACTACCCCCACGCACCCTTTTTCAAGGCAGCGCAAGGAGCCGGGCTTGAAATTAGGGCGGGGAGCGACGAAAGTGCAGAGGCCAGCAAAGATTGCTTTGAATGTCGGCTGCCCCCGCCCCCCCAGCGCCTCCGGCCCCCTCGCCGCTACCGCCCGCCCGATCCACCCCTCTCACCGGCTTTCTTGGGACACGGGTCCTCCTGTAGCAGCGCTGGCGGCTACGGCTTCTCATCCTCCTCATTCGGCTGGTAGCCGCTCTGAGCGCTTTGAGAATGCCCGCCCCACCCCTCTCACAGTCCCTTAGCTGACAGCGCTTTCGTCCCAGCTATCAGCGAGGGGGCTGCAGGAGAGGTGGGGCAGGCGTTCTCACAGAGAGGGAGAGAGAGAGGGAGAAAGAGAGAGAGAGCAAGAGGGGAGAGAGTGGAAGGTAGAGAGAGAGAGAAAAATGATAGAAAAAGGGAGAAAAATAGAGAAATGAGAAAATGATTGAAGCAGAGAATGACAGGAAAGAGAGAGAGAGAGAAGTGACTCTTGGTAATGACATATGACATCATCGGGTGGGAAAAACCGTGGAATAGAAAAAAAACCACGGAGTATTTTTTAATTAATATTTTTTGAAAAACCGTGGTATAGCCGTTTCGCGAAGTTTGAACCCGCGAAAATCAAGGGATCACTGTACTATGCTCCATTCAGCTTTCCCTCAACTCTGACCAATTTCCCAGTTCCTTCCCCCGAAAATTGCTGCCACCACCATGCTTCATTCACTATTGGAATGATAGCTGGTAGGTATCCCCCAGACATAGAATTGAGGCCAAACAGTTCAATCTTGGTTTTATCAGACCAGAGAATATTGCTCATCACAGTATGAGAGTCCTTCAGGTATTTTTTGCAAACTCCAAATGGGCTTTCATGTGTTTTGCACTGACAAGAGGCTCCCGTCTAGACCAGTGAAGGCAAACATTTTTTGGCTTGGGTGCCAAAAGGGCACCTCCTGAAGCCTGGGGTCTGCAAAAAATGGCCCAATGGTCAAACCAGAAGTTTGGAAATGAACTTCCGCTTGGGCTGTTTTTTGCCATTCCCAAGCTTCGGACACTTTCCTGAAGCCTTGGGAGAGCGAAAACAGCCGAAAAGAAGGCCGAAAACCAGCTGGGCAGTGCACAAATGCACTCTGGAGCTGACATGGGGCAACTCCTAGTGTGTCCTCAAGTATGGCTCTGTGTGCCACTTGTGGCTCAAGTGCCACAGGTTTGCCATCACTGGTCTTGACTCTAGCCATGCTGCCATAAAGCCCAGGTCGGTGGAGCGCTGTAGTGATGTTTGTCCTGGAACTCTGTCCCATCTCCACACAGAATCTCAGAGTGACCATAGGGTTCTTGGTCATCTCTCTTACTAAGACCCTTTTCTGCCAATTGCTAAGTTTAATTGGGTGACCAGTTCTTGGAAGAGTCCTGGCTGTTCCAAACTTCTTCCATTTGAGAATTTTGGAGGCCACTGTTCTTAGAACCTTCAATGCACCTGAAATGTCATTGTAGCCAGATCTGTGCCTTCCAGTAGTCCTGTCTGTCTCTGAACTCTGCAGGCGGTTTCTTTGACATTATGGCTTTTTCTCTGCTACAGTATGCTTTGTCAGCTGTGAGGCCTTCTACATAGAGGTGGTGTGTTTTTTTTCCAAATCATGTCTAATCAATTTAATTTACCAAAGATTGACTCCAGTCAAAGTGTAGAAACATGTCAGCAATGATCAAGAGAAGTGGGGGTGTCTTAGCTAAAATTCACACGTTGTAGCAAAGGGTCTGAATACTTATGCCAATGTGATATTTCAGGGTTTTCATTTATTTATGTTTGTTTATGAATTTGAATTTGTATGCCCCCCACCTCCCAAGAGACTCTTGGTGGCTCACTAACAAAAAAAAGTTAAACATACAATGTAGTATTTAAACCCCTTAAAAACAATCTAAAACAAATTAAAACCAACAGTTAAAACAATTGGAACCATGCATGCCGTTAATGGCCAGATGCCGATGGTGCGTCATCAGATCAATGGCTCCAAGCCTGCCGGAAAAGCCAGGTCTTTACAGCTTTGCGGAAGGTCAGTATTCCAGGGATAGTCTGGATCTCAGGAGGTAGCTGATTCCAAAGAGTCAGAGCAGCCACAGAGAAGGCCTTCCCCTGCGGACGCACCAGCCGACACTGTCGGGACCCAGAGAAGACCAACTGAGTGGGCCTTTATTGGTCGCTGGGAGCTATGTGGTAGAAGGCGGTCTCGAAGATAGTCTGGCCCTAAGCATGAAGGAATTTAAAGGTAATGACCAACACCTTGAATTTTTAATAGATTAACAGACATTTCTAAAATTCTGTTTTCACTTTGTTATTATGGGATAAAGAGTGTAGATTAATGAGAAAAAAATAATTTCAACAGCTGTAGAATCAGGATGCAGCATAACAAAATTGACAAAAGTAAAGGTGGCTTGAATCCTTTCTGAATGCATTGTTTGTACAAAATACTCCTGTTATAAAAAATAAAGTTTTGTTCTGATGGAGTAAATATAATGTAACTTGAATACGTGAGGTTGTTTTTAAATACCATAGGAAAATAGTACAAAATTATTTCAACAAGTTTCAAAGTCTGGAGTCACTAAATATGAAAGAAGAGGATGCTAGAGGAACAGGGACATTTGTGGAGGTATAAGCACATTAGATAACTAGTAGATGTAAAACTCAGATTGATAGATTTAAGTAACAGGAGGAGGAGGAAGAAATCAACTGCAGTATTGATAGATGCAAGCATCCGATAGAAACATAGAAGACTGATGGCAGAAAAAGACCTCTTGGTCCATCTAGTCTGCTCTTATACTATTTCATGTATTTTATATTACAATGGATATATGTTTATCCCAGGCATGTTTAAATTCAGTTACTGTGGATTTACCAACCATGTCTGCTGGAAGTTTGTTCCAAGGATTTACTACTCTTTCAGTAAAATAATATTTTCTCACGTTGCTTTTGATTTTCCCCCCAACTAACTTCAGATTGTGTCCCCTTGTTCTTGTGTTCACTTTCCTATTAAAAACACTTCCCTCCTGAACGTTATTTAACCCTTTAACATATTTAAATGTTTCGATCATGTCCCCCCTTTTCCTTCTGTCCTCCAGACTATACAGATTGAACTCATTAAGTCTTTCCTGATACGTTTTATGTTTAAGATCTTCCACCATTCTTGTAGCCCGTCTTTGGACCCGTTCAATTTTGTCTATCTTTTGGTAGGTGAGGTCTCCAGAAGTGAACACAGTATTCCAAATGTGGTCTCACCAGCACTCTCTATAAGGCAGGATCACAATCTCCCTCTTCCTGCTTGTTATACCTCTAGCTATGCAGCCAAGCATCCTACTTGCTTTTCCTACTGCCCGACCACACTGCTCACCCATTTTGAGACTGTCAGAAATCACTACCCCTAAATCCTTCTCTTCTGAAGTTTTTGCTAACACAGAACTGCCAATGCAATACTCAGATTGAGGATTCCTTTTCCCCAAGTGCATTATTTTACATTTGGAAACATTAAACTGAAGTTTCCATTGCTTTGACCATTTATCTAGTAAAGCTAAATCATTTACCATATTACAGACCCCTTCAGGAATATCAACCCTATTGCACACTTTAGAGTCATCGGCAAATAGGCAAAGCTTCCCTACCAAACCTTCCCCTATGTCACTCACAAACATATTAAAAATAATTTTATTTTCTAGATACATGCAGGCCCTTGTCTAATTTGATTGAAATATTGATGTTTTTAACAATAGAAAATAACCATCAGCAAGTGCTATCACTGATTTATCTACACCCTGAAAAAAGTAACTTTAGGTCCAACAACTTATAAAAGCAATATATTAAATGATCTGATGCTCTTTTCTAGGATAGAGTTGTTAAGGAAAAATGTATCAATCTTGGGGATCACATAAAAGTTAATGTTTTTTAATAGGATAGATAGTGTGTAGCCCCAATTATCAGCCGATCATACCAAGCCATAGGCAGATTTCCTTGCTATTTGTGATTGAAGATAGAAAGTTAGAGAGGGGCATGTTACCTGAGACAATTAATGAAGAATGCTTGTGGGTGGAAACAAAAGTGACTTTTAAAAATAACAATACGTAAGTGATGAATGAATGTGAATTGAATACAAAAGTGAGTGACCAGTGCATAAGCAATACCTTGAGGGGATTTGCACATATAAAAAGAATGAATGTGGACTAAATTGCAAATGAGATATGTGAAAGAAGAAGAATATGAAGATATATGAATGGGTTGATAGACAAATGCCAACTTGTCTTAAATCTAAGATTTACAAGACAACTATCTGCCCTGTTGCACTGTAAGGAACTGAATTCTGGGCAGCAACAACAGGGACTGAAAGCTATCTCCATGACATGGAAATGTGAATGCTCCGGTGGATATCGGACACCATTCAACAACATTTTGTGGTGGCACTAATTAGAAAAAGGAGATGAGAGAAGGCTGGTCTCCACTGATATTGACATGTCCTGAGAGCAGCAACATCTACCATTGCCAAGACAGCCTACCAACTAGAAGTCAATAGCCAATGACCTCGCAAGCACCCAAAACATAGAGGGCAAGACACCATCAACAAAGACAGGCAAGCCACAGGCTGTGCCCTAGAGACACAGCTGATCGTGCAAAGTGGCCTTCCATGATCTGAAATGCAGATCCTACACTTGCGGGAATATGCTAGAAGAAAGAAGAAGTGGATGGGTTGAGAGGGAAGGTCTAAAAAGTAGGATCGGAGCAGATGGAATCCGTTATTAATCAAATAACCACCCGCACTGTGCAATTCAGGTCACACAAAAGAAAAAAGTTACACAAATATGGAACTGCAATATTGGTGGGGGGGGGGGGTTGTTGTTGTTCAAATTAACAATTCAGTTTTGAAAAGATGTGTTGCTGTTAAATATGAATAAGACCCATGGTCAGATTGTTCAGAACTCATGGTAATAAAATTCTTCTTCTTACAAGATGGGTGGTGATCAAATCTAACAATTACGCTGTGTTTGATTTTTTTGAAAATATTAAATAAATAAGCATTTTCTTTTCTCTCAAATCATTTCCTTTTCCCATAAGCTTGGTGTCATGACCTATAGAGAGGCAACAAAACTCAGCCCTGAAACCCAATCTGCAATTGAACAAGAAATAAGAACTCTTTTAAAGGTAAAAATTGTAATTATCTGATTCAAAAAAAGGATATTTTATAGATCCTTATTTTTGTTGAATGTATTAATATGATTTGCTATAATAATTAATTAGCTAAGGATCTAAAATGGTATGTTATGTGGCTGCTTCTTTAATTTATTGCTTATAAATTAAATTTTAAATTATTTCAGTAAATTTTAAATTATTTCAGTAAAGTTGAGATTCTACTTACCGTATATACTCGAGTATAAGCCGAGTTTTTTAGCCCCAAAAATGGGCTGAAAAACACAGCCTCGGCTTATACTCGGGTCATTGACAAAGTCACCACACGAGGGCGCCATTGCTTGAGCCAGAGTGAGGAGGCACCAGCTTTTGTCCCCTCTCGCACGCCGTAGTTCCTCTCCCTAGCTCAAGCAAAGAAGGCAGCCATTTGCAATGGTGAGTCGGATTAAAAAGGCCCCCTGCTGTCAGATTCTCCTCCCCCTCCTTTGAAAGGATTTAAACTGTTTAAAAAATGGTATTTTGTGGTAGTTGCTGTCCTTGCTTGGATAGGATCTAATAATGTGTTATGAGGCAGAGCTAGACAGGAATTCTTTTTCTATCTGTCTATCTTTCTATCTATCTATTTTTCTATCTATCTATCTGTATCTATTTCTTTCTTTCTATCTATCTATCTATCTGTATCTATTTCTTTCTATCTATCTATCTATCTATCTATCTATCTATCTATCTATCTATTTTTCTATCTGTCTGTCTGTGTCTATCTTTCTATCTATATCTATCTATCTATCTATCTATCATCTATCTGTATCTATTTCTATCTATCTATTTTTCTATCTAACTATTTTTCTTTCTATCTATCTATCTATCTATCTATCTATCTATCTGTATCTATTTCTATCTATCTATCTATCTATCTATTTTTCTATCTGTCTGTCTGTCTATCTATCTTTCTATCTATATCTATCTATCTATTTCTATCTATCTATCTATCTATCTATCTATCTATCTATCTATCTATCTATCTATCTATCTATCTATCTATTTGGTTTTCTATGCTGATAACCTCACAGCAGCTAATGCTGAAGCTCTTCTTTGGATACACTTATTTGTTTGTTTGTTTGTTTGTTTGTTTATTTATTTAATTGGATTTGTATGCAATCCCTCTCCAAGGACTCAGGGTGGCTCACAGCATATATAAAAACAGAACAATAATGTAAATCCAATTAATGATGAGAAGGAATCCAGTTTTGAAGGATTTTAACTCTTAGGTTTTAGCTTCCTGATCGAGCTACTTTTTTTACTTTTTAATTTATTGTTAATATTGTTAATTTGTTTACCCTCTTTTAAATTTACAGAGCTAGTTTACTGGTTTTCTTTAAAATAAATATTCTAAAACATGTCTCAATTAATGTAATTTTATTGTTTTCCATTTTTATAAGTTACCAGTAGCCACTGCATTTTCTAACCTCGGCTTATACTCGGGTCAATACGTTTTCCCAGTTTTTGTGGCAAAAATTGGTGCCTCGGCTTATACTCGGGTCGGCTTATACTCGAGTATATACGGTATATAAATTTTAAAATTACATAATTGAACTTCGTTGTTTCTTCTAGTTTTAAATTTTATTTTTATCAATATTTATACTTTATACCTTTTATTCCATTCCTTTTATTCCTTGGTTGTGTTGAAATACGCTTCAAGAGGATCTGATGTATTTGTATGATATGCATTTGAATAAGCTACAAATATGTTTAGATTAGTTATAAATAATGTTAGTGGATAATCTTAACTTTTCCCCCCCATTTCCAGTGTTTTGTTACCATCTTTCTTAATTTACCTTTTTTGTGCTAGGACTCATATGAACGGGCAAAGAGTATCTTGAAAGCCCATGCAAAAGAACACAAGAATTTAGCAGAAGCTTTATTAACCTACGAGACCTTGGATGCCAAAGAAATTCAGATCGTTTTAGAAGGCAAAAAACTTGAAGTGAGATAACTTCTTGTCAAGCTGTCAGTCAAAGTAGTGGCCACTTTATATGGTGTAACTTTCTTTCCTGCTGGATGTATGTGTGTTAATAATCATATTTCTTAAAGATAAACAACTCGTCTTGTGAGCTTTTGTTCCCCTTACAAGTAGTCCTTGCTTACTGATTACAGTTGAGATCAACAACTCTGTTGCTAAGTGCTTCAGTGAAAAATCATGACTGTCAGATTTATGATGTTACTTCTATTTTGGGTTGTGAAAAAGAGGAGAGAAAAAGGCAGATCTGGGAGGTGGAGTTAAATGTAATCCATTTAAAATCCTTGTTTTGCTACAAGAGATCCAGGTTCAGACCTTATGTAGCACTAATTTAGTGCTGATCATTAGTTTATAAGGTTCTTTTCTCTAGGTTGGACTAAATCTATGCTGCAACTTTATGAATAATCCTGATTCTTCGTGCCTGACAATTTCACTTCTATGTTTTCCATTAATTCTGCTGGTTGAAAGTCAGTTGTGAAGCTTGCAAATAGTGGTCACATGATCATGGGATACTGCAACAGTTGTAAATGCAAGGATTGGTTGAAAAACTATTTTTCTTCCAGCTACTATAACTTGAAGTAGTTGCTAAACAAGACAGTCAGTAAGCAAGGACTACTATATTTAATTATTTTTTTTTTAGAAGCAGGGTTATAAAATAATTTGTCAGGGGTTCTACCAAAACAAAAGACTGAATTAACATACTTCACTGCTACCTTGTTCCAGTGGATAGGAAAAAGAAGAAATAGCTGCTAGTGTTACTCTGCGAATTGGGCATTTGAAATTGCAGAACATACAGTTACAGGAAAATAACTCTTCTGTTTCTAAATCAAAGTTTTATAAATCTGTCATCCATAATTTATCATAATACAGGAACTTAAGGGCAGGCACTATAGTAATAGAGTGTCTTCCAGTTGACCTATGTGAGAAGGAGTTTTAACTCTAATGAGTATAAAAATAATAGGTTCATCTATTTGGGAGATAGAACTTAAGAGTGAACAAGTGTGTTCACTGGACAGTAATATTGTTATAACCGAAAAAATTGCATTGGCACCTCTAATGTGGAGGAAATGTTTTCAATTTTATGGAGATGTGATTTTGGTGCCCTTATTAAACTTTTCAGATGGAGAATAGTTTTGGAAATTTGAGTCTGTCATTGTGTACTCAGCTGGCCCTTTTAAAAATAAAGTACAATTTTTTTTAAATTTCAATTCAATTCAGTTCAATTTATTAGACTTGTATGCCGCCCCTCTTTGAGGACCCGGAGCGGCACGCAACATGCAATACAAACAATATCTATACAAATCTAATAGTTAAAAACAGTAAACTAAAATCCCATTATATAAAAAACAGTCAGTCTACTCAATCACATCCATACATAACATTTAATGATCAGAGAAGAAGGGGGCATGATCTAACTGCCCCATGCCTGGCGACATAGATAGGTCTTAAGTGTCTTGCGGAAGGTGAGGAGGGTGGGAGCAGTACGAATCTCCGGAGGGAGCTGATTCCAGAGGGCCGGAGATGCCACAGAGAAGGCTCTTTCCCTAAGTCCCACCAGATGACATTGTTTGCTAACTCTGGGACCTTATCGGCCACTGGGATTTATGTGGCAGACACAATTTTTTATTTCAAAATTTTAACCTGTTTTATAAGCACATGCTGTTCAGATATTAAGTGTGATGATATAGACATGTTCTAAAAATTCAGGTTAGGGTGGGATTGACTATAGCAATTAAGAATAGCAAATAATTACATTGTTTTGCAGGGGAGGTTTAAGTGTTTAATAGATGGCTCTCCATAACTTTAAATCATACACTAATTTTAAAAAGGAAAGAAAGTTCTGTCAGTGAGAAAATAAAACAACTTTAGCAAATAATTGGATTTTAAATTAGGATTTATAAGGCATTTTGATCCGATTTATAGTCCGATTTCATTTGAATTTTAGATAATTTGTTTTCTTTCAGCAACCCCAATATTTCAATGGAACTCTTTTCTGCTTTTTCCATATAGTAAACTTGGAAGAACATCAAGTTCATTTCATTATTGGAATTCCAAACTGCTATACAGTTCCATTACCAATATATACTTTTTTTTAGCAATAAACAGTAAAAGATGTGCAAATGCAGCATGTTTAGCACATTTGGGAAATCATATATTTTAATTATGCAAAGTGCTTTTTAAAGTTTTTCTCCTCTTATTGTAAAACTGCTTTTACTCTGGTTGCCCTCATATGTAAATTGAGGTGTATAAAACATATTTTAAAACTGTAAATAAATTTGAGAGTTAAGCAAAATGTGTAATTTTTTAACTGCTTGAATTTCCATAAATCTTTTTTTTTGTGAGAATTTCTGCTACTTTGTTGCTGCTACTTGTTCATAACACAATATGGAGACTTTACAATTTAAGATTGAATTGTTAAATAAATTTCACATTGTCAGTATTTAGATTCTGTGGAATCCTGTACAACTTCTAATGCATTTTTTTCTTTCATGAAACCTTCAGTAAGAATAACTTGCTAGCAAGTTTCATATATAGTGGTACTTCTACTTAAGAACGCCTCTACTTAAGAACTTTTCTAGATAAGGACTGGGTGTTCAAGATTTTTTTTGCCTCTTCTTAAGAACCATTTTTTACTTAAGAATCTAAGCCAGGAAAAATTTCCCAGGAAATTTGAGAGCGGCACGAAGGCCCAGCCAGTTTCCTGCCATTCCCCCTTTGATCCCGACCATCTGGGCTACCAGAGGAGCCTTTTGGTGGCACTTAAGGAGGCTTTGGCAGTCCAGAGAGAACGAAGCATTTTCCTTTCTCTGGGCACTTGGACAGGGAATAAACCTCTGCCAGTGCCCAGAGAAAAGAAACGCTCCCTTCACTCTGGGCAGCCAAGGAGTCACCACAGCGAAGGAAAGGTGCTCGCTACAAAGTGAGCGAGCGAGAGGAGAGGGGAGCCCTTTGGCATGGGAAGGAAGAGGCAGCAGGTAGCAGCAGCAGCAGCCAGTGTATCAGAGGCAGTGTAAGGCAGTGATTTTCAACCTTTTTTGAGCCGCGGCACATTTTTCACATTTAAGAAACCCTGGGGCACATTGAGCGGGGTGTGTGTGTGTGTGTAAAAAAGTTTGGACCAAAAATTCTCTCTCTCTCTTCCTCCCCTTCACTCTATTTCTTTCTCCCTCCCTCTTTCTCTCCCTTCCTTCCTCTTTCTCTCTCTCTCTCTCCATCCCTCTTTTTTCTCTTCCTTCCTTCCTCTCTTTTTTGCTCTCTTTCTGTCCCTCCCTACCTCCCTCTATGTCTTTCTCTCTCTCTCCTTCTCTCCCTCTTTCTCTCTCTTTCTTTCTCTCTCTCTCTTTCTCTCTCTTTCTCTTGTTTTCTCTCTCTCTTTCTTTCTTTCTTTCTCTCTCTCTCTCTCTTTCTCTCTCTCTTTCTCTCTCTCTCTTCCTTTCTTTCTCTCTCTGCTTTCTTTCTCTCTGAGCTTCGCGGCACACCTGACCATGTCTCGCGGCACACTAGTGTGCCACGGCACACTGGTTGAAAAACACTGGTGTAAGGGAGGCAGCCTCGGACCGGGTGTATTGGAAGCGCATGCTCCTCCTCGCTGCCTCAGAGTCTCTCTTTTTTTTTTAAGCCTTAAAGTTTTGGATTTTTTTTATTCCCCTCACCTCACCTTCTTCCTTCGGCAGCAACTCTCCTCCTCTTCTTACTCCTCTTCCCACCCAAATTCCAAGCTTTTATTTCTTTCCAATGGGTTTGCACGCATTATTTGCTTTTACATTGATTCCTATGGGAAAAATTGCTTCTACTTACAAACTTTTCTACTTAAGAACCTCGTCACGGAACAAATTAAGTTCGTAAGTAGAGGTGCCACTGTATGTGTGTGTGTGTGTGTCTCTCTCTGTGTGTGTGTGTGTGTGTGTGAGACGTTTGCTGAATTTGAAAATTATTCTACTTAGAACAATTCTAAGAACGTTTCTACTTAAGAACCTGATCACTGAACGAATTAAGTTCTTAAGTAGAGGTACCACTGTACATATGTTGCTGCAAAAGCAAATAATTAAAACTTGATAGAATATTTTGCTTCATATTTTGTTGCATACACTATACCCTACACAATAACTTTTAATTTTTTATTTATTCATTAAATTTATATGGTGTCCCCTCTCATGATTGACCTTGGATAGCATAGAATAAAATATGCACACATTTCACTTATAATACTGAGAGCAATCAGTAGAGATTGCCTCAACACTAAGATTTCTGAATGAAATCTTGGCTCACTATACTAGATTTTACTGTGTCTTAAAAGAAGAAAATGTGAACAATTCATCAGGCAATAGTGGGATAATAGACAAGACAAAGAATTGAAGAAGATCACAAAGTAACAAATCTCTGTGTTGTGTGTGAGGGGGGGTACAGCTCTTGAGAAACTTATTGCCATTAGACTGATCGAACCATGACAAGGGGACCAAGGACAGGTCCACCAATTCCATGTCACATAGACATTTTTCTGACAAGAACACCAAATTAGGAGTGTGAGCACTATTACTAGTTGGGCCCTGGATGATCTGGGACAAGCCCATGGAAGTCATGGTTTTCATGAAATCTCAGGTTACCTCCACCCTCAGCCCCCAGGGATGGAGGTTGAAATTCCACAGAACTATAAACCTGGTGAATTCCACCACCAGTCCCATGAGAAAGTTCAAGGTGCCCAGGTAGGGAAGCTGCCACCACGCAGCAGGGAGGCTGGTTCAGTAGCAATCACACCTGATACCTTGCGCCCAACCTAAGAAAACCGCCACAGCCATTTACTTATGGAGCAGTGCCTCTGGAGGCTAGGTAACAAGTCTTACTTGCAGCTTCTTCACTGATCTGTAAGGGGGGATTTATATATCCAATTTATATAGCTATCCATCTGTTCTGCCAGCTCTCTGCACGAGCCTCTCATTAAATGCAAAGGTAGCCAAAACAGACACACACACGTGAAAAGTCAAGAATACTTTCTTTATTCACAGAAAAATAGAAGCAAAACCCCCTTTTTGTAGTCAAAGGGCTCACTTTCAAAGCAAACAGACTTGAATGCAGTGAAATAACAAAAAAACAAACAAACTCAAAGCAATTAACAAGTAGCTGTGAAGTCGTCACAGCTACTCTCCTTCAGACGTTGTCCAACTCACACGTTTAACTATGATTTACATTCAGAATCCTGATATCAAAGCACAGAGTCCTTGGAGAATCCGGATAGTCAAGCCACATCCACTATCACGAACAGATAATCTTCCACACTGAGTGGCCAGCACGCTGTCAGTTTAACAGCAGCCCTAATTAGTTGAACCACACCCAACCACAGGTGAACTCTTTTATCTCTTGTAATACCTACGTAGCTGCTCTCTTCTATTCATGGCCCTTTGCATGCGTGCATCTATAACTGCTTCTTCATCAGAGTCCAGTGAAGATGAGGAGGAGGATGAATTGCTTCCTAATTGACTGACTGCCATGACCCCCTTTGAGGGTCCCATTTCACAGTCACTCCTTGCTTCCGACGATACTTTGCTGTCCAAAGCAGTCGGCAGTAAAACAGGCCTTTGACACTGGGAGGATTAACCCACATCCATCCCCACAGTCCTTGGGGCAGGAGCTGGCCCAGAGCCAACCACAACACCATCTAGCCAGGAAAATCTGAGCAGCAAACAAAATGAAAACAGAATATTTAATTAAAATACACACACCTACTAGAATTGCTTTGAGACTCATAAAAACAAGAAAGCTACGCGTGCTCTTCGGTGCCAGAGCAACTTTGCTAATATCCTGGCTCCAATTTATAATTTAATTTATTAAATTTATTTGCCATTCATCTTTATTTATTTATTTATTGGATTTGTATGCCGCCCCTCTCCACAGACTCGGGGCGGCTAACAACAATGGTAAAAACAACAGGTAACAATCCAATTTAATAAAACAACTAAAAGCCTTATTATAAAAAAACAAACATACATACAAACATACCATGCATAACTTATAATGGCCTAGGGGGAAAGAATAACTTAACTCCCTCATGCCTGGCGACAAAGGTGGGTCTAAGAAGTTTGCGAAAGACAAGGAGGGTGGGGGCCGTTCTAATCTCTGGGGGGAGCTGATTCCAGAGGGCCGGGGCCGCCACAGAGAAGGCTCTTCCCCTGGGGCCTGCCAAATGACATTGTTTGATCGATGGGACCTGGAGAAGGCCCATCTTGCCATGGGGGCTACTCTAAGCAGCTTATAACAGTAGAATATAAAATTATTTTTAAAATGTAAATATAAGAATAGTAACACAATGAAATGATAAAAATAAACAATACAGTAATATGAATTAAAAAGAATGAGCAGGGAGGCAAAGGGATGTGCACAAGAGGAGGTGCGGTCTGATATTAGTCTAATAACCACCTCCAGTATGGCACTCCTCTCATTGGGTCACCAGGGTTACCAGCAGAGCCAGTCTTTCAGCTCTTACAGAAGGAGGGTATAGACCAATGATGGCAGAGCATGTATGTTATTGCACACGTGTGCCAGTGCCCATAATGCAACATGCCCCTCGTGTGCATGCAACTCCCTCGCATGTGCACCGCACTGCGCATGCACTCCGTTTAGAATTTGCTTGATAAAAATTGCAGCGCTGCAAAATCAACCGCAGCTCGCGCAACTCCCCCACCTGATGGGTCACTTCCACCGTGCCTACCGCCAGGTGATCTGAGCCAGAGGAGGAGAAGAGGATGGGGCAGGCGGCTACCCAGTCAGCCAATGTGTTCCCAGCGTTCCTTGTTTGCAGCCCCAGCACCCTTCATGGCATCGGACCAGAATATCTCCGGGACCGCCTTCTGCCGCACAAATCCCAGTGACCGGTTAGGTCCCACAGAGTTGGCCTTCCCCGGGTCCCGCCGACTAAGCAATGTCGTTTGGTGGGACCCAGAAGAAGAGCCTTCTCTGTGGCGGCCCCGACCCTCTGGAACCAGCTCCCCCCAGATATCAGAGTTGCCCCCACCCTCCTTGCCTTTCACAAGTTCCTTAAAACCCATCTCTGTCGTCAGGCATGAGGGAACTGAGATATTCCCTTCCCCCTAGGCTTATAGAATTTATACATGGTATGCTTTTATGTATGAGTGGTTTTTTAAATTGGGGTTTTTTAGATTATTTTAATATTAGATTTGTTTACATTGTCTTTTTATATTGTTGTTAGCTGCCCCGAGAGGGGCGGCATACAAATCTAATAAATACAAATACCCGAGAAAAGCACTGGCAGCTACAGGGTGAAGGGCAAGAGCTACCGGCCAGCTCATGCGCAGCTTGCCCTACTCCTGGGATTCCCTCCTACGGCCCATTTTCTTATTTGCCTTTGCCGCTGCTGCTGCTGCTTCCACAAGCACAAATGGCCTGACTCATTTTAAAACACAAACCAAAAGGGGCGGCCAAGCCAGCACTCCCCTAACAGGGGTGGGTGAGTTGGGAGGCCAGTCTGATTAGTCTCCTCATTTAGCGGCCATGATGGGCTTTGGCAGCATGTCTCCCCACCTCTGGAGGGAGCCTGGCTAGTGACTTAGCTTTTAGGCTCTTTCCTACTGGGCAATGGTGGTGCTGGGGGTAGGAGGAAGATGGTAGTGGTAGTGGTTTTCCCAAAACCCAAGCAGGAAAAGAGAGGAAAGGAGTTAAGTCTCCCAGCAAGGAGAGCAAGATCCAAAAGATAGGCAGGTCTGGCCACAACCTTCCCTTCCTCCATTGGCACCAGGTGCTTACCTGAGCCTTTCGGATCTCACTGTCCTTGCAACAACCATGGTTAAGTAAATAACCACAAGTTGGTTGTTGAATGGCAGGGAAGGAATGCTTGAAGGCTTCATAGGGACAGCTCTCTTACCAAAATGGATGGATGGTTGATGGATGATCTCTGGCGGGCCTGGGACAGGGGCTTGTCCTCTGTCCTGGTGCTTCTTGACCTCTCAGCGGCTTTTGATACCATCGCACATAGATTTGTTGTACATTGTTTTATTGTTGCTGTGAGCCGCTCCGAGTCTACGGAGAGGGGTGGCATACAAATCTAATAAATAAATAACTAAATAAATAAATAACTTGCCTTGCCACCGGTTTGCTTCCTCCTGGGTCTTGTAGGCATGCACGCATCATGTACCTGCGCCACGTGAGTGCGCTTTGCACATGCATGCATGCACAGTACCAAAACCCAAGCTTCTGCACATGTACAGAAGCAAAAAACAAAATGGTGGCATCTATGGCACTGCTATTAGAGTCAGTTTGAGCACATGGCCAACCAGCAAACGCTCCCGGTTTGGCAAGCGGGGGAAAATTTTCGCTACTGGTTCAATAGAACCAGTCCAAACCAGGAGCAACCCATCTCTCAGAGGGTTGCAGACAGGTCAATGGAAACACTTCCCAAATCTCAACTGCCAACATGCACATCTTGCATACTGATTGGTTGATCTAACTTCCTGTTCTGTGCTTTGCTGTTTTAGGACCTCCTAGGCAGAACATTAAAATTTGCTGTCATATAAAAAGAGCTATGCAACCATCCCTGAATGACAAATACATTTATATGCAGGCTTTAAGCCTGCATCATACAGCAAAGGCTAGTAATTCCCTCAACACTGTCAAACTTTGCACTTCTATTTCTACTAGTTTTTTCTCATCATTCCAATCACCCATTTCCTCCCACTTAGGACTCTATGACTGTAACTCATTGCTTGTATCCTAAGATTTTTACTAATATTGATTCCTCATTGCTTATTTGACCCCTATGATAATCATTAATTGTTGTACCTCATGATTCTTGACAAATCGATATTTTATTTTATGTACGCTGAGAGCATATGCACCAAGACAAATTCCTTGTGTGTCCAATCACACTTGGCCAATAAAGAATTCTATTCTATTCCATTCCATTCTAGTGTGCTAACCAGTATATTTCATATGCACTCATGGCAATAGATGTCTTAGTTATGTCATGGCTTAATTAGATATCTTCACTAATATCTGGGTTGGTTTTTTTAACAAGCAAAGCTTACAATTGATTCTCATTTATGAAACTTTTTTTAGATCATAGTTCCTTACAATTCTGCCTAAGCTTTAAGAGCTATAGGAGGGCTGATCATTTTGTAAAATAAAACAACTGTCAATGGCGGATGAATGTGCATTGCATTAGGCCAGACAGTTTATGCGCCCTCTTTCCAGCCTGCTAAGTGGAGTAGCTCATTCTTTGTACCCATGGGCAGTCCTCTACGGAGCAACCTCTGTAGATGGCCAGTTTATTATTTATTTTATTTATTACTTAGATTTGTATGCCGCCCCTCTCCGAAGACTCGGGGCGGCTCACAACATGTAGAAACAAATCATAAGTAAACAGACAAATTTAAAAATACTTAAATATTTAAAAAAACCCATATGCTAACAGACGCACACACAGACATACCATGCATAAATTAAACATGCCCAGGGGGAAATGTTTCAGTTCCCCCATGCCTGACGGCAAAGGTGGGTTTTAAGGAGTTTACGGAAGGCAGGAAGAGTAGGGGCAGTCCTAATCTCCGGGGGGAGTTGGTTCCAGAGGGCCGGTGCCGCCACAGAGAAGGCTCTTCCCCTGGGGCCCGCCAACCGACATTGTTTAGTTGACGGGACCCGGAGAAGGCCCACTCTGTGGGACCTAATCGGTCGCTGGGATTCGTGCGGCAGGAGGCGGTCTCGGAGATATTCTGGTCCAATGCCATGAAGGGCTTTAAAGGTCATAACCAACACAGTTGAAGCATAAGTGATGCTGTTGCCACTTCTGTGAAGGAAGATGTGGGAAACACATCAGTGCGCCAGCATAAAGCCCCTCATGAGCTTTCTTGGGCCTGCGGCAACAACCCTTAATCAGCAGACATAAGTCTCTTGGGAGGGGTCTTCTAGGTGGTGCTTTCTACTCCCTGTTTGCTAACTTTCAGCCAAAATTTTATGGAGGCAAAGCTTGCTGATAAACTTATCTAATGTTAATTAAACAATTAAATAAGCTGAACGATTTCTGAAAAAGGAACAGCTTTTCAAAATTTGTTCAAATTTATCATGGAGAACAAATGAAGTAAAATTGTTTAAACATTTCAGTGTAATGAGATCTCACTAGATTTGAATAGAAGATTCAGAGTGAGCTAAGAGAAAAGTAAGAGAAACACAAGATTTTTTTGAGTTTGAAAATATTGACTATGTAATCAAAACCTTAGGCAGATTTTTCTATAGATCAGATTTAGAAAACTGTTCATTCTGATCTCTCTGCTAATTACGCATAAAACACAAGAACTGAAATAGGTTTTTGGTCCATGCCATTTATTTGCAGATATATTTAATGTACAGTTGAATTGTCTTATAGGAAACAAAAGTTAATTATTTTACAGTCTCATTCTTATTTTTTGAAGTAATTGTTAATAACATTTTAAAATTTCATGGGAAAAAATGGATAAAATCTGCAAATCTATTTGCCAATTTTGGGGTTATAAAACAAATCAATTCCTGGCTTAAATTAAGAAATCTGCAAAAGATAAGTATTCTGAGTTGTTTTCAGTGATTCTTCTCTTTCCAGAATATATAAATCCTGTGGATGTTACTGGAAAATGGGCTGGGCCTACCCTTGAGTGATACCAGACGGCTCATTTGTCCTACTAAACGTTTAGCTGAGACGTCATATTTTGTGAGTGTGTGGCCAGTTTATTATGAGTTACTAGCATATGTTCAAGAACTATATAACTTTCCCCTTTTATTTGTCAGGCAACAAATGCTGATAAATGGAGATAGTCAGCATGGTGTACTGGTTACAGTTGGGAGCTAGAACTTGAGAGACCCAAGTTCAAACCCTCTCTTCATCAGGGAAGTTACAGATTGACTTTGAACCAATCATGCTCTTATTGCATCCGAAGTCATAAGGTTCTATTGTGGTGGTAACATGAAACAACATTACTGTGTTCAGGCATCTGGTGAAAACCACAATGCATCAAGATTCATTTCTACCCATCCCCAAAAACCTGTGCATTGTTTTCTCACCCAAATCTGCCTTGAACTTTCAGAAGAAAGCCAGGATACAAATCTAACAAACTAATTAAAGAATGTTGCCATTTTTACTGAAAAGGAATCATTATAGTGTGTGAAATATTTTGGTAATGAAGAATCAGACCTCCATTATCAAAATCATATCTAAATAGGAAGTGTGGGCTAAAGATTAATTTATTTGCTCCAATTAAATTTTTATCCCACAGTACAATTTAGTGGTGTTTCCATTTAGATAGCTAATATTCACCTATGAAAAGAGGGGATAAAAATCTATGTATCAAAGAAATAAATAGCAAAATGAATTTTCTTATGAAGATCTGAATAATTTATCTCAGCTTTCAGATTCATGTAAATTTTTATTTAATTAGATATTAGGCTCTATTTTCCATATGATAGTATCTTCAATGTATAAGGAATCAAATCCGATGCTTGCCAATATTGCTAACAGTTATCTTGTCTGGAGAACATATTGGGATAATATAACAAGTCTGGATGCAATAGAATTACATATAAAGGCATCTGAAAGTCCAAACTTGCAATTTCTGTAACCATGTGATTCATTTGGAGTTACATTACCTAAATATGGTGCAATGCTTTTTTCAGCCCAGATAAGCTGCAGAGAGAAATTTAAAGGAATGGATCAATTTACTTTAGATAATCCAGACATTTTGATTATCTGGAAACTATAAAAAAGTATATGGGTCATTTGCAACTGTTAGTAATATTTATGTTAAAGTTAGGCTTGCTTTGTTGCTAGAATATGGCCTGCTTGTCCTCTTCCCATTGCTGATGGGCATAAAGTATAAACTGAGAAAATGTACAATATAAACTCCCTCTTTTTATAAAGCCTTACTTTGATATCAAATGAGTCCAGATTCTTTACAAATCTGATTTGCTATGCCTTATGATCATGATACTGCCAGCGATTCCATGCTTCGCGTTGTACTTAATTGCATACTTCCACACGTACTTTGTGGAAATCACTACCATGTGGCATTAAATAGAATGGTTTCATTTTATCAGCATCCAAACAATCCTGATCCCACTTTACATTAATCATGAATGCCTAAATAAATACACCTTAAGAATTGTTGTAATAAATCTTGAATAGCTTATTGTAAAACAGGCTTCATCTGTCCATGTCTTATGATTAATGCACAACAATTCATTAAAATATTATAAACAATTTCATCTTCCTGAAATGGGGGGAATTTTAGCTTATTTTCCCCCTATCAATAGTTAGCAGTCCCGGGTTTTCATTTAAAGCAACTTTTTTTATTACACTGAGTAATTTCCATAGCATCGGCCATTGTTTTGTTTGTTACCTATTTGAGAATCAAGTACAATAACTAAAAAATGTTAAAAAAACAGGGATGAACACGAGACCATGAATAGTCCCAAATGTAATAACAAGAAACATTATCTTAAAGCAAGTCCTAAAGACATAAGTGGCTGCCATAGAGAGAACAGAAATTCCTACAAGGGTGGAGGCAGATGCCTGCAGAATTGGGTAACCCAGGTGGAAAAGAGCATCTATTGCCTTTTCACGTGCACTAGTTTGAGTATTGGAAACATAGGCATAAGATATGTGAGCGGAGTAGTCTACAGAAAATCCTATGCAAATAACAAGATTGATCATAGATATGGAATCAAGATTCACATGCCAGAAGGCCATGTAACCAGACACACCTACAATCACAGAGCCAATAGTAAAAGTTACCCACAAAGAGCAAACAGGACTGGGAATCAGCAGCAAAGAAATAATTAACATGGCTCCAGCTGCAATTAGAACATTTTGAATGG
The DNA here is from genome assembly GCF_031021105.1 of Erythrolamprus reginae. NCBI lineage: Eukaryota > Metazoa > Chordata > Lepidosauria > Squamata > Dipsadidae > Erythrolamprus > Erythrolamprus reginae. The sequence goes on along the minus strand of NC_091963.1, from coordinate 23,916,760 downwards.
TATTTTGATTTATAACAAGGTACTGATCAAAGAATATAAAAGCTGGGTGATAAACCATTAGTGGTATCTTACATGACTTAGCAAAACGTCTTAGCTGTGTTAGAAGTTTTCTCTCATCCAATGAAGTTACAACATTTATGGTCTGTATAAAGAAACGAGAGGCTATTATTTCTTTTGCACTGATATTAATATTCCACTGAGAATTGGGATCTACTCTGAATAGAGCAGGTAAGCTTGAAATGAATACATCATGATTATTTAAATCTAGAGACATTCCTTTAGCAACCTTTTCATAAATTCTTAGCCATGACTCTGAAAAATTCTTTTCCACATAGTATGAATTTTCCAAAACATTCATACAATTCTCAAGAGTTGTACGAACAGATGCATCCCAATACTCTACACTTTTAGTAACTATTACCATAACCCTTGGACCATATGTTGAAAGATAGTCATCTTCAAAATCGTGGTATGGAATGATATAAGAATCATCTGTTGCTATGTTTCGAAGATCTATGCCCTCTTTAAGTAAAATGCATCCCAATAAACTAGTTCCTAGGTATATGAAATATACTATTACCACAAACCCCTTAGTCCAGTTGTGCATAAGGAAAGGGCCATAATACTTTCTGAAGAAAAAATTCATGGGATGTTCAATCTCAGTTCCAGTAGTTTCATCATAAAGTCCTCCGATGCAACATCGATTATACATACGGCCCCTGGAATCTTGAGGCTCCGAAAACACTTTCATGAATGTCAGCCAATGCCTGTTACTTTTTTCTCTTCTACCATTTAGAGCTAGAATAGCCCCAAGAAATGTCAGGTTGTATATATAGCAAAAAATGAAAGCCGTTCCTGTATAGATGCAAAACGATCTAATGGATGGAAAGGAAGTTGCAATTCCAATGTAGAAAGCTAAAACATCTGTCATAGTTGTGATAGTAACTGATACAGCTGCTTCTGAATAGGTGTTAGCCATCCGGTCTTTGACACTATCCATTACTTTTGTATGCTGCCAACAGGATACCAGAATGAACATATCATCAACACCAATTCCTGGATAATGGTAGAAAGAAAAGTGAGTTTTCACTTGACATAAAAAGAGCAAATTACACAAGGAACAAGATGAGCAATTCATAACAAATCCTGAGATATATCAACCTGGCTGATATCAATCCAACAGCTCCAGTATTTTCACATGGTGCAGGAAGGAAAACGACCTGAGTGGCTGCCTTGTTATAGGGAAACCCCCCCCAAGAAGGCCCTTTCTCACATTTGTATGCCTTGTCAGGTACAGACAAAAACAATGCCCAAGGAAGCACAGATAGTCCTTGACTTATAAACACAACTGACTCCAAAATTTATGTTGCTAAGGGAGACATTTGTTAGGTGAATTTTGCTCCATTTTATGAACTTCCTTGCCACAGTTGTTAAGTGAATCACTGCAGTTAAGTTGGTAACCCAGTTAAGTAAATCTGGATTCCCCATTGACTTTGTTTATAAGTCACAAAAGGTGATCGCATGACTCAGAGACACTTCAACTGTCATAAATATGAGTCAGTTGCCAAGTGTCTGACTATGGGAATGCTGCAATAACTGTGTAAAAAATGGTCATGTCACTTTTTAAAGTGCCGTTGTAACTTTGAAGTCACTAAATGTTGTAAGTTGAGGAGTCCCTGTATAAACAGGCAGCAGTGCTCCACAGACACTGTGATTCAAAACAATTTTTGGGTTACTAAGATGATAGCAGGATAAATATGTGATGAAACTGAATTTGAGAATAGAAAAACTGATTCAGTTCATTTGTGTGAAACAGAAAAATATCAGAAAAACTGATGAAATGTTTAATTTTATTTGAGAATAGAAAAACTGATTCAGTTCATTTGTGTGAAACAGAAAAATATCAGAAAAACTGATGAAATATTTAATTGTATTTATTCCTAGCTTTCAAAGCAAAATAATTATTGTTCTATATTTGCAAAGAATCAGAAAGACTACATGAATGTTATGTAATCTGCAGTTCTATTAATGCATATTACTTATCAGATTAGGTGAGGCCCCTTTATGTCCCTCTAACTGTCACTCACTGGAAATTTCTGAGATGACATAAGTGACTATTGAAATTAATAGATATGCAGAGTAATTATATATTTACGCTATATAATTAAATACAAATGAAATATCCTGGATTATGCACTTATTTCTTTTAGCCTTTATTTTATGAAGTTCAAGAAAAATTACAAATGATACCTGGGCAATAATAAACAATGTAACAAATCAAATACTTTAAAAGACATTTAAAAACCCATATCATTAAAATAATCATACAACTCAATCATACCATATATAAATCATATTAGCAAGGGGATACCTCAATTACCCCATGCATGGTGACAGAGGTGGGTTTTCAGCAACTTGCAAAAGGCAAGGAGGGTGGGGGCGGTTCTAATCTCCGGGGGGAGTTGATTCCAGAGGGCCGGGGTCACCACAGAGAAGACTCTTTCCCTGGGGCCCGTCAGATGACATTGTTTAGTCAACGGGACCCAGAGAAAGCCAACTCTGTGGGACCTAATCGGCCCCTGGGATTTGTAACGGGAGAAGGCGGTCCCAAAGGTATTCTGGTCCGATGCAATGTAGGGCTTTATAGGTCATTACCAACACTTTGAATTGTGATCAGAAACTGATCGGCAGCCAGTGCAGGCCACGTGGGCGAATCTAGGAAGGTCCACAATTACTCTCGTGGCTGCATTCTGCACGATCTGAATTTTCCAAACACTCTTCAGAGGTAGCCCCATGTAGAGAGCGTTGTAGTAGTCGAACATCTAGGTGATGAGGGCATGAGTGACTGTGTGTAATGACTCCCTGTCCAAATAGGGTCGCAACTGGTGCACCAGGCAGACCTGTGCACATGTCCTCCTTGCCACAGCTGAAAGATGGTGTTCTGATGTTAGCTGTGGATCAAGGAGGATGCCCAAGCTGCAAACCCTCTCTGAGGGGGTCAATAATCCCCCCCCCACCAGGGTAATGGACAGACAGATGGGATTGTCCTTGGGAGGCAGAACCCACAGCCACTCCATCTTGTCAGGGTTGAGTTTGAGCCTGTTGACATCCATCCAGACCCTAACAGCCTCCAGGCACTAGCACATCACTTCCACTGCTTCACTGCTTGAACATGGGTGGAGATATATAACTGGGTATCATCAGCATATTGATACCTCACCCCATGCCCTTGGATGATCTCACCCAGCGGTTTCATGTAGATGTTAAATAGTAGGGGGGAGAGGACTGACCCCTGAGGCACCCCGCAAGGGAGAGACCTCTGACCCCCCACTAACACCGACTGCGACTGACCGGAGAGATAAGAGAACCACTGCAGAACAGTGCCTCCCACTCCCAACCCCTCCAGCCAGCACAGAAGGATACCATGGTCAATGGTATCAAAAGCCGCTGGGAGGTCAAGAAGCACCAGGACAGAGGATAAACCCATCCCGGGCCCGCCAGAGATCATTCATCAGCGCGACCAAAGCAGTTTCCGTGCTGTAGCTGGACCTGAATCCTGACTGTTGAGGGCCGAGATAATAGGCTTCTTCCAAGGATTGCTAGAGCTGGAGCGACACCACCTTCTTGACAACCTTCCCCATAAAGGGAAGGTTGGAGACTGGACAATAGTTGCTAAGTATGGCTGAGTCCAGGGAAGGCTTCTTATATTGTATTCAGGTTAGTTATATGTGTTGGTTACCTGAATAGAAGACAATCAACATATCTAAGTAATCTAAATACAATTTATTATTGAAGAAAAAAATCTATTTCAATAATGAAAGGTAAGGAAAAAGAAAAATTTGGATAAAAGAAAATGGACACTGAAGGTGGAAATGGTATGGCCTGAATTAAACATTAATGGTACAGATGAGAAAAAGACCAATTTGTCAGACTTTGTGGTAGGCAAATAAAAAATAAGAAATCACCAGTGCGATAGAATTCATGAGTAACAGTCATCTCACAATGAGCTGTTCATATTAGTGTGTACAGTTGAGCACAAAAGGGATTATGTTATGATTATATTATGTTAGGAAAAAAATATTTCATATAATATTTCAATCTTCGAAAGGCCAATCTTAGAAAGAGTTACAGAGAAATTTAGATAAAGATCAAAACGTATTAGATCTAAGCAGAAATATAATTGGGAGAGATGAAACTTCTAGCTCATATGTATCTGTTGAAAGCTTAAAGGAAGGTATATATTTATTACCTACCAAGTATAAGAAATGGTGAATTTGCAGCTGTGATGACAAACGGCACTCCATAAAGCAGCAATAATCCAAAACTGCTGATGACTGATAAGCCTGCTGAAAAGACTCCAAAAAATGCAACCCAGAGTTTTGTTCGGACACAATCTAGCCTATAAAAAGGATGGAGAACAGCTGAGCACTATAGAATCAGAATTTTATTCTGCATTATTATTTATTGCAAAATTATTTGTAATTCCTAATGTGTGGAGTAAACATTTGCAATTCAGATCATGTAAGAACTCACAAATACTGTATTTCTGACATTTGAATGCATAGAATTCACACAATCACATATTTTGCATAGGTTTGCAGTAAAGCCAACATATTTATTTATTCAATTTTTATGCCGCCCTTCTCCTTAGACTCAGGGCGGCTTACAACATGTTAGCAATAGCACTTTTTAACAGAGCCAGCATATTGCCCCCACAATTCTGGTCCTCATTTTACCCACCTTGAAAGGATGGAAGGCTGAGTCAACCTTGAGCCGGTGATGAGATTTGAACCGCTGACCTTCAGATCTACAGTCAGCTTCAATGGCCTGCACTCTACCTGCTGCGCCACCCCGGCTCTGTATATTCATATTATATGGATATAGCAACTGTTCTCTTAATAAGAGGAGGTATCAGCTGACTACATTAAAAAATATGAGTGTGTAGTGTATTTGGGACCAAATAGCTGTCAGGCCGAAGCCATTGTTTTGAATTAGAAACTTTGGCCTGCCACAAGTAGAATAGTACTGTAGGAATTGGTAAGGATGGTTGCATGAGAAGGAAATATACTAGCCACAACAATTTCCTTCCAAAAGATTCAAGGTCATCCTTTGTTCAGCACCAGCAGAAGTACAGGAAAGGATTGTGGACATTCAGAGCACCAGTATGGTCCACGTGATGAACTTCTGGGTGTGAGGATAAAAGGATGAACCTTAACCTGTGTGGGGAACTGTAGGAAAAGTTAGTATTGGTTTGACCACAGTTCATATCCCACATGACTCTTGTTAATAAACTGGAACCTGGAAGAAGGCCAAAGCTTAGACTCGATTTATTTCTTGGATGTTTATTGAGACAGTGAAATTAAAACGACACTCTTAAACTTTTGTTTCATCCAGCTACCCCAGAGGGGTGCAGAGTGGTGTTCTGAGCCCCAGCCGCCGTTTACGTGGGAAGACTCAGATGAAATGGAGACGAAAGGATTAGCTGAGAAGCCAGCTGCAAGAGTTCTGAAATTCTTGACCCTCCTGGAAGCCATGGCCGGGTTAGAAGCTGCGGAGGGAGAGTGACTGGGGGCTAGACCAACTGACCCTTCAACCTTTCCCCCAAGAGGAGCAGACATTCCTCGGAGCAGTAGGGGTACGAACTTCTCTCTACATCAAGAAAGTGGAGCTCAGATGGGGACTGTGTGGACAGCTAACCCTGAATGGAGATCCTCGGGAAAAGTGGTTCTTGGCCGTTCCAAAGGTGGGAGTTCTCGGCCGATGTCTCGCAGTCAATTGCTGGTAGATCTCCACAATCAGTTCAGGCACTTAAGCGTAAGTGGAACACAGCCAAGAACGGACCCTGAACCCCGATTGGCTTTTGCAACCCCCCATGTTTTCTTTCCCAACCTTGGGCAGGGTCTCCCAGGGAAGTGGAGACACCTCCTCTGTTAAGGTTCCAAACTAAATCAGAGTCCAAGTCAAAGTACTCCTCAAAGTTCCAACTTATTTCCGGAGCCATCCTGGCACCCAACCTAGGATACCCGAATCTGAGTTTCCTCACTCAATTGAAAGTTTACATCCCTTGTCCCCCACCCACAAACTTGTCATGTTGCCCACTTCTTCTTCCGCTTCTGCCCGGGTGGTGGACATATCATGGCCTTGAATGTCTCGAAAGAAGGCTTTGTGGCTGCATCTGCTCCTTCATGAAATCTCCCCTCCCAAGTTCCCATAAACATCAGGCCTTTTACAGATAGTGTGGCAAGCCGTTGATTTATCATCAACTTCTGCACCAGCTTCACACCCTCATTTCACACTGCAGCAAGTGAAGCCCCTAAGAGCTCTGCCCCTGAGTTGAAGATCACCTGTGTGACACTTCACTCCGAGCCAAGAGCAGCATCTAGACCCAGTTTTGATAGCCCCCAGTGTGGAAGGCGGGAATCAGGGGCAACGCCGGACATGAGACCACCGGGCAGCCACCTTTCTTTACAGCGAGCATAGGGGCTCACACCCTATTTTCCACACAGCCCTCTCTTCCCTCTAATGGATTTCGACTGAGGAGCCCCCCCTCAACATGGGGAGCTGCTGGTAGAAGGGGCTCATCCCTTACTAGTAGCCCCTATGCCAGCGGCCGTACCTGCTGCCATCCCACCCAGCGAAAGGGGACTGCCACTTTTCAAGCCACATTTGATGGTGACCCAAAGAAGTTTGCTTACTTCCTCCACTGCATGTGGTCGTACGTTGGGGAATACGGCCTTATCTTCCAAAAGGATTGACAGCTGATTGACAGAATATCGGAAGGAATGAACGAGGGGGAAGTGCAGAGGAGATTGCGGGGCTACATGAGCCCCTGAGCTTGGACCATGTTGCTGAGTTCATCCAGCTGGTGAGGATGAGGATTTTTGATGTTGTCGGCCAAGTAGATGTGGAGAAGCAGATTGGGCTGCTGAAGCAAGCGGGACGATCAGTGAAAGAGTTGGTGTGGGAATTCAGACATGCCCTGAAGGATTTTTTGGAGAGGCTTTTAGTCCTCACATTCAGGAATGCCCTTGACCCAGAGTTAAGAAAGGCACGTGAAATACGAGGAGTCCCTTGGGCAATTCAAGACTAGTATGCCACTGCCATTGACCTGGATGCTGTGACTCATGAGAAGAAACCACCTCCCAGCCGCATTACTCAAAAGCTGTTGGCTTGTCTCGGTTAGCTAGGCTATGAAACCTTCGACAATACCGAGCAGAGAATTTTAACAGAGCGTGGATGTGTGATAAAGCCAAGACACAGACTTAGTTAAATAAGTATTATTTACATATAAACAAAATATAAACAATCCAGAATAAGCACGAAGCAAATACAGAATAATACGCACTGAGCAATTACAATATTAGCACAAAGCAAAATACAATATAGATAACAAGCACGAAGCTTATACAAGAAGATACGCACGAAGCGTAAACACAACTCCCCCTCTCTCAGGCAAAAGTGAAAAGGAAATGACTGAGCAAAATAATATGCTTTTATAGCTTCAATGAGGAAGTGACGAAACAGCCTTGAATATTAACTCTTCAAGTACAAGTTAACTCTTTAAGTGCACATTAACTCTTTAAGCACAAGTTTGGTACAAGTGTACAATATGCAGTTTACAATGGCAATCCCTAACAACCATGTACCTTGTACTAACAAAAGCCATGCTTTTCCTCGACAAGCTGTGGTCCCTTGCTCCTAGGTGCTGAGAGGAGTGAAATGCTGGCCATAGGACATCCGAATGCTTGGCACTGGCCCTATTCTCTCTCCCAATAGCAAAGCTGCACCCAACACCCAAAAAGAAACCGGTGAAAGTCCTGGAGCCGAAACACTGGGTTTTATACATAGCAGAGCTATCCCTCCTTGAGAACGAAGGCGATGGATCTCCGACAGAAGAAGTGACGAGGGGGACAGTGGAAAAGATGACCATATGGTGAGTGAAGCTGTCCGCCCATTCCTCCTTGTTCTGCCGGCGTGTCCCAACCGCCCGTAATTGCAGGGTAATTAGTCCAGAAAGACACACACCACACGATAGAAGGAAAACCAAAAGTCTTTATCAACAGAAAAGCAGAAAAAACTCCCTTTTTAAATGTCAAAGGGATTTTCTGGTACACACAAAGCACAGATTAAATGCAATCCAATTTCTCACCCAATAACTGGGAAATTGAGTCCAAATTCCAAAGTCCAGAAAGTCCACACACAGTCTTGAACAGGGAAACAGCAAAACCACGATCTTAACGAACTATGAATCAGATAAACTTCCACAAGGCTAACCAGCACGCTGTTCATTTTATCTGTAGCACTAATTACAGCAGCCCCACCCAACCACAGGTGGCCTCACATATCTCTTGTAATAATCCTTCAGTTGTTCTCTCCTATGCATCACTCTACGCATGCGTGGGTCTGTCATAAGTTCTTGTTCAGAATCCACAGATGATAAGGATGATTGATCTCCTCCTGGGCTGTCTGCCAAACTCCCCCCTTCCCTGCTACTCACGCTTCCTTCGTCAGAGAAGTCTTCATCAGGAGATTCCATCGGGAGCAAAACAGGCCTGTTGCCTGTGGATGTTTTCCCCACATCCACCTCCACATTCCTTGGGGCAGGAGATGGGCCAGAACCAACCACAACACTCCTCAAGGCAAAAATTAAGGTGATAGACATGGGAGAAGAGGGGGAAGTGAATGCTCTGATAGATATGGGTTGCTCAAGATGCCTAATTAGTAAGATAGTAGTAGAAAAATTGAGAATCAAAACAGTCCCATCCAATTCCAATAAGTGGCTGGATCTCTAGTGTGTGTGGGGAGGTGGGGGCTCCAGCCACTCTCCAAACCGAGCTAGGGGAACTAGAGATGGGGCGACACCATGAACTCATTCGATTCATAGTTGCCTCAAAGATGTAGTCATACTTGACTTGGCCTAGTTGGATAAGTGGACCTCCACCATAAAGGAGTATTGGGAAGATGGATACTGAAAACTAAACCTTCACCTTGGCCCCATTCCCTCCTCAGAAATAGGTGGGAGGAAACAACTAAGAGGTCAGTAAGGGCCGTGCATAAGGGCACTAGCGTGCCTCCCGTCCTGTCCTATTGTCTCTCCTATATCTCATATATCGTATCTACTATTCTTCTATTCTATTCTTCTTATACTACTCTGATAATATCCTTCTATTCTCTAATTGATATACTGTATTCTATTCCTAAATTTTCACTTCTATTATTTCTCTAATATGTTTTACTTGAGTATAACCTCTATAACAAATTCCTTCCAGAGGATTCAAGGTTCAAGAATCATTTGAGTCAAGAGGGAAATCAGATTCACTTAATAATAGTATTACTAATTTAACAACTGCAGTGATTCACTTAACAAACGTGGCAAGAAAAGTCATAAAACGAAGCAAAACTCATTTAACAAATTTCTCACAGCAACATAAATGTTGGGCTCAATTGTGCTCATACGTTCAGAACTACCTATATATTGAATTCTATTTTTAACCGACTTTATTTCTAAGTAGTCATGTAGTATATTGGCAGTACTGGCAGGACATTTTTTTAAAATTAGCCATACAGGTAATTCCTGACTTACAACTGGTCACTCAATGACCATTCAAAGTTATGAGGGACCTCCAAAAAATCCTTTTAATTTTAAAATTATGATGGTTTATTCTCCATCCCCTATTGCATTTTGGGAGCTTAGCAACAGTTCACCCTTATGGTTGTTTATAACATCCCAGAATCATGTGATTGCAATTCATGACATATTTTTCTGGTTTCCAGTGTTTATTTCTGGTTTCTGGTCAAAAACCACTCACTGGAGAAAGCTAATTTACAGTGGTACCTCTACTTAAGAACTTAATTCATTCTGTGACCAGGTTCTTAAGTAGAAAAATTTGTAAGTAGAAGCATTTCCCCCCATAGGAATCAATGTAAAAGCAAATAGTGTGTGTAAACCCATTAGGAAAAAAAAAAAAAGCTCGGCATTTTGGTGGGAGGAGGAGGAGGAAGAAGAGGAGGAGGACAGTCGCTGCCAAAGGAAAAAGGTGAGGTAAGGGGAATCAAAAAAATCCAAAACATTGAGGCTTAAAAAAAAGAGGGACTCTGAGGCGGTGAGGAGGAGCACGCACCTCCCATACACCCAGCGCGAGGCTGCCTCCCATACACTGTGCCAGAGAAACCAAGGCGGACGAGAGGGGGGAACTTCCCGCTTTTTTGACCGAAAGGCTGCTGCTGCTGCTACCTGCTTCCTCTTCCTTCCCATGCTTAAGGGCTCCCCTCTTCTCTCGCTTGCTCGCTTTGTAGCCGGCGCCTTTCCTTCACTGTGGTGACTCCTCAGTTTGGCTGAAGCCAAGTTGATCCAGCCGGGGTGAAGAGCCCCCTTTTGCCTTTCTGCGCCAGATGCTCCAGATACAGATACTTGAGGGGTTGCCACGGTGAGGAGGGGGTCTCTTTATTCCCCAGGGCACCAGAGGGCCGGACGAGGAACAATGGTTGGAAGCTGACCAAGGAGAGATTCAACCTGGAAATAAGGAAGAACTTCCTGACGGTCAGAGCGATCAACCAATGGAACTGCCTGCCAGGGGAGGTGGTGAACTCCCCAACTCTGGACACCTTCAAGAGGAGATTGGACTTCCATTTGGCTGGGGTGCTGTAGGGTTTCCTGCTCAGGCAGGGGGTTGGACTCGATGACCTAACGGTCCCTTTCAACTCTATTAATAAATAAATAAACAAACAAATAAACAAATAAATAAATAAATAAATAAATAAAGGCAAACTTGCGCCGGGTGTATGGGAGGTAGTGCGAGGGAGTCACCACAGTGAAGTGGTTTACAGTATTCCCTCTCCAAGCACTCAGAGAAAGGAAAAACGCTCCGTTCGCTCTGAGCTGCCCAGAGCAAAGGTAGCATTTCTTTCCTCTGGCCGCTGGCAAAGGTTTATTCCCTCTCCAAGCACCCAGAGAAAAGAAAATGTTTAGTTCGCTCTGGACTGCCAAAGCCTCTTTAAGCGCCACTGAAAGGCTCCTCTAGCAGTCCAGAAAAACCCGAGATGGCCGGGATTAAAGGGGGAATGGCAGGAAACTGGCCGGGCCTTTGTGCCGCTCTCAAATTTCCTGGGAAATTTTTCCAAGCTCGGGTTCTTAAGTAGAAAATGGTTCTTAAGAAGAGGCAAAAAATCTTGAACACCCGGTTCTTATCTAGAAAAGTTCTTAAGTAGAGGCATTCTTATGTAGAGGTATCACTGTATTTAATAACTGCAGCATTTGCCTAACAACTAACATATTCACCTAACAAATCTGCTATTCACAGTGACTACAGCAAAAAATGTAAAAACAAAAGGTTTTGGTCATATGATGCCTCAACTTATGTCCAGACTCAATTATTATTTAAGTCGAGGTCTACCTCTGCAATTGATAAATGTTAAAAGTGTGTTATTTTCTTCCAAAGCAAATAGAGTTTGATAGTTTTTGCATTTCCTTTTTTGTATATAATGAATGACCTACAGTAATATTATTTGATGTATTTATATACTGGTACTTATTTGTTACATTTATTTGCTGCCTATCTTGCCACGTGTGTATGTTGGTATGAAGACATACTTTTTGGAATATGAAAACTTTTTATTCTAAGAAAAGTATGAAAATAAGTACAGGTGAAAGAACAAATTTACCTTGTACATGAAATAATTGAGAATACTATTGTTAAAACATATGCAAAGGCGACCAATGGCATCACACCAGTAGCAAGGTTTTCAAGTTCCTTCTCTTTTGACAGTGAAGTAAAATAGGCTACCTGCCAGGTTAAAGGGGGAAGGGGAAAGAGAGAGAACAACATAATCTTTCAATTATTTTACCTTAAAATTAATTTTAATTATCTATTTAAAAGTAGGATAAGATAAAAATATATTTCATTATTATCCAGTTTTTTATGCTTTAACATGTTACAAAGATAAGTTAATGAAAATTTTTACAAGTAGTCCTTGACTTACAACATCTGGAGTAGAATTTTCATCTCAAAGTGATGAGGTTGAAAAGCATCTTGGTTGCTATTATTAACTGAATCCTATTAGGTGCAGGGGTTCCCAAGTCAAATGGGAGAAGCTGGCAGAAAGTTGCAAACCTCAAGTAGCTTGTAGCCAGGTAAGTGGATGCACCTGGGTTGGGCTGCATGTGGGAAAGGCTCAGGGAAGGTGCAAGGAAGGTATGACAAACTTTGGGGAGGATGCATCAGGGTATTGGAGGGGGGCACAGGAAGGGCTTGTGAGAACACATGACGGTGCAAAAGAGAAGCGGCTAAGCTTGGCAACATTGTGCATGAGCGAACAGAGCATGCAGGGAGGCCGGGAAGGATTAGTGGGAAGAACAGCAAGGGTCAGAAAAGGTACACAAGGGAGATGTGGCAAGACGTAGGGAAGGTGTGTAGCAAATAGGTGAAAATGTGAGGGAGATGTGGCAAGTTTCCAGGAGGGTGTGCAAAGTGTATAGGAGACAAGGAAAGAGTTAGAGAAGGTGCATGGGTTTTCATGCATACAAATTCTTTTTTTAATTCAGAAATACAAGATGGCATACACAGCACTCAGTCTTATTTTTCTCTGCATCCACAATCCAGTAAGGCAGTTTAGGCTGAGAGAAATGGCTAGTCTAAAGTTACTGGCCTGTTTTCTTTTAGGTCTTGATTTGTCTCTTCCTTCCTTCTCATTACTTCTGCCTACTACATGTAAGTTAAATAGTCCTCTTGGTAAGGCAGCTGTGTAAAGACTGCATCTGTATCTGACAATTGGAAGAGTGTTGTTATTGTCCCCCTATACCAGTGATGGCGAACATTTGGCACGGGTGCCAAAGGTGGCACGCGGAGCCATATCCGCCGGCACACAAGCTGTTGCCCTAGCTCAGTTCTAATGTACATGTGTGTGTCAGCCAGATGACACACAGGCTCTGGGAGGGCATTTTTGGCTTCCAGAAATCCTCCGGGGGGAAGGGGAGGACATTTTTATCCTCCTCCGGCTCCAGGAAGCCTTTGGAGCCAAGGGAGGGCAAAACATGACCCTATTGGCCCACCAGAAATTGAGAAACAGGCCACTTCCGGCCTCCAGAGGGCCTCCAGGGAAGGCGAGAGAAGCTGTTTTCGTCCTCCCAGGCATTAAATTATGGGTGCGGACACTCGTACATGCACAATAGCTCTTTCGGCACCCGAGGGAAAGAAGGTTCGCCATCACTGTTCTATACCATGGGTGTCAAACTCACCACATCTTGTTGCCATCATGTGACGTTCTGCGATGTTTTTCCCATTTGCAGAGCTGGGATGGCTGTGGCCCGCACATGATGCATCTGTGCCATGGGCCGCCAGTTTGACACCCCTGCTCTACAGCGCTAGGTCAGTCAAGAGACGTACAGAAATTGGCTTTCAGAGCTCACTGAGAAATATATGAATGTGAAAAGGTTTAGATCAGTAGTTCCTAACATAGACCCATGCCCCACAGGGGGGTAATTGGAACCTTGTTTAAACCAATTTAACGGCCTTTTTAGACTTCCTCTGAGTGAATAGGAGTTCACTTTCTGAATAGTAAGAATTATATGTCACCGGGGGGGGGGGGGGGATCAGGATTTTAGAGATGCTTAAGTGGGGCATGGACAAAAGAAGGTCGCAAACCACTGGTTTAGATGAAGGATGTATAGGCTGAACGGTGGAATATTCAAAAAGTGGGGAAAACCAGACCATGAAACTACAGACAAATCAACCTCACATCAATACCTAGGAAGACCCTGGAAACGATAATCAAGCAACATATCAGTGAAAACCTAGAAGCAAGCAAATTATAACCAGAAGCCCTTAAGAGTTTGCCAAATAGTCTATCAGGAATACTTTGATAAAGTTTTATATATTGATCAGGTATACAGGAGTGGAAGTCTGTCTTCTTTTGAAGGAGAAGCATGCTACATTTCTTTACTGTTTGATAAGCAACATTCCTATCAGTATGAGAAGTTGCTTTCCAAGCAACTGTAAATGGGTGCTGAGATGATTTAATTATACAGAGACACTAAATGGAATAGAACTTATTAAAAAAAAACATGAAGAAAAAGTTACTAGGGCAGTGATGGCGAACCTTTTTTTCCTCGGGTGCTGAAAGAGCATGGGTGCATGCTATCGCACATGCGCGAGGGCCCACACTCATAATTCAATGCCTGGGGAGGGTGGAAACAGCTTGTTTATGTTTATGTTTGTTTATGTTTATTTAGATTTGTATGCCGCCCCTCTCCCCAGACTCGGGGCGGCTCACAACAAAGTGAAAAAACAATTTACAACAAATCTAAATTTCTACTAAAAACATTTAAAAAAAACCCATTTTCTAAACACACATACATACACACATACCATCCATAAATTGTATATGCCCGGGGGAGATGTCTCAGTTCCCCCATGCCTGACGACACAGGTGGGTCTTAAGGAGCTTACGAAAGGCAAGGAGAGTAGGGGCAGTTCTAATCTCCGGGGGGAGTTGGTTCCAGAGGGCCGGGGCCGCCACAGAGAAGGCTCTTCCCCTGGTTGACGGGACCCGGAGAAAGCCCACTCTGTGGGACCTAATTGGTTGCTGGGATTCGTGCGGCAGCAGGCGGTTTCGGAGATATTCTGGTCCAGTGCCATGAAGGGCTTTAAAGGTCATAACCAACACTTTGAATTGTGACCGGAAGTTGATCGGCAACCAATGCAGACTGCGGAGTGTTGGTGAAACATGGGCATACCTAGGTAGGCCCATGACTGCTCTCGCAGCTGTCCCCCCTTGGAGGCCCACTGGAGGCCAGAAACGGACTGTTTCCTAACTTTTGGTGGGCCTAATAGATTTGTGTTTCCTCCTCCCCAGGCTCCAAAGGCGTTCCTGGAGCTGGGGAGGGTAAAAACGTTCTCACCCATTCCACCCAGAGGCTCTCTGGAAGCCAAAAATGCACTCCCAGGGCCTTCGTGTTAGCCAAAAATCAGCTGGCCAGCATACACAACATACACAATGGAATTGAGCTAGGGCAGCAGTTTGCATGTCAGCAGATATGGCTCCGTGTGCAGGGATGGGCTGCTGCCCATACGGGGGGGGGGGGGGACAGGACGCATTGGCGAAAATGGAGTTCCACCCCAGAGCACCCAATTTGCACTGAAAGAAGTTGAAAGAAAATGCAGGGCATCCTGCATAAGCCATGCCCATAGTGTGGTAGTAAAAATTTTGGTAGCCCTTCGCTGTCTGCGTGCCACCCATGCCATAGATTCGCCATCACTGGACTAAGGCAAAGCAAGTGGAAAAAATGGCTGGAGAGGACAAGAAACTTTGCAACAGACTGAGGTGATCCTCAAAAACTAAGTTTACAGAACTGTTGTATGGAAGTGATGCTGTAAAGCAAGGGAGCTTTGGAAGAATATTATTTAGGAACTATTAGTGTTTTCCATAACCTGTCTATACGCAAAAATAAATGGGCAGGTTTCATTTTAAATGTAAGTACGGGATAGGGGTGGGGAATCTGAAAACAACATACTGTATTTCCTAATTGAGCCCTACCTCGAGGATTGTAAGATTAAGGGAACGCAGCACTAGGGGGATTTGCTCCAGAAAGATCTCCAGCCAGATTGTGCTGGTCTCCTCTTTCATGGGATCATCCGCCTGAAGAAAATACATGAGGCGCACCGCTTTAGCCTTCAAAAGTTGGCGCGCAGGGGCATCGCCCTGGCCCAGCACGACGCCCCCAAAGAAGAAGCCCAGGAACACCCGGCCGCTGTAAAGCGGGAAGGTTAAATTGGGCTTTAACGACTCGATCAAATTCGGGTTGCCGACGGTGAGGCTCAGGATCGGGTTGGCGCTGAAGCACCGGCCGGATCTACGCGCGCACAATTGTTCGTAGGAGATCCCCGCCACCTGGATGCCGCGTACCGCCCGGTCTAGCAACAGCAGCTCGGCGAAAACCTCCCGGGTCAGCACCGTGTCCTGGGGGTGGGTCGCCACGGCGATTAGAGTGGCGAAAGCGCCCTCGGTGGTCAGTCTATCCGGGGAGAAGTGATAGCTGTCGTTGGTGTGGAAAAACGTCTTCACGACCTCCCGCTCGATTTTGGCGGGGCCTTCGATGGGCGTGAATTGCTCCTCCAGGTCGGTCGGTTGGCGGCTGGGTAAGAAGATGAAGCCGATCGAGAGAGCGGTCGAAACCACCAAAGGCACCAGGAGGTAAGGCCACGGGTGGGCGCCCACGGAGGCGCCTAAGGAGCGGAGTGCGCGCGCGAGGGGACCCTGGAGGCAGTCGGTGCGGAAGTTACGAATCGCCATCTCGGCCTTCTTTGGCCACAGGCCGCCCGGCCGCGGTCCCCTCGCCGCCTTCTGCCGCTTCTCTCCGGGCTGAACGACCGTTATTCAAAGACAGGAGCGCATTCCATTCGGCGCGGCTGCTCTCGCGCTCGGGAATACGCGGGGCGGCGGGTTCCTTGGCGAGGGCTTTGGAGAAGGAGCTTGTAGCCTCTTCCTTCTCTTGTCCCTGCTTAGGTGGTTCTTATTCGAATACCTTTCATTTCACTTATGTTATTTATTTCTTTTTCTTCAAGTACTATAATTGAATCCTGGAGTCTGTCATCTGCACCTCTATGGCTGTCTGGTTTGGTTCTGCAGCCCAACAAGACCGACACAGACTTCAGAGGATAATCAGAACTGCAAAAAACCCAATTGCTGCCAATCTGCCTTCAGCTGAGGACCTGTATACTGCATGAATGAAAAAGAGGGCTGTGAAAATATCACATCCTGGACATAAACTGTTTCAACTCCTACCCTCAAAACTTTGCTACAGAGCACTGCACACCAAGACAACTAGACATAAGGACAGCCCCCCCCCAACGCCATCACTCTGCTAAACAAATAATTTCCTCAACACTGTTTATTAAGTCAGCACTACTATTTTTTCTCATGATCCCTATCACACATTTCCTCCCACTTATGACTGTATGACTGTAACTTGTTGCTTGTATCCTTAAGGTTTTTATTAATATTGTTTCTTCATTGTTTATTTGATCACCTGGCAATTATTAAGTGATTCTTGATAAATATATATTTTCTTTTATGTACATTGACAGCATATGCACCAAGACAAATTCCTTGTGTGTCCAATCACACTTGGCCAATAAAGAATTCTATTCTATTCTATTCTACACATGATATTGTATTATTAATAGAGAAACATAGGTTTAAATTCCCCAGGCAAGGGAATCTTAACTTCTGCTTTTCCTTCACTCCATTCCTCTGGAAAAATTCAAACTTCACTGATTGTAGGACAATCAGAATTAGGAATAATATTTTGTCCTGGCTGCAGTATAGAGCAGTGGCAAAGGTGACCCCCCTTTTCCCCCCCTCAAGAGGCAACTGGACTTTCTGGTTTTTCTCTGAAGACATTTCACTTCTCATCCTTCTCATCCAAGAAGCTTCATATTAAAAAGCAAAAACATACACACAAACATACCATACATAAACTGTATAGGCCCAGGGGAGATGTCTCAATTCCCCCATGCCTGACGACTGAGGTGGGTTTTAAGTAGTTTACGAAAGGCAAGGAGGGTGGGGGCAGTCCTAATCTCTGGGGGGAGTTGGTTCCAGAGGGTCAGCCGCCACAGAGAAGGCTCTTCCCCTGAGTCCTGCCAGACGACATTGTTTAGTTGATGGGACCCGGAGAAGACCAACTCTGTGGGACCTAACCGGCCGCTGGGATTCGTGGGTCAGTCTCGCAGATATCCTGGTCCGGTGCCATGAAGGGCTTTATAGGTCATAACCAACACATTGAATTGTGACCAGAAACTGATCGGCAACCAATGCAGAATGTGGAGTGTTGGAGTAACATGGGCATACTTAGGAAAGCCCATGATTGCTCTCGCAGCTGCATTCTGCACGATCTGAAGTTTCCGAACACTTTTCAAAGGTAGCCCCATGTAGAGAGCGTTACAATAGTCGAACCTCGAGGTGATGAGGGCGTGAGTGACTGAGCAGTGACTCCCGGTCCAGATAGGGCCGCAACTGGTGCATCAGGCGAATCTGGGCAAACGTCCCCCTCGCCACAGCTGAAAGATGTTTCTCTAATGTGAGCTGTGCATCGAGGAGGACGCCCAAGTTGCGGACCCTCTCTGAGGGGGTCAATAATTTCCCCCCCCCCAGGGTAATGGACGGACAGATGGAGTTGTCCTTGGGAGGCAAAACCCACAGCCACTCCATCTAATCAGGGTTGAGTTTGAGTCTGTTGACACCCATCCAGGCCCCGACAGCCTCCAGACACCAGCACATCACTTCCACTGCTTCATTTACTGGGTTCATTGACTTCATGTTTAAGGCGTCTTAGTTCTAAGCTTTCTAGGCCCAGGATTGAAAGTCTAGTCTCGTAGGGTATTCTGCTTCGAGTGAAGGAGTGAAGGGCTCGTCTGGTGAAGTATCTCTGGACATTTTCAAGGGTATTAATGTCTGAGATGCCACATGGGTTCCAAACAGATGAGCTGTATTCGAGGATGGGTCTGACGAAAATTTTGTAAGCTCTGGTAAGTAGTGAGAGATTGCCAGAGCAGAAGCCACGTAGGATTAGGTTTACAACACTTGAAGCGTTCTTGGTTATGGTTCCCACCCTTTCTCTACTTCTTTCTGCATCATACTTCTCGCTTAGTCTAACATGGAGCTTCAGGAAGGAGACTTTGCTCAGTCCAAATACCATTCGCTAATTTGCTATGATTAAGTCTAGTTTTCGGATTGGATTGAAAGTAAATTGAACGTAAACCCCACTTCCTACTAGCACTGATGATGTTACCTAGTTTTGGTAATGAAATGTCTGCAAGAAAACCAAACTCAGAGAGCAAAAATGAAACCTCAGTTCACAAACTCAAAAAGCAAAAAGAACACAAAGTGTTCAAAGTAAAAAACTACAGATTTTTAAAAAGTACAAAACAAGCATGCTATATCAAATTCTCTGTCCTGAAACCCACTTGAATAATCCCTCTTGAATAATATTAATTTATCCTGATTTGAAAACAGATTATATAAATATAAATAAATAGATGTGGGTAAAATGCTTTAAAATAACTATCTCTAGGTCCATGTTTCAAATGCCTTTTGTTTTCAAACATCTTGAATTGTTAGTATTAAAAATTCCCCTCCCATGCTTAGAAATCACATTCTACTCTAATTAGATTATTTGTTCTTGGACTGCAAGGTGGAAGGGAACGTGTTTTGGCGTCATCCGTTTGGATAGTGTTTTGGCAACTCAGCAACTGTCAGAAATTTGAATTTTTGGAGGCAGCATGAGGAATTCTGGGAGTTGAAGTCTATATAATCTAAAAATTGCCATGGTTGAAAAACATTGCTGGAGAAAAAGAACAGAGAAATACATACATTGTTTGCAGAGGTGGGTTCTAATTCCCATGCCAGGTGGCTGCGTGCGCATTGCACTGTGCTGTTTGGGTGCGTACGCATGCACAGTGCTGAAAAACAAGCAAAAAGTAGCAAAATTAAAAAATTAAAAGCCAAAAAACAAGATGACGTCGCATGCACAGTGCCGGAAACATGGCTTCTGTGCATGTGCAGAATTTATTTTTTAATAAAAAGAGGGCTTCCATGGAACAGCACCAACAAACACATTTCCATGATGTCACCCGTTCACTACTGGTTCTATTGAACCGGTGTGAACCGGGAGGAATCCACCTCTGATTGTTTTGGAATACCGTACACAAATCACAGCTCTTTTTCTTCACCACTGCAATTGTGTATCATTCAAAGGATGGGCAATAAATAAACTATTCATTTTTAGTTAAACATCTCCAATTTCAATGAAAAGAGGAAATTGGTAATTTTCTTAAGTATCTCTCACTGTTGTGTGCTAATACTCTTCTCTATAGATTCAAACATCATTCCAACTGAACAAATTCCAGTTGAGCGTTCTGATTTGTTTGAAATCCTTTAGTTCCACGTGAATGCACAGTGGATGAAGATAGAAGATACAGGGGGTGGACATAAAAATGGAAACACCTGACTTTTTGGTGTCATAATGTTTGAACATGTTCAAATCAATCAAAACTTGACATATTTTAATGTTTTTTTCAATTCTGTTATTTGATATGTTTTTTTTAAACTACCTTTTTTTTTTTACAGAAATTTAAGGAAATTGGTTATAACCTTCTAGAAATGACAGACCTCTCAGACTTTCAAAGAGGCCAAATTGTTGGTGCTCGAATGGCAGGTGCTAGTGTAACAGAAAGTGCCCGAATGTTTGGCATTTCAAGAGGTAATGGCATTTCAAGAGGTAATGTTTTTGAAAGAGAAGGGAAAATGTCCTCAGCCAAGCACAGGTCTGGTCGAAAGTCGAAGTTGTCTGAGTGAGACCGTTGGACTCTAAAGCGAATTGCTAGAGCGGATCGCAAGACCACAGCTCCTAAAATCACTGCAGAGCTCAATAGACATGTGCAGAACCCAGTTTCCACAAAAACTGTTCGAAGGGAACTTCACAAATCTGGATTCCACGGAAGAGCTGCAGGGTGTTTCCATTTTTCTGTCCACACCCTGTACTTTGTGGAGCAATACCTGTATTTTGAGCTGTTGCCACACTTAGTCCTCCAAATCTTTGAATTTACTTATACAGACCACCAGGAGGCAGAACACGACCGGTTTCATCCTTCTATGTGATCTATGCAGCTAGGAATACTGTGCTAAATAATATACACTATATAAAGATAAAGAAATCATCGCCATCTTTTTCAAGGGTCAAGGAATAGTTCTTGGAAGTCATGGAAAACCTCATGTAAAGGGCCCAACATAAAGTAACATTCATCTCACTGCTTCTCTCTCTGAGAATTTAAGAGGGATTGGACTGTATATACCAGTGATGTCAGATATTTTCAGGTCCGGTACAAAAAGGGTGCACACGCCTGCAATAGCGTGCGCACAGATGCCAACAACCATAATGCAATGCCTTGCAAACGTGCAAAATCTCCCCATGTGGCTCCCCCCCCCCCCACATGCTCATATACTTTGCTGTAGGAAATATTGCTGTAAACTAGAGAAAGTCTAGCCAACGTGACTGGCAAAAACAACAGATTTAAGACTGAAATATTAAACAATTTCATTATTTATTTATTTTTTAAAAACTGGGTATTGTAATATTTTCCCCACAATATATCCATCTGATCTAACTAATTTCTTTAAGTAAATTTAAGATTTGGCTGCATATATTTCAGGCCAAATGTTAGCATTAATTTAAAAAAAAAATCGGCAGAACTCCTGATCTACAAATTGGCAGCTGAGGCACTTTTATTGATGGTGAATACATCTCAACATTTCCACTATGGATGTTCTTGATTGTTATTATTTTTTAAATTATCAGGGTCATTTAAAAAAAAATGTTTTAAAACTGTCACTAAATGAATAGTTTTAAGTTAAAGACTAACTGTATAAATATATACACTGCTCAAAAAAATAAAGGGGACACTTAAACAACACAATATAACTCAAAGTACATCAAACTTCTGTGAAATCAAACTGTTTACTTAGGAAGCAACACTGATTGACAATCAATTTCACATGCTGTTATGCACATTCAACTTTGTACAGAACAAAGTATTCAGTGAGAATATTTTATTCATTCAGATCTAGAATGTGTTATTTGAGTGTCCCCTTTAGTTTTTTGAGCAGTATACATACATATAGGTGGATGTACATGCTCTATTTTTTGTGTATTTGCTTTGATTTTTGACATTAGATTTCCCCCCCATATTTTTAGTATAGCTTTTTATTTTTCAAAAATAAAAATAAAAATAATGGATACCACTATAGATATTTAATACTACATTACATTTATTTTTCAATTTCTAATTTTTAATTAGCACAGTTTTTAAGTGGCTATTTAAAAGTACAGTAAAATGTGCTAAAATTTGGAGTACAAAAATAAAAATTAAATAATAAAATACCTAAGATGATCCCTGTTTAGACACTATGCTTTTAATTTAAATAAATACGTAGACAGATTCTTTCCTTTGAAATATCGCTTAGAAAAGTTTGCTTGTTATAACAGTTTACAGTGTACGTCGTTTCTTGATAGCATCACTCAAATATTTTATCTCCACTCTAAAAGTTATGGAAATATTTCATGACATTAGAAAAGATGCATTTTCTTCCTGGAACTCTGATTGGAGTTAATGGAAATTGCATGTGCGAGTATGTATTTGGCAGTAGCTACCATACTTGTTTAAATTTCAGGCTAGGAATTCAAATCAGAGAAGATTAGCTAAGGAAAATATCCAGATTGCGCATGAAAAATAAGTCAGTCATGTTCGAAATTATGGCCAGATTCTGATATGGTAATTATGTATGACAATGGTTAACCTCTTGGAAGAGATACATGAAGGGAAAAAGATAAACTACCACAAAATTGTATGAATCTTCCTTTGAATGAATTATTGTGGAAGGCCAAGTCAATTAAGAGACTCTCCATATCGGATTCAATCCAGTTCAGGATTCTGATGTTGGGAGATAGCAGAGACGAGAATAGAGGCTTTAACTCTTTGCTTTCCATTGCAATTTTGATTAGCAAATTTCAAGGCCTGCTGTTATTGCGGGAAAGAAAGTCTCCACTGATACAGGTAGGAACATCCTCAGTTTAAATCCCCCTGGGCCCTTCAGTCAGTACTTGATAGAGGTAGCATACATAGATATTCAAAGGCTCAGTATTCTGTTAAGCATAATGTCCCTTGGCCCTTCTTTATTTTTCATTATTCTTTGAATAAAGGGAAATAGTTTAAGATTAGATTAAGCCTTAATGGGCTGGGAGTGAGAAGGAGGCAATGTTGAGAGACAGGTGGGATAGGAGAACTGATATTTGTAAAGAAATCCTTGTGCCTTGATTAAATGCCAGGGGAATGTGGCTATCCTAAAAACACTCATGTGTATCCAGTTTAGAATGATTTGGGAGAAGGAATGAGGCAAGTCGCACCACAAGCCAGATGATGTTATACAATATTTTGTATTTCACACAAGTCATGTACAGTGTTCCCTTGATTTTCGCGGCGGTTGCGTTCCAAGACCGCCTGCGAAAGTCGAATTTCCGCGAAGTAGCGGTGCGGAAATAAAAACACCATTTTTGGCTATGGACAGCCAAAAACTACCCCCACGCACCCTTTTTCAAGACAGCGCAAGGAGCCGGGCTTGAAGTTGGGGGCGGGGAGCGACGAAAGTGCGGAGGCCGGCAAAGATTGTTTTGAATGTCGGCTGCCCCCGCCCCCCCAGCGCCTCCGGTCCCCTTGCCGCTACCCCCCGCCCGCCCGATCCGCCCCTCTCACCGGCTTTCTTGGGACATGTGTCCTCCTGCAGAAGCGCTGGCGGCTATGGTTTCTCATCCTCCTCATTCGGCAGCTAGCCGCTCTGAGCGCTTTGAGAATGCCCTCCCCGCCCCTCTCACAGTCCCTTAGCTGAGAGCGCTTTCGTCCCAGCTATCAGCGAGGGGGCTGCAGGAGAGGCGGGGCAGGCGTTCTCACAGAGAGGGAGAGAGAGAGGGAGAAAGAGAGAGAGAGAGAGCAAGAGGGGGAGAGTGGAAGGTAGAGAGAGAGAGAGAAATGATAGAAAAAAGTGGAGAAAAAAAGACAAATGAGAAAATGATTGAAGCAGAGAATGACAGGAAAGAAAGAGAAAGAGAGAGAAGTGACTCTTGGTGATGACGTATGACGTCATTGGGTGGGAAAAACCGTGGTATAGAAAAAAAAACGTGGAATATTTTTTAATTAATATTTTTTGAAAAACCCTGGTATAGCCGTTTCGCGAAGTTTGAATCCGCGAAAATCAAGGGATCACTGTACAGTGATCCCTCGAGTTTCGCGATCTCGATTATTGCGAAACGCTATATCGCGAGTTTTCAACCCGGAAGTAAACTCCACCATCTGCGCATGCGTGCCCTTCCACGCATGCGTAGATGGTGGAGTTTCCCCGCCGGGCAGAGGCTTCCCTGGGTCTTCCCCCTCTTGCCCCGGTAAGACAGCGGCGGCGGGAGCAACGGCGTGGGCGGGCGGCACGCGCGCGGGAAACCCCACCTCCGCCTCCCAGCTGGGAAGCGGAGCCGACAACAGCGTGGGCGGGCGGGCGACTCGCGCGAGCCTGGGGACACCCTTGCTCTGCTTCCCAGCGCGCGCGCGTTGCTGGGGAAAGCGCGCGCGCTTGGGGACACCTCACCTCCGCCTCCCAGCTGGGAAGCGGAGCCGGCAACAGCGTGGGTGGGCGGGCGACTCGCGCGAGCCTGGGGACACCCTTGCTCTGCTTCCCAGCGCGCGCGCGTTGCTGGGGAAAGCGCGCGCGCTTGGGGACACCTCACCTCCGCCTCCCAGCTGGGAAGCGGAGCCGGCAACAGCGTGGGTGGGCGGGCGACTCGCGCGAGCCTGGGGACACCCTTGCTCTGCTTCCCAGCGCGCGCGCGTTGCTGGGGAAAGCGCGCGCGCTTGGGGACACCTCACCTCCGCCTCCCAGCTGGGAAGCGGAGCCGGCAACAGCGTGGGTGGGCGGGCGACTCGCGCGAGCCTGGGGACACCCTTGCTCTGCTTCCCAGCGCGCGCGCGTTGCTGGGGAAAGCGCGCGCGCTTGGGGAAACCTCACCTCCGCCTCCCAGCTGGGAAGCGGAGCCGGCAACAGCGTGGGTGGGCGGGCGACTCGCGCGAGCCTGGGGACACCCTTGCTCTGCTTCCCAGCGCGCGCGCGTTGCTGGGGAAAGCGCGCGCGCTTGGGGAAACCTCACCTCCGCCTCCCAGCTGGGAAGCGGAGCCGGCAACAGCGTGGGTGGGCGGGCGGCGGCGCGCGAGCCTGGGGACACCCTAGCTCTGCGCGCGTTGCTGGGGAAAGCCCGTGCGCGCGGGAAACCTCACCTCCGCCTCCCAGCTGGGAAGCGGAGCCGGCAACAGCGTGGGCGGGCGGGCAGCGGCGCGCGAGCCTGGGGACACCCTAGCTCTGCGCGCGTTGCTGGGGAAAGCCCGTGCGCGCGGGAAACCTCACCTCCGCCTCCCAGCTGGGAAGCGGAGCCGGCAACAGCGTGGGCGGGCGGGCAGCGCGCGCGAGCCTGGGCGCGAGCAACGGGGTGGGCGGGCGAAGGGCGGGCGGCAGTGGAAGCAAAAACACCATCTGCGCACGCGCAGATGGTGTTTTTACTTCCGCACCGCTACTTCGCTAAAAATCGATCATCGCGTGGGTTCCTGGAACGGAACCCTCGCGATGATCGAGGGTTCACTGTATTGCGGTTTTTATTTTTGTTCAGGACTATTGTGTTGTGTAAGCGCAGCCGCCCCAGGTCCGTGAGCAAAAGGGCGGCTTATAAATCTAATAAATAATAATAATAAAGTTTGTAAACCATATTTTCTAACTTCTCAGCTTTGTGAATACAGCTATTGTATTCTGAATGGAATGGAATTTTTTATTGGCCAAATGTGATTGGACACACAAGGAATTTGTCTTTGGTGCATATGCTCTCAGTGTACATAAAAAGACAAGCTACATTTGTCAAGGTACAACAATTAATTATTGTCATTGGGTACAAATAAGCAATCAGGAAACAATCAATATCAATATAAAATGTAAGGATACAGGCAACAAGTTACAGTCATACAGTCATAAGTGGGAGGAGGGGGGGTTAGGAATGATGAGAAGACTATTAGCAATAATAATGCAAACTTAGTGAATAGTGTGACAGTAGTAAGGAAATTATTTATTCGGCAGTGATAGTGCTTGGGGAAAAAATGTTCTTGTGTCTAGTCATCTTGGTGTGCAGTGCTGTATAGTGTTGTTTTGAAGGTAGGAGTTGAAGCAATTTATGTCCAGAATGCGAGGGGTCAGCAAATATCTTCACAGCCCTCTTTTTGACTCATGTAATATACAGGTCCTCAATGGATGGAAGGCAGGTTGGCGATAATTGTTTTTTCTGCAGTTCTGATTATCCTCTGAAGTCTGTGTCAGTCTTGTTGGGTTACAGAACCAAACCAGACAGTTATAGAGGTGCGGATGACAGACTCAATAATTCCTCTGTAGAACTATATCAGCAGCTCCTTGGACAGTTTGAGTTTCCTGAGTTGGCTCAGAAAGAACATTCTTTGTTGTGCGTTTTTGCTTATGTTTTTGATGTTAGGTGTCTATTTTAGGTCTTGAGATATGATAGAAATTAACAGCTCATTAATCAAATTACATTTTAGAATGTCTGAATCTAGTTCAAAAGACAAATGTTTTTAAACTTTAAACTATAAAGTTACTTAGTTGGAATCCCTCTCACCTCACTTCTCACAATTGTTGGGCCTTCCTTGTTCCTCCCTCTCATACACATATTAAAACAATATCTAAATCCTAAGAAAAGAATGGGCAGTAGGCGGGGCCTAGGGGAAGAGCCTTCTCTGTGGGGGCCCTGGTTCTCTGGAATCAGCTCCCCCTGGAGATTCGCACTGCCCCCACCCTCGCCTTCTGTAAGAGTCTTAAGATTCACCTATGTTGCCAGGCTTGAGGCAATTAGGTCGCAGCCCCCTGGCCAATGAAATGAGATATATGTTGTATGATTGAACTGGTATGATTGGTATGTCTGTATGTCTGTTTGGTTTTTATTATAATGGGTTTTTAATTGTTTTTAGTATTGGATTATTATTATATGCTGTCTTATTATTGTTGTTAGCCGCCCCGAGTCTTCGGAGAGGGGTGGCATACAAATCCAACAAACAAACAAACAAACAAACAAACAAACAAACAAACAAATAAATATTGAATTTTTAGATTGTAATTTTAAATTTAATTAGATTTGCCATTGTACTGTATTGTTATATTATATGCTGCTAGCTGGCCCGAGTCCTCGGAGAAGGGCGGCATACAAATGTAATGAATAAACAAACAAACAAACAAATAGAGAAACAAACAAACAAATAAATAATCAATCTGTAGGTATAATTTTTTAAAAGGTAAAGATTTCCCTTACTCACTCATGTCCAACTCTAGGGGATGAGTGCTTGTTTCCATTTTCTAGCTGAGGGAATCAGCATTGCCCTAAGATGCTTCCGTAGGCTGCATGACTATATGCTGAGATGCATCTGTCGTATTGTTACCTTCCCATTGCAGGGGTGCCTATTTATCTATTTACATTTGCATGCTTTCAAACTGCTAAGTGGGTGAAGAGTTGGGGCGAGAATGGGAGCTGACCCTGGGGCCCTAATTTATTTTCCATCACAGCATTTAGGAAAGTTCTATGTAGGCAATTTCTAAGTGCATCCTTAAGAATAATTACTTCATGCTCTTCTTGTGTAAGAAAGTCTAAAACTATATTGTGCAAGGAATTGTGTAAATAAATTATGTAAAGGAATTGTGTGAAGAACTCTAAAAGTATCCTGCAGGGAGATACCATTTCTTGTATGTTAGGCAGACAGATTTTATGTTGTACAGTGATCCCTCGAGTTTCGCGAGGGTTCCGTTCCAAGACCCCTCGCGAAACTCGATTTTTCGCGATATAGCGGTGCGGAAGTAAAAACACCATCTGCGCATGTGCGGCCATTTTTTCATGGCCGCACATGCGCAGATGGTGAAGTTTGCGTGTGGGCGGTGGGGAAGACCAAGGGAAGGTTCCTTCAGCCGCCCAACAGCTGATCTGCTCGGTAGCGCGGCAGCAGCGAGGAGCCGAAGATGGGGTTTCCCCTTTGCCTGGGCAACGGGGAAACCTCATCTTCGGCTCCTCGCTGCTGCCGCGCTACTGAGCAGATCAGCTGTTGGGCGGCTGAAGGAACGTTCCCTGGGTCTTCCCCGCTGCCTCGGATCCTCGCTGATGCCCGCCCGCCGTTTGCCGCTCGTCCCGTTCGCCCACCGCTCGCCCCGTTCGCCCGCCGCTATCGAACTTGCTATCGAGCCTGCTAATGAAATCCAACCCGCAGCGGCCCTTTCCCTCTCCAGGCTGCGGGAGGGGTCCGGAGAACAATGCCTGGCGCCGCGCTCCCGGCTGGGCTTTTTTCCCCCATTTCCCCTCGGGTGGAATTTCAGACCCTCCGCCGGTTGGATTTCATTAGCAGGCTCGATAGCAAGTTCTTCCTCCCTTTAGAAAGCCCCGCAGCCTCCTCCGCCCGGCGAGGCCGCCAGCGAGGACCCGCAAAGCCGCCGCCGCCACAGCGAGGCCAAGCCGCCCGCTCCCACGGCACGGGCTCCCAACACAGCGCCGCACAGCCCGCCCTCGGCGATGCCTCCGCGGATCTGCAAGCCCAGCCGAGCGACGCCTCTGGTCTGGGCGAAGGCAGTGGCCAGGCCCCGCCGCAGCAGTCCCCGCGGGCACTGCGCGCCAAGGGCCGGCCAGGCCGCCGGGCAACAAAGGGGCTCCCTCGCCTCCCTCGGGCAGGTTTACAAAGGCAGCGCGGCAACTTGGAGCCCGGCACGCCCCGCAGCCCTCGCCTCGCCCGCCCCCGCCTGGCCGGCGCTCCGGCTACCCCCGGCTGAGGAAGAACCGAGTAGCCCCCGCCCTCCCCCGCCCGGCTCCCTTCAGCCCCCCGGGGCCAAGCGGGCGGGGGGCGGGCGGGACTTCGCCTGTCTCCGCCGCCCGCATCGCCCCTCCGGCGGGCCGGCCTCCCCCGCCCGCCTCTGCTGCAGCCGCCGCCGCCTCCCCGACTGGCACAAAAGGGCCCCGCCCGCCCCGCCCCGAAGCTTACCTTGCGAGTTTTTGGCTGCGGGGGGAGAAGTAGGACTTTCCTAACTCCCTCCCCCCGGTCGCCGTTTGCTGCTCGCCCGTTCACCTGCCCGCCATCAGGACCGCCGCGCACTAACTTGATGACGGCCAAGCCGTCCCAGATCGTGGGGAGGGGAGCTCTTCTCCAGCCAGGGGACGGCGAGGCCCTCCCAATGCCCCGCGCTTGGAGCCGGAGTGAGGCCACTTCCGCCTCCGGATGAAGGAATCTCCTCAAACTCAAAGCCTGTATCCTGCCGCCCGGTTTACCCAGGACACGAGCGGCGAAGTGACTTGGAGGAATGGAAAGTCCAAACCGCCCGGTTTCAGTGGGGTTTCCCCGTTGCCCAGGGATTCCTGAACCCACCACAGCCACCTCCGTTCGGGCGAAGGAATCCCTGGGCAACGGGGAAACCCCACTGAAACCGGG
Organism: Erythrolamprus reginae; assembly: GCF_031021105.1. NCBI lineage: Eukaryota > Metazoa > Chordata > Lepidosauria > Squamata > Dipsadidae > Erythrolamprus > Erythrolamprus reginae. The sequence goes on along the minus strand of NC_091963.1, from coordinate 23,887,664 downwards.
CGGTTTGGACTTTCCATTCCTCCAAGTCACTTCGCCGCTCGTGTCCTGGGTAAACCGGGCGGCAGGATACAGGCTTTGAGTTTGAGGAGATTCCTTCATCCGGAGGCGGAAGTGGCCTCACTCCGGCTCCAAGCGCGGGGCATTGGGAGGGCCTCGCCGTCCCCTGGCTGGAGAAGAGCTCCCCTCCCCACGATCTGGGACGGCTTGGCCGTCATCAAGTTAGTGCGCGGCGGTCCTGATGGCGGGCAGGTGAACGGGCGAGCAGCAAACGGCGACCGGGGGGAGGGAGTTAGGAAAGTCCTACTTCTCCCCCCGCAGCCAAAAACTCGCAAGGTAAGCTTCGGGGCGGGGCGGGCGGGGCCCTTTTGTGCCAGTCGGGGAGGCGGCGGCTGCAGCAGAGGCGGGCGGGGGAGGCCGGCCCGCCGGAGGGGCGATGCGGGCGGCGGAGACAGGCGAAGTCCCGCCCGCCCCCCGCCCGCTTGGCCCCGGGGGGCTGAAGGGAGCCGGGCGGGGGAGGGCGGGGGCTACTCGGTTCTTCCTCAGCCGGGGGTAGCCGGAGCGCCAGCCAGGCGGGGGCGGGCGAGGCGAGGGCTGCGGGGCGTGCCGTGCTCCAAGTTACCGCGCTGCCTTTGTAAACCTGCCCGAGGGAGGCGAGGGAGCCCCTTTGTTGGCCGGCGGCCTGGCCGGCCCTTGGCGCGCGGTGCCCGCGGGGACTGCTGCGGCGGGGCCTGCCCACTGCCTTCGCCCAGACCAGAGGCGTCGCTCGGCTGGGCTTGCAGATCCGCGGAGGCATCGCCGAGGGCGGGCTGAGCGGCGCTGTGTTGGGAGCCCGTGCCGTGGGAGCGGGCGGCTTGGCCTCGCTGCGGCGGCGGCGGCTTTGTGGGTCCTCGCTGGCGGCCTCGCCGGTCGGAGGAGGCTGCGGGGCTTTCTAAAGGGAGGAAGAACTTGCTATCGAGCCTGCTAATGAAATCCAACCGGCGGAGGGTCTGAAATTCCACCCGAGGGGAAATGGGGGAAAAAAGCCCAGCCGGGAGCGCGGCGCCAGGCATTGTTCTCCGGACCCCTCCCGCAGCCTGGAGAGGGAAAGGGCTGCTGCGGGTTGGATTTCATTAGCAGGCTCGATAGCAAGTTCGATAGCGGCGGGCGAACGAGGCGAGCGGCGGGCGAACGAGGGGAGTGGGGGGCGAACGAGGGGAGCGGCGGGCGAACGAGGGGAGTGGGGGGCGAACGAGGGGAGCGGCGGGCGAATGAGGCGAGCGGCGGGCGAACGGGACGTGCGGCCGCCGAACGGGGCGAGCGGCAAACGGCGGGCGGGCATCAGCGAGGATCCGAGGCGGCGGGGAAGACCCAGGGAACGTTCCTTCGGCCGCCTAGCAGCTGATCTGCTCGGCAGCGCAGCACCAGCGAGGAGCCGAAGATCTTCGGCTCCTCGCTGCTGCTGCGCTGCCGAGCAGATCAGCTGCTAGGCGGCCGCTCGAGAGCAAGAGGGGGAGAGAAAGAGAGAGAAGGAAATAAAGAGATGAGAGAGGGAGGAAGAGAGTGTGAGATAGGAAGAAGCAACATAGAGAAAGAGAAAGAAAGATGAGAAAGGAAGGAAGAGAGTGACCTGATCGGGTGGGGAAAATCGCGATATAGTGTTAGCGAAGATCGAGATGGTAACAATTGCTGAAAAATCGCGATATAGCGTTTTCGCGAAGATCGAGATCGCGAAACTCGAGGGATCACTGTATATCAATCCAGCTGTTTCAATGTCATATGGCAGGGGTCCCCAAACTTGAAGTCCACAAGTCTTAAAGTTGTCAAGTTTGAAGACCTCTGTCATATAGTACAGTGTTCCCTCGCTTTTCGCGGGGGATGCGTTCCGAGACCGCCCGCAAAATTTGAATTTCCGCGAAGTAGATATGCGGAAGTAAATACACTATTTTTGGCTATGAACAGTATCACAAGCCTTCCCTTAACACTTTAAACTCCTAAATTACAATTTCCCATTCCCTTAACAACCATTCAGATTATTACTCACCATATTTATTTATTAAAGTTTATTAAAAAAAATATTTATTAAAGGCAGACGAAAGTTTGGCGATGACATATGACGTCAACTGGTGGGAAAAACCGTGGTACAGTATAGGGAAAAAACCCGCAAATTATTTTTTAATTAATATTTTTGAAAAACCGTGGTATAGACTTTCCGCGAAGTTCGAACCCGCGAAAATCGAGGGAACACTGTATTATAAAATGAAAGGTACAGTATTAGCTCTTCTCAGAAGAACTATAGGTTTTTCAAGTAACCCAGCTTTATTGTTGTCATCTAAAAGCTATAAAAAGGCCCTTCCCTGTTGTTTTAGAACATTTTAGTAATTTGAATAAATCTTGTCTTCTCTCTGAAAGAACATAGATAACCAATGGAAGACTTGATGGTGGCAGTGGTTGTTTGGGGAAAGAACAGTCTAGCTATCCCCTTGCATTACGACTTCATATTATTTATCCATTACAAGATAGTATTGATGACATAGCTGTCCCTCATTCCCACCAAACAACTTATACACCAGTGATGACAAACATTTTTTTGCCTCTTTATTTTGATAATATTGCATTAATTCTATAAAATGCTCTCTACGTGGGGCTACCTTTGAAAAGTGTTCGGAAACTTAGGATCATGCAGAATGCAGCTGCGAGAGCAATCATGGGCTTCCCTAAATATGCCCTTTCACACCAACACTCCGCAGTCTGCATTGGTTGCCGATCAGTTTCCGGTCACAATTCAAAGTGTTGGTTATGACCTATAAAGCCCTTCATGGCACCGGACCAGATTATCTCCGGGACCGCCTTCTGCCGCCTGAATCCCAGCGACCGGTTAGGTCCCACAGAGTTGGCCTTCTCCGAGTCCCGTCAACTAAACAATATCGTTTGGCGGGACCCAGGGGAAGAACCTTCTCTGTGGTGGCCCCGGCCGTCTGGAACCAACTCCCCCCAGAGATTAGAATTGTCCCCACCCTCCTTGCCTTTTGTAAGCTCCTTAAAACCCACCTCTGCTGTCAGGCATGGGGGAACTGAGATATTCTTTCCCCCTAAGCCTCTACAATTTATGCATGGTATGTTTGTATGTATGTTTGGTTTTATAATAAGTGTTTTTTTAGTTGTTTTAGTATTGGATTGTTACATGCTGTTTTTATCACTGTTGTTAGCCGCCCCGAGCACAGAGAGGGGCGGCATACAAATCCAATAAATAAATAAATAAATAAATAAATAAAATAAAATGAATAAATAAATGTAGAGTGGTCCATAGATGTGATTAAAAAAGAGACAAGGTCAACCGCAATTGTGCAATCAAAGCAGATTAAAAATGGGTAGAGTTCTGACTGAACCATTTCAGTCACCCAACTGGTATTCTTTCAACTACATCCTGTGGATATCACTCCTGCAATGGGGACCATTTCAAGACATTATGAATCTATTTTGACTTTGAGAATTCTTGATTTGAAAAATGTTTCCATCTGTCTGAATGTCTTTTTTGATAGAAGCCAGTAGGGGGCGGTGAAGAATCATTAGACATATCTATATTGCTCCTGTGTTTTATCAGACTGACAGTAAAACTTTGTACTGACTGCAAGACGAGTTTGCTGTGAAGTTCTTTGCCTAATCTCTCCAAAGCTATCGTTTTTCCAATGGAAACATGTACGACGCATCCTTTCCCTGCAAACAATCACATCAGCAATTACCTTAATGGAAAATCAGATGGCTACTTACAGCCTTTGTCTGCTGAATCCATAGTGGAAACTGTCCAGGAAAAATATATTTGGCTGCTGTTTTTGCATCAACTTGTAGCATTAATAGATTTTGGCTGCTTTTTTTTTTGTACCAAGTTGTAACATTAATAGATTTAACTCTCTCTGGAGAGGCCTAATTCTAGACTTGATTCAGCAAAAGATTGTGTTACTCTAACGAATTTTAAAAACTTGGTTGGAAAGAGTTGAGATGCTAATAAAGCTTATTAAGACCTCAAATATTTATATGTCTGGAATGAAAGGTTTGACTAAATTGGCAATTTACTCATAGGGTGTGGGATGTAAGAATAACTTATTTAGATGCAAAATTTATCTCATTTCCTCAACAGGTGCATAAAAGTTCAAGAGCAAAGAAATAAAAGAAAATCAAAGATGACATTTAGTTTTGCCTGGGACAAAGAGGCTATTAAGAACTAAGTATAAGATGTTGTTTCAAGACTGTCAAGACACGAATGTTTGCAGCTGGAACAGGATGTTCCAGATGCAAAAATATTCATTTATAAATTTGTCTCATGTATTTAATGGAAAACCTTAATTATAAATATGAAAATGGGGCAAAAGAAATGCACAGACATGTACACAAACACCCACACCGTCTTGGAAAAAATAATAAAAGAGGCATTTTTAAAAAATAATAATTAATTCCTCCTTTCCTTGCCCTTACATAAAATGGAAATCGGCTTACTCTTCCTTCTCTGTCCTAATAGTTGCATGATTTGTTAGTGCTTCTTCATATATATGGGATACAGCCACTTCTGAAGTTTAGTACAGTAGGACACAATTTCTGGGAATGGTTTGGAATCTTGAAAATTTCTAATCTCCCCCCAAAATTTAAAACTAGACTAGAAATGTCCAAAAGCAGTTCTCAAATCATGGCAGTACCGAGTGGTCAAATTGTTGTTCTTAGAAGTCACATTTTTCCATTAAGAATATTACTAATTTTTTTTAAAAGAGGGAAAATAACTATAGTGGTATCTCTACTTACGAACTTTATTCGTTCCGTGACCAGGTTCTTAAGTAGAAAAGTTTGTAAGAAGAAGCATTTTTTTCCCATCAATGTAATCAATGTAAAAGCAAATAATGCCTGCGATTGGGGAAACCACAGGAAGGGTGGAGGCCCTGTTTCCTCCCGGGAGATTCCAAGAGAGTCCCCACGGAGGCTTCTCCCTGCCTTTTCCGGCACTGTTTCCTCCCAGGAGATTCCTCGAGAGGCCCCACGGAGGCTTCTCCCTGCCTTTTCTGGCACTGTTTCCTCCCAGGAGATTCCTAGATAGGCCCCACGGAGGCTTCTCCCTGCCTTTTCTGGCACTGTTTCCTCCCAGGAGATTCCACGAGAGGCCCCACGGAAGCTTCTCCCCACCTTTTCCGGCACTGTTTCCTCCCAGGAGATTCCTCGAGAGGCCCCACGGAGGCTTCTCCCTGCCTTTTCTGGCACTGTTTCCTCCCAGGAGATTCCTAGATAGGCCCCACAGAGGCTTCTCCCCGCCTTTTCCAGCACTGTTTCCTCCCAGGAGATTCCAAGAGAGGCCCCACGGAGGCTTCTCCCTGCCCTTTCTGGCACTGTTTCCTCCCAGGAGATTCCTAGATAGGCCCCACGGAGGCTTCTCCCTGCCTTTTCTGGCACTGTTTCCTCCCAGGAGATTCCTAGATAGGCCCCACGGAGGCTTCTCCCTGCCTTTTCCGGCACTGTTTCCTCCCAGGAGATTCCTCGAGAGGCCCCACGGAGGCTTCTCCCTGCCTTTTCTGGCACTGTTTCCTCCCAGGAGATTCCTAGATAGGCCCCACGGAGGCTTCTCCCCGCCTTTTCCAGCACTGTTTCCTCCCAGGAGATTCCATGAGAGGCCCCATGGAGGCTTCTCCCTGCCTTTTCAGGTAACAGTTTGGGAGGCTCGGGTTTGCAAGTGGAAAATGATTCTTGAGAAGGGACAAAAAAATCTTGAACACCTGGTTCTTATCTAGAAAAGTTCGTAAGTAGAGACGTTCTTACGTAGAAGTACCGCAGAACCTTGTTATGTGTACAAAATAAAGGGATTTTTTGTCAATCTTTCCCCCCTCCAAAAAACTTAAATAAAATTTTGGTTATCATTTGTTGCATTAAAAAACTGTTTAAAATGAAACATTCAGATAGGCTTTGCTTTGGTTTTCAGAAGGATTATTTTAGTGTTTGGTCACTGATAGAGGAGGAAACTATCACCTGTCTAGTAAATTATCTATAATATTGCCTTAAATTTTGAGCATCAAGGAATAATTAAAGAAGAGATATAAAAGATATCTAAGTATCAAAATGCAACCTAGGTTTGTGCACATTTGGGCTCCGAGAGGATGAAGAATTTGGATTAGTTGTTTCTGGTAGCAGGTTGCTACCAGTACGGTAGTGGATTGCGCACTGGAGGTGGCCGCCAAATTGTGCAATTTGCGTGCGACCGCTCTGGTGGCAGTCCTGGCAACGGCATCTTTCTCCATATTTTTTGCTTTGTGCACATGCACAGAAGCAAAATCTTATGAGGGGACACACATGCATGGAAGCAAAAAATTACCAGAACCTCATGCAGATGCGCCCCACCACAAGTTTTCAGCGCATTTGAAGCTGTGCATGTTTGTTTTGTATTCATTTTCATGTTTAGGTTCTATAAAGTTATTCCAAGAAATTGCTATCCTCCTTATTGAATGGATATTTATTAATAGAACACATTGTATACAATACCTGCAGGACCGCCTTCTGCCGCATGAATCCCAGCAGCCGATTAGTTCCCACAGATTGCCCTTTTCCGGGTCCCGTCGACTAAACAATGTCATTTGGCAGGACCCAGGGGAAAAACCTTCTCTGTGGCAGCCCCGGCCCTCTGGAATCAACTCCCTCCAGAGATTCAAACTGCCCGCACCCTCCTCGCCTTCCGCAAGACTTTGAAGACCTATCCATGTTGCCAGGCATGGGGTAATCTATACACCCTCTTTAGGCTAGTACGATTTATGTGTGGTTATGATTGGGTAGTGTTGACTGTTTTAATGATAGTGGGTTTTTAACTATAGTTTTAATTATTGGATTTGTACCGCGTTGTTTATTGTTGTTGTGAGCTGCCCCGAGTCTTCAGAGAGGGGCGGCATACAAATCTAATAAATTATTATTAAATTATTATTATTAATTCCATGCAATTGCACAATTAAAGCCTCATTTAGAAGCATCACTGGCGGTTGACTCTTTAATATTGATTTCCAAGTCAAGAGAACGATGTACCATTCTGTGAATTACTTGGTGCCTGTTGCCTACAGTTTCTTCCTTTGAGAGAACTTTGTAACCTAATTCACAAACTTCAATATTCTTCGTTTGGTTAAAATGGTAATGATAGCAGAGAGGGAGTCATCCAAATATTCTAGGGAACTTTTTGCAATCTGGTGCTCTTCAAAGGAGATTAGACTTCCCAATTCTTGCCAGCACAGTAGGCAGATAAGTACAGTGATACCTTGTCTTACAAATGCCTCATCATACAAACTTTTCGAGATACAAACCTGGGGTTTAAGATTTTTTTTGCCTCTTCTTAAAAACTATTTTCGCAAAAACACAGAGGTCCGGAGATTGGGTTTCAGGACTTCGATGTTTTTGTGATGTTGCCAGCGAAGTGCTCGTTTTTGCGATGCTGGGATTCCCCTGCAGCATTGCAAAAACACAGAAGTCTGGAGGTGGGGTTTCCCATGGAGGGGAGCCTCAGGGGAATCCCAGCAGTGCAAAAATGGGCTCTTCGGCTGGCAGAAGGGGTGAATTTTGGGCTTGCACACATTTATCACTTTTCCATTGATTCCTATGGGAAACATTGTTTTGTCTTACAAACGTTTCACCTTAAGAACCTCGTTTCGGAACCAATTAAGTTTGTAAGACAAGGTATCACTGTACTAGGTTGAACAAGGTCCCCTTATGTCGCTTAAGTGTCTTTCTGCAACCTAACAAGACAGACACAGACTTCAGAGGATAATTCAGAACTGCAGAAAAAAACAACAAATGTAATGTATGTCCATTGTGTAAATGGTAGTGACTGATTTTAATATTATTGGGGTTTTTGATTAAATTATAAAAATTAATTGGATTATGATATTGCACTGCTTTTTATATGTTGTAAGCCGCCCTGAGTCCTTGGAGAGAGGGCAGCATAGGATCCAATCAATCAATCAATCAATCAATCAATCAATCAATCGCTACCAACCTGCCTTCTATTGAGGACCTGTGTAATGAATGAGTCAAAAAGAGGGCTGTGAAAATATTTACTGACCCCTCACATGTTTCAAGTCCTACCCTCAAAAAGTCATTATAGAGCACTGCATACCAAGACAACTAAACATAAGAACAGGTTTTTCCTAAACGTCATCACACTGCTAAACAAATTATTCGCTCACCATTTATATTACTATTAGTGTACTGATCATTCTTATCGGCCATCTCCTCCCACTTTTGACAGTTGTTTGTATCCTTACTGTTCTGTCTGGGTCCCCCCAGACGCCAACACCAACTAAAAAGAGTATCCAGACACACTGGTACAAAGCAAAGGCAGTTTATATATTTGAAAGCAAACACAGGTAACAAAAACTGTTCTTATAGACAGGAACGTTATGAAGCTTCACAGAGGTTTCACGAAGGCCAGGCAATAAAACAGGATTCTTGCTGGCAAAAACAACACTGGAGGTAATAAAACCCACGCCTCCCCCAAGTCTTCAGCCTTCGAAGCCACAAGCCAGGATCAGAGATGCCAAGAATCGAAGCAAGGTCACAGGACTCCCAATTGATAACTCTCCACAATACAGTAAGGGCGGGCCTGCCTTTTCAACCCTGCTGAGGAGAACCACACCCAAACCCAGCTGTTACCAATTCAGGGATGGAAATACCTTGCTAATTGGCCCCTTCTTTGGGCTGCCCGTCTCTGCCTCATATCTATGATAGCCTGGGCGTCTTCATCTAATGAATCCAGGCTACTCGCTGGGGAGAGGCCCCCCCGGGGGTCTCAGGCTGCTCTCCCTCCACCTCTTCCTCTTCTGCCTGGTCTTCCCCCTCCTGTTCATCATCCTCCCCCTCTGAGCATGGATCCGGCAGAGTTCCAGCCGTTCCCTGAGGAGCCTCAGGCTGAATCACAACACTTACAAATTTATATTAATATTGTTTCCAAATTGCTTATTTGTACCCTATAACAATAATTAAGTGTTATACTTCATTATTCTTGACAAATGTATCTTTTCTGTACACTGAGAGCATATGCACCAAAGACAAATTCCTTGTGTGTCCAATCACACTTGGCCAATAAAGAATTCTACTCTACTCATTCTTCCCTTCCCTTCCCTTCCATTCCCTTCCATTCCAAAAAAGAATGCAATCCTACCAGAAGGAGGTGCACACTCTCCCTCACTTCAGGACACTTTTCTGTGGAAAAATAAAAATGCAAACTATTTGCAAATGTGGGGTCAGGGGACCACAGATGGTGCAGCATGAGTTGCTAGGTCTGCAGATTTTCGGCTCGTTTTTTTCCGTCTATCTGTAAGAATGATAGCCAAAAATTCTGGCCTAAATGGAGAACAGAAACTTCTAAATGTGTCATAGTAGTGCAATAAAAGAAGACATTATTGACAGACTCATTTTACCTAATAATGACAGTGTGTTTCATTTTAGTCATTTAAAAGGCATCGTTATTTCTGCAAAGGAAAGGGAGGAACTCTTCTAAGATTTTATAAAGTAAACACATGCTGACATTCATTATTGTAATATTTATCTGCAAAACAGATGGTAATGTTTTCCAAAAACTAGTGAGCAGCGATCAGAATGAATTTATGGAAGTGGTACAACATCTCCAGTGTCTCATCTAGGTGTAACCTTGGATTCTGGTCCATGCAAAGTGCTGCTTTTTCAGCAAAGTTCTACCAGACAGATGGAAAACATTATTAACTACTGTTTTCATTTCTTGTCAGAAATGTTTTGTCTAATCATCACATAATTACACATCCATATTGTAGTAAATCACACTGTATAAACATTTCAGACAGAGTGGAACTATTAAGGTGAAATACAAAATATTCCAGATTTTAAAACAAAACAAATATGAAATGGACCATGCCGAGTAAGAAAATGTTAAAATCAGGGTCAGAGCAAAATGAAACTTCACAATTTTGGTACCAAATTTTCAGAAAACGACATTTTGTTCATTATGACAATCAGGTCATGGGTGCATTGGAATGCTTTTTCATAAAGGGTGAAATGTGCTTTGATCAGCCCCCTCTTGGCACAGATTTCCTAGCTGATATTCAGGATAATTCCTGAAATACAGATCTTCAAGGTGGCAGAATTCCTGTGCTAATTATTTATCTAGAAATAGTAACTTCTTCAACTCCAAGCATTTGAGGCTTCTATTCTTCCTGCAATTTGCATTTATTTTCTCTGCTATAGCCAAGAACTATTCGAATATTTACTGACCCCTCACATTAATTAATTAATTAATTAATTAATCAGATTTGTATGCCGCCCCTCTCCGCAGACTCATCCTGAACATAAACTGTTTCAACAGTTAAGGTCCCACAGAGTTGGCCTTCTCCGGGTCCCGTCGAGCAAACAATGTTGTTCGGCGGGCCCAAGGGGAAGAGCCTTCTCTGTGGCAGCCCCGGCCTCTGGAATCAACTCTCCCCCGGAGATTAGAACGGCCCCAACACTCCTTGTCTTTCGCAAGTTACTCAAGATCCACCTATATTGCCAGGCATGGGGGAATTAAGACATCTCCCCCAGGCTTTCTTATATTTTATGTTTGGTATGTATGTGTTGTATGGTTTTTAAATTGTTGGGGTTTTTTAATGTAATTTTATTATTAGATTTGTTCCATTGTTATACTGTTTTTATTGTTGTTGTGAGCCACTCTGAGTCTTCGGAGAGGGGCGGCATACAAATCTAATAAATTGAATTGAAATTGAATTGAACTCCTACCCTCAAAATGTCGCTATAGAGCACTGCACACCAAGACAACTAGACACAAGAACAGTTTTTTTTCCGAACACCATCCTTCTGCTAAACAAATAATTTCTTGAAAACTGTCAAACTATTTACTAAGTCTGCACTACTATTACTACTAGTTTTTTTCTCATCATTCCTATCACCCATTTCCTCACACTTAGGACTGTATGACTGTAACTTGTTGCTTGTATCCTTAAGATTTTTATTAATATCGATTGTTTCTTCATTGCTTATTTGACCCCTATGACCAGGAGTGGGCTACCATACCTGGCCCTACTGGAATGGGCTGGGAGTGCCCCCCTGCTTCCCCTCCCTTGCACGCGTGCACACACGATTTCCGGAAGCGAAAAAACCCGGAAATGGGCAAACAAGTAAATGCCTGCTCGCCACTGCCTGCCACCGTTTGCCACCCACCGCCTGCTTGCCACGCTCTCACTCTTGAGCTGAACAGTGGCAGCACAGGCGGTGGAGGGAGTCGGCGTGAGAGGCGAGCAAGGGGCAAATAGCGGGGGAAAGCAATGCTCGCAGCTGGGCAGGGCAGGCATAGGTCCGGGGAAGTGCTGGTGGCGCGTGGACACGCATGCACACCCGACATCACCACCATTGCTAGCTTACTCGCTACATGGCCGCCACTGGAACGGCGTTCCCCACCATTGAGGCTGGGGTCCACCACTGCCTATGACAATCATTAAGTGTTGTACCACATGATTATTAATAAATCTATATTTTCTTTTATGTACATTGAGAGCATATGCACCAAGAAATTCCTTGTGTGCCCAATCACACTTGGCCAATAAAGAATTCTATTATATTCTAATTTGGACATGGACTGTTTGGTACTTACACTGCATAGGCACTCCAAAAAATGGAAAACATAGTCCTTGACATACAACCACAATCGAGCCCAAACTTTAAGTTAAGTGAGACATTTGGTGAGTTTTTCACCACTTTGACCTTTCTTGCCACAGTGCAGAGGTGGGTTCCTACCAGTGCATCTGGTCCACCTCTCCGGTAATGCCCCGCCAATTGTGCAATTTGTATGTGACTGGTGCTGGTTTTGCCAGTCCACAGGTAGCACCATCTTTAACCAATTTTTTTGCTCTCTGAGCAAAAAGAAAATTTTTCCCTCTATGTACAGGCAGAAACAAAAACTCACAAAATGTTGCAATGCACACGCAGTGCATCGGTAGGAAGGTAAGAAGAACCTGCCCCTGTCACAGGGGTTAAGTGAATCGGTTGTTCAGTTAGTGTTCTGTCGGGCTCTCTGGTAGAATCCTCCCAAAAATTCACAGGTACAAATTTCAGACACACACACATTTGAAAATTCAAAACAATGTTCTTTATAATGAAAATTCACTTAAACCAAGCCCTCTTTTGGTATAGCCAAGAGCACTCATCTCCAAACAAACTGGTAATTTGTACAAGTCCCTTATCAGTTCTGTGATACTTAGCTTGCAGCTGTGAGGCAATTCACAGTCCTTCTTCTTTCACAAAGTGAAACACACTTTGCTCTGGTTTAGTTTCAAAGCGGGGAAAAATCAGCACACAAAAGGTCAAAGTCAGTAAAGCAGGCATGAAACACAACAATCAGATAATCCTCCACAATGGCCAAACCCACAGGCTGCTATTTATAGCAGCCTCACTAATTACCACAGCTCCACCCAGCCACAGGTGGCCTCATTTTCTTTGATAATAATCTCTCAGTTGTTGCAGCCTATGCATCGCTCTCCGCATGCGTGGCTATATCATTAACTCTTGTTCTGAATCCAAGGAGGAGCTAGATAATTGATCTCCTTCTGAGCTGTCTGCCCCACTCTCCTCCTCCCTGTCACTCATGTCTTCTTGGTCAGAGGAGCCTTCATCATCAGATTCCACCGGGGGCAAAACAGGCCTGCAGCATGTGGATGTCTCCCCCACATCCACAGTCCTTGGGGCAGGAGCTGGGCCAGAGCTAACCACAACAGATAGTAATATGGTTGTTAAATGAATCTGGCTTCTCCATTGACTTTGCTTTGTCAGACGGTTACAAAAGGTGACCCCATGTTTCTAGGACACTGCAATTGTTGTAAAAATGACTCAATTGCCAAATGTCTAAATTTGGATCACAGGACCATGGGGATGCTGCAGTGGTTGTAAGTGTGAAAAATGGTCACAAATCACTTCTTTCAGTACATTGTGTACGTAGCACTTGTTGCATGCAGGTAGTCCTCGAGTTACAACAGTTTGTTTGGCGGCCATTTGAAGTTACTTTGAATGGCCATTAAATGAACCGTTGTAACTCGAGGACTACCTGTATATGACAAGTACTACATACACAGTTTACTCATAAAGAACACACATACACCAGAGAAAATGGCTTTCAAAGTTAGGAGGAAGAGCTGCTATCAAGGCATAGTCAGATAAAAGAGGTCCGAATGCAGACCAAGAAGGTAAGGTAATTTACTCAAGACATTTTAAGTAAATGTCTTATAAACAAGGGGAGCGAGAGATCGCTGCTTAATAACAATCCCTTGTTCCGGCTCTGTGAGCTCAACCCAGGGCACTGGTGACAAGTGTAATTCTGGCCCTGGGCTCAGGCTACTGCTACTCAATGCCAGGTCGGTGGTAAGTAAAGCTCTCCTCATCCGGGATTTGATTCCGGATGAGGAGGCCGACCTAGCATGCGTGACTGAAACCTGGCTCGGCCCAGAGGGAGGAGTTTCTCTCTCTGAAATCTGCCCAGACGGGTTTCAGATATGGCATCAGCCTCGACCCCAGGGAATGGGGGGAGGAGTGGCTATTATAGCCAGGGAGAGCCTTTGCCTGCGTAGACTCGTTGCTCCAGAGATTGCGGGTTGTAAGTCCCTCCTGGTGAAGTTGGGTTTAGGGGTTCAGGTGGGCTTGTTGCTCACGTATCTGCCTCCCAGCTGCGTGTCAACAGCCCTGCCTGTGCTGCTTGAGGAGGTAGCCGGGCTGGCAGTAGGGTTCCCCAGACTTATTGTCTTGGGGGACTTTAACCTACCGTCATTCGGCAAAACCTCTGGGCTAGCGCAGGAGTTCATGGCCACCATGACAGCCATGGACCTGACTCAAGTAGTACAGGGTCCGACTCACGAGGGGGGACACACACCCGACATAGTATTTCTCTCTGAACAATTGAATAATGGTCTGAGACTAAGGGGCTTAGAAGTGTTGCCTTTGTCATGGTCAGACCATTTTCTATTGCGGCTTGACTTCCTGGCTCCAATCCTTCCCTGCAGGGAGGCAGAACCAACTAGGTAGTTCCGCCCCAGACGCCTGATGGACCCAGAGGGCTTTCAGAGGGCATTTGGGGTTATTCCAGATGCACTCGTCCACAGTTCGACAGAGTCTCTTGCTGAGGCCTGGAACAAGGCTACAGTGGAGGCTCTTGACCGGATTGCGCCGTTGCGACCTCTCTGTGGCACTAGATTGGTGGCAATATATTCAGATCCAGTCCAGATTTCATAGAGATAGTAAGATATATATTTTTAATAAGAGTAAAAACCTTCTAGGTAATTTGTTAACTACAAATCAGAGTAAATTAATAGGGAAAGCATATAAATATATGATTGGATATAAAAATATAGATTTGACCCTAAAGGATAACATGATAAGCTGGTGTAAAAATATAGGTAGAGAAATTGATATAGAAACATGGGAAAATGTTTGGATCACAAACTGGAAAATGACAAAATCGGTCTCATTAAAAGAAAACCAAATTAAGATGTTTTATAGGTGGTATCTTCCACCAAATAGAATTGCCAAGATGTTTCCAAATACATCCCTACTATGTTGGAAATTCAAGAAATAGGCTCACATTATCATCAATGGTGGATTTGTAGTAAAGTTAAACTATATTGGAAAATGATAGAAAAAATGATAAAAGAAATAGTACTGCAAGAGATAGAAAACCCCCCGGAATTTTACTTATTTTGTATAACAAAGCAGAAATATAAGAAAGATATTCTCTATTTAGTTATTCACATTTTGACTGCGGCCAGGATAGTTTATGCGTAAAATTGGAAAGGGGAAAATATTCCCAAAGAAGAAGAGGTAATTAAGAAAATATTGGACTGTGCCAAGATGGATATGATGACAAGACGGTTAAATAATCAGGAGGAATCAGAATTTTATATTATTTGGAATAAGGTGTATATATGGATAAATAAGAAGAAAAATAAAATGTAAAACCCATGTTAGAATTATAAATATACTAAAATGATTTATCTTTTCTTTCCCCCCCCTTTCTTTGTATGAAAGTTTTTCATTGTAAGGTTGAGCAAAATTCTTCTTTTCATTTAAATTAATATGTTGACTTAAGGCATTAACAATGTATTTTTTTTTGTAAAAAAAATTGACTTCTACGACTTCTAAGAGGGGAAATTGCAACCCTTACTTTATGTTAAATGTTTGTGTGTATGTTTGTCAATTTTTATGAAAATAAATAACGTTTTATATATATAAAAAAAGAAATGTCGCGTTGAATAGTAGCAGATAAGCACTAAAACACAGAAATCCTTTATATTGCAAAGTGACCCCATATTGTGTGCAGAAATCCAGTTTCCAGAAATATATAATAGTCAGAGTCTTGATAGGAGAACAACAAGTGTTTCCCTAGTTTGTTTTCATCTGAGGAATGTTACAAAATATGTGACCGAGCAGACTTTATCCTATCTCAGATTTCATATTTCCTGTGTATGCTGCAAGCTCTGGACACATTAAATCAGTGTAGCTGATTTTCAAAGAAACAAAACAAAACTTTGGGGTCAGGAAATGGTTCTAATTCTGTCTGGAGTGATGTCCTAGCTAAAAGTTGAAATTTCTGTTTTACGAGTGCTAGGGGGAATTTCTCAACTTGACCGAGACAAGTCTTAGTCTGGGCTTGCAATCAATAGGGGATGGAGTAAAAGAGAAAGAATTATTGAGAAGAGGGAGAAAAATCGTATCTCCTCCTCCCCTCTCTTCTACTCAAAGGCAGTCCACAGTTAGACCAATTCAATATGTAAGGAACAATTTATGAACCTATAACATTTCCCATCTTTAGCAAAAAAACGAAGTGGAGCTGTCTGGACAAATCTCTTATTTCACCCACTTCAACTGCCCTCTTGCTGAGCTGAAAGGCAATGCACTAAACAGAAGGTTTGCTGAGATGAAAAAACAGCAGACTGGGAAATTATTTAACCACAGCACCTTGTTTACAAAGGCCAAGTCCCAGAGTTTGAACTAGAACATAAAATAAACTACATGACAAAGAAGCAAATTTTTCATTTAAGAACTACTTTTAAAATCAATACGGATCTGGACCCTAGATATTAAAAAAATATCTATAAGGCTTCTCTGTTAAAATCAGGAAAACTTTTTTTCTTGAATCCTGTTACGAGTATACTTGGGATTTTGCACTGATATCTGGTAATATAATCTTTAGTTTTGAGGTCTGATATTGAGATCATGATTTGGGTGCCCTACTAATATTTTGACCACATGGTCTAAAGATTTTGACAACATAAGATCCATACTAATCTGTATTCTTTTTCAAGAGAGGGGTGTAAACAGTAGGTATAAAAATCCTTTTCATCCATCCTGAATTAATCTCATTTAGTTTAGAAAATAGCAGTGTGTGGTACAATATTCTGCAACCTGGTACCTGCTAGATAAATTGCATCATAACTTCTTTTAAGCATGTAGCAAAAACTTTTATTGGGCTGAAATAAATCTATTTATTTTCCAACCCTTCCCCAGCCTCTTGTGGTATCACTTCATTGACATCAAGTATTTCTATGGTCCTTGGTGGCCAAAAATAAGAATCTTAAGATATTATTCATTTAGCGTATGATGATAAGATGAGAGAGAAATAAACATATATACATGGTCCATGTAATTATAAGTAAAATATCTATGTGGGTATGGCAATGGCCTCATAACTAATGTCCAACTCAGTTATCCAGGTGGTCGCTACTAATATTGCTTTATGCATATCTTCTAAGGAACCAGAGAACACACGCCATGGGCAATCTTACACAATATATTTAATACTCTGCATATCACCACCACAATCACAAGGGGATTCTTTCCATTCCCACTGATACTAGGCAGAGACATTTCTTCCAGTATTACGGTATTCTTAATTCTGTTGCATTTCGATGAGACAAAGCGACACAGGTTAAAACCAGATTGTTTGGTAAAAGGATCGCTAATGGTCAGGCCACAAGAAGGTACATTGGACCACTCCTCTCTCCAGACAATCCAAGGATTAATTTGGCTAGATATTAAGTGAATAGCTGTTTTGCAAGCTGGCCTAAAATGAACATCTAATATCAAAAAACGTCATCAAAAAATCACAACAAAGAATGTTCTTTCTGCACCAACTCAGGAAACTGAAACTGCCCAAGGAGCTGCTGATACAGCTCTACAGAGGAATCATTGAGTCTGTCATCTGCACCTCCATAACTTTCTGGTTTGGTTCTGCAACCCAACAAGATACCATGTTTCCACAAAAATAAGACAGGGGCTTATATTTTTTTAGCCCCCACTCCTATGCCACTGGCCTTATTATGGATGGCTTATTTTGGGGGGTGGGTGAAGGCGGGCTGGGTCATGAGCCATGTGTCCTACCTGACACTTTTACTTCTGTCGCAATCCTTGGTGTTGGGTCCAGGGGGACAGCCCATTCTAAAAGAAAATTCTCGCGAGTTCAGTCAAGCCAAAAGCAGAAGCAGCAGAAATCTTTTTTTATTTTTTCCAACTCCTACTCTTTGGCTGTTGTGGGAGAGGATTCCCTCTTTACCTGGCGCCTTATGCCTGTCCCAATTCTCTCCTTTGCCGCGTGCATGGACGCAAGAGCAATCGAGAGGCAGCTATGCACACATTCCGCAGGACTGGCTTGGCTGCCTATGGCAGCATTTTATTTATTTATTTATTTATTTATTTTTTCATTCATTCATTCATTCATTCATTCATTCATTCATTCATTCATTTAGTCCAATACACAATAAGAGTTTTAGTGTGTGTGTATGTATGTGTGTGTGTGTGTGTGTGTGTATATATATAAACACTTCATAAAATCACCATGTCAATCCTTCTAATAATTATGATTACACCAACCAATCAGATCACTGAAACATAATCACCCAATCTATTTGCTACATTCAAACCAAATCTCCACCCCCACACTATACACTAGGAAGAAATGACAGTTGCAAACATTCCATTTTACAACAGCACGAAGCTTGGAAACTTCAGCCTGATGATGGTGGATGTGATTTCACCGAAACGTCGCATAAACATGCAAAATATTACACAGGGCAAAACCCGAACTCAGAACAATCTACATACATATACCTGTGAAAATTTACGAAAACAAATATCTTACCTCTACGGGGAGGACACTTTCCTACTGACTAGGACCTATGAAAAACTTGAAGTCAGAAAAGCCTCCATCTTATGTGATCTCACATTCCTACGCAACTGCAGGGACAAAAGAATAATTCCCAAATACTTCCAACTAAAATTCCACCCAAAAACCCCAACCATTGAGAGGATCCTAAAAAGAACTGAATTAGCCCTAATCAGAAATGAACTCCACAAAAAAAGATTCATACTTGATGAAATCAACAAAAGTCTACTCTCTCTTCACCTTAAAATCAGCAACCAATTACACCCTATACTCTGGGATAAATTCAAACAAATATCAATCTGGAGAGCAGAAACCGAAACCCAATATAAGACAGACACACATAATAAAAAACTCCAAAAACTAGAAATACAGCAGAAACCCAGCCCTCCACAACAACTTATGACCAAAACAGTACATAACATATCAGACAGGATACTCACCACTACAGAAACCAATATTCTTTCAAAAGGATTCAATTTTGCAATAACTCCAAAACGCATCCCAACTGAAAACATCATATGTGGAATTGAAACAAATCTAAATAAAATAAACCCAGATACAGCCAACAAAATCAGACTTAAAGTCACTAATATTCTCTGCTCTAGTAAACCTCCTAAAAGCAACATACAAAAGGAGGAAAGAGATGCACTTATCAATTTGAAGAAAGACCATCATATAACCATCCTCCCAGCCGACAAAGGAAACTCCACAATAGTGATGAATACAGCAGACTACAAAGAAAAAATGACAACTCTACTACAAAACCCAGCCTACAAACTCCTAAGCACAGATCCTACCACCTACCTAGAAAAAACTACCAAATCCAAAATCAAGGCCTCTACCATCAGCGAAGAAATCCAGCAAAAAATCATCCCCAGAGAAAAATCTTCCATATGTCCAAAACTCTATGGCCTTCCAAAAATACACAAGGAAGGAATACCTCTCAGACCAATAGTCAGTTCTATAGGCTCCCCTCTACAAAACCTTGCCAAATTTTTAGCCAAATACCTTCAACCATATACAGAAACTATTACCTCATATGTTCAAAATTCATTCCACTTTATACAAATAATCAAAAAACAAAACCTACAACCCGATGACCTACTTGTGAGTTTTGATGTCGTGTCCCTTTTCACACAAATACCTATTAAAGAAGCCTTGACAGCTATCCAGGACAAACACAAACCCCCCAAATATATCCTAGACCTTACCAACCACTGCCTGACCAATACATACTTCATCTACAATGAACAAAGATATAAACAGATAGAGGGAGCCCCCATGGGATCACCTCTCTCACCGGTCATCGCCAACCTCTATATGGAATATTTAGAAAATAATGCATTAGAGCAATCCAAATACAAACCTAAACTTTGGCTGAGATATGTTGATGATACCTTTGTAATTTGGCCACATGGTAAGGAAAAACTAGACAATTTCCTCACACATCTTAACAGCCTACACCCCAAAATACAGTTTACTATGGAAACAGAAATCAATGATCAACTTCCCTTTCTAGATGTACTGGTCTATAAAAAAACCAATGGCAGCCTAGGACACACTATCTACCAAAAGAAAACCCATACCAACCGTTATCTAAATGCACACTCACACCACCACCCCGCACAAATCACCTCAGTGGCCAAAACTCTCATCACCAGAACCAAACGCTTAGCTGACCATGAGCACTTAAAAACTGAATTGAACAAACTCAAAGATGTATTAATTTCTAATGGATTCGAAGAGAAAACAATCACAAATCTAATCAAAAAAGAGACACCCCCCAAAAAACAAGATCAAGAACAGGACAATGGTACCACCATCCTCCCTTACATCAAGGGCACCACAGACAAAATTAGTAAAATCCTGCACAAACATAACATCAAAACTTCATTTTGCACCAACCAAAAAATATCTAATATCCTAAGGAGCCCCAAAGATAAAATCCAATTGGAATACCAAGGAATCTATGAAATCCCTTGCAAAACATGTGCAGCCACATACATTGGACAAACCAACCGAAGAGTAAGTGCACGCCTTGCAGAACATGTGAATGCAGTTAAAAAAGAAGATAAGACTTCCTCCCTTGTCCAGCACATTAAAAAAACAGGGCACAAAATTGACTTTGAAAAAACTAAATTACTTCACAAAACAGAGAATTTATATAGAAGAATTTCTCTAGAAGCCATAGAAATTGAAAGGAGCCCCCTTTGCATGAATAAAAGAGATGACACGTCCCGCCTACCAGAAATTTGGAAACCAGCCTTAAACAAAAAAAACACTTCATAAAAATCACCATTCAATCCTTCTAATAATTATGAATTTGGACTTTTGAAATTTGGAAACCAGCCTTAAACAAAAACACTTCGTAAAATCACCATGTCAATCCTTCTAATAATTATGATTACACCAACCAATCAGATCACTGAAACATAATCACCCAATCTATTTGCTACATTCAAACCAAATCTCCACCCCCACACTATACACTAGGAAGAAATGACAGTTGCAAACATTCCATTTTACAACAGCACGAAGCTTGGAAACTTCAGCCTGATGATGGTGGATGTGATTTCACCGAAACGTCGCATAAACATGCAAAATATTACACAGGGCAAAACCCGAACTCAGAACAATCTACACACACACACACACACACACACACACATATATATATATATGTCACATGTTTAAGCTGAATTTGAAAATTAAGGGAGACTAGGATAGATCTATAGATCTATTTCGGCCTTATTTTGGCCTCATCAGCTAGCCATACCCACTGGGACTTGAACCTGCAACCTTTGCCTTGTAAGGCAGAGAATTATCCTCTAGGCTACAGTATCCAATCCCTTCAGCTCTGTACCAGGGAAGGGTTACATTTTGTGTCGAATCACCCTGGTATATTGAAGGAACATCACAGCTCCTTTTTTTGCCTCTCGGCCCAACCCAGGGCCATTTCCAAGGCAGTTAATTTTTATTGATAGCCGACAATTCTATCTGTATGTGTCACATGTTTAAGCTGAATTTGAAAATTAAGGGAGACTAGGATAGATCTATTTCAACTGCATGTGTATATATATATGCACATAGTAAAATACATGATGAAGGTTATAGAGGAGATACTCATAGTAAAATATATAGAATAGAATAGAATAGAATTTTTATTGGCCAAGTGTGATCGGGCAAACAAGGAATTTGTCTTGGTGCATATGCTCTCAGCGTACATAAAATAAAATATACATTTGTCAAGAATCATGTGGTACAACACTTAATGATTGTCATAGGGGTCAAATAAGCAATGAAGAAGCAATATTAATAAAAATCTTAGGATATAAGCAACAAGTTACAGTCATATAGTCAACATGGGAGGAAATGGGTGATAGGAATGATGAGAAAAACTAGTAGAATAGAAGTGCAGATTTAGTAGGAAGTCTGACAGTGTTGAGGGAAAGAATAGAAAAGAAGGTATAGTAATAGAATACAGTATATCAATGAAAGAATAGAAGAAGAGATATAGGAATAGAAGAAAGGAATAGGAGATATAGGAGAGCAATAGGACAGGGGACGGAAGGCACTTTAGTGCACTTGTATTCGCCCCTTACTGACCTCTTAGGAATCTGGATAGGTCAACTATGGATAATCTAAGGGTAAAGTGTTGGGGGTTTGGGGATGACACTATGGAGTCCGGTAATGAGTTCCACGCTTCGACAACTCGGTTACTGAAGTCATATTTTTTACAGTCATGTTTGGAGCGGTTAATATTAAGTTTAAATCTGTTGTGTGCTCTTGTGTTGTTGTGGTTGAAGCTGAAGCAGTCGCCGACAGGCAGGACGTTGCAGCATATGATTTTGTGGGCAATACTTAGATTATGTTTAAGGCATCTTAGTTCTAAGCTTTCTAGGCCCAGGATTGAAAGTCTAGTCTTGTAGGGTATTCTATTTCGAGTGGAGGAGTGAAGGGCTCTTCTGGTGAAGTATCTTTGGACATTTTCAAGGGTGTTAATGTCTGAGATGCGATATGGGTTCCAAACAGATTGGCCAATCTTTTCAGTGTTAAATGCCATGGATATAGCAATGTCTCTCATTTTCACCGCTTAGCCTCTCTTGATCATCCTGCCCCTATCCCTCCCTCCCTACAAGTCGTCCCAATCCTGAAAGTCTCTAACCTGACTTGGCCTGTTCCTGCCCATATTCCTCCAAAGCCAATAAAGCCTCCCTCTCAATCTCAGTTGGCTCCAGTTCCAGCTTATCTTTCTTCACAGATTCAGGCTCTGACAGGGACATATTGTAAGAGACAACATTATTATTGCCTTATTGTCTCTTTCACAATTCGGTATTGCTAAATGTTTCAGCAATGTATAAGGTGTCCATTATTTCAGACAACATAATTATTGTTATTGTGCTCATGTAGAGCAATCAATTGGTAATTATATTCCTTGAAGAAAACAAGGTTAAGGTTAACATTGGAAGAAAAAATGCTTCAGAACATGTTACAAATCACTATATTAGCTATCCGTATTTTAACTCAATATGTATGTTTGTTATTTTTCCTATACTTATCCATCGGTTCTACAACATAAAATATTTTTTAAAAACTCAAATCAATATTCTATCTAGAAGAATAAAATAACAATTTTTGCAAGCTAATATTTTCCCTTCGCTTTCCAATCCTTTTTTTTCTTCAACAAAAAATATAAAATATCATCTCAAATAACTGAAATGAATCTGTTATTGTGCTTTGGTAATTTCCACTTAATTTACAGTGATTAGAGGAAATACACAGACACACACAGCTTCTCCAATACCTAAAGTCCCTCATACAACTAGTGTAATTTGCAAATTAAATCCCTCCAGAGGTCTTCACCATACAACTGGAAACTTAGAAACTATTCGAATTTACAATGGATCTTCTTTTAACTACTTACGACACAAATTCAAAATTAAGATGGCTGACCCCTCTATAGTCATGTGATTGCATTTGGGGCACTCAGCAATTGGTTCACACTTACAATTGTTTGCAGTACCTCTTAATCACATAACTCTGATTTATTATATTTTTTTTGCCAAAACATTTAAATATGTTAAAGGGTTAAATAAGGTTCAGGAGGAAAGTGTTTTTAATAGGAAAGTGAACACAAGAACAAGGGGACACAATCTGAAGTTAGTTGGGGGAAGGATCAAAAGCAACATGAGAAAATATTATTTTACTGAAAGAGTAGTAGATCCTTGGAACAAACTTCCAGCAGACGTGGTTGGTAAATCCACAGTAACTGAATTTAAACATGCCTGGGATAAACATATATGCATTGTAAGATAAAATACAGGAAATAGTATAAGGGCAGACTAGATGGACCATGAGGTCTTTTTCTGCCGTCAGTCTTCTATGTTTCTAAAACCAGTGTTTATTTCTGCAGTTTCCAGCAACTGGCTACAGAGGACATTACATTCAATTAATGACCAGAGCATTTACTTAATGACCATGATTCATTTAATGACTGCCACAAAAAAAGTTGTAAAACTGGATATAGTCATGGGGTGACTCTTTTAATGACTGGCATGATTTATGACCCTAATTCTAGGTTTAATTCTGGTTGTAAATCAAAGATTATCTGTATAAAATAAGAAAGATTTTTACCCACATTATCCTCTTCTGGAACATCTTCCAGTTGTGGTTATCTGGCTACCTGAACTCTGCAATGGAGAAATGAGTCATGTTTGACAACTAGATGTCTGGTTTTGGTCCTTTTGGGGTCCTGGTATAATTAAGAAATCTTAAAAGAGGGCAGTATAGCTAGATGTTTTCCTATTAGCTTTTTAAATAATTTCCAAAGTAAAATATGGTTTTTATTCATTTCCAAACCAAATATGGTTCTCCCAGTGAGGGACAGTTCCACATAGTTTTATTTATGTTTTGTTTTGATGCTTGAAACAGGCAGATTATGTGCAAAAATATCATGAAAGTAGCAGACACATCTGTCTTCCATTGTAGGATTTGGAATAACTGCAATGTTTCCTTTGGGGTGATATCATTTAAATGATCTTGGCTGATATAGAAGCTAACCAGTGTCAGCTGTGCTTAGCACTTGAATGAGGAATTACCTGCAAATTTCATCTTACTGGCTAGACTAGAAAGTCAGAAATACATTTTTAACGAGGCCAATGCAAACCACATTGACAACATTGCCAAGAAAATGGCATAGATAAAACCACCATGAGTCCATTTCAACTCAGAGGTACGTTTATCTTCCAGTTAGCTGAACATGTGTGGTCAGGTGATTTCTTATAATTATATACCCTCTCCAGGGATTATCTGTCCCTAAACGGTTTTCACGGCATGCCCATCGTTACAACTGTTTATTTATTTTGCTCCTTGGTTTCCTTTTTCCTTCAAAGTATTATAGATTTCTCAAGAGAGCTTGGTCTTCACATAATGTCCTCGGAAAGGGGCAGCGTAGAAATGAAGTCAATCAATCAATCAATCAATCAATCAATCAAGTATTCAAAATATGATAATCTGAATCTGGTCATATGACTTGAGTGAGAATTTGAGACTGACAGGTTCTATGATCTTTTTGTTTTCTAACACCAAGTTCAAAAGCGTCAATATTCTATCTATTTTATTCTTCAAAGACTGTCGTTTGTTCCATTGAATATCAAAGGAAAATCAATGCCTGTATGATTCCAATTGTTTTCATGTGTAGACACATCATGGCATCAAACACCTTTTCCAAGTACGTATAATTAGTTACAAACTGAACATCTTGGGACTTCTAGGCAACATTTCGGTGAAGCTGGTTAGGAACTGGACGCACCTGGAAGACACTACAGGTTGTTGTAACATAAAGGGAAGCCAATAAAAAAGTATATTGTATTTTCTCCTGCTTAATACTGTAACTTCAAATAAATTTACCCCAAAGATGAAAAAACAGCTATGCACTCCTATAGAAAAAGTGCAACATTAGTATGACACAAGCCAATTTCTTAAAACGTTTCAAATCTTCAGTATTCTTCAAATATGCTAGTACAGTAATACATTCCACGATGACAGACGAACCTGGAAATTAGGAAGTCCAATGCAAGTGGGGTTCAACAAAGGGGGCAACTTCTAAGTCCAGAACAAGCTTACATTCCGTAGAACACACATTAAATGCAACAAATTTACTCTAGCCCATCCCGAAGGTGCTTTGTTTCAAAAGGCAACGGGATTTTAATTTTGTTTATTTATTTATTTGTCAAACATGTATAGAATAGTAGTTTGAATAAACGTAAGTAAAAAGTAATGATAAAAATGACAATAGGACAGGGGCAGTAGGCACAATGGTGCACTTATGCACGGCCCTTACAGACCTCTTAGAAACGGGGAGAGGTCAACTGTAGGACAATCTAAGGTTAAAGTTTTGGGGGTTTGGGTATTTTCTTTGGTTTTGCTTAAAGGCCTTTTGCTTCCCGTCCAAAAAGCTTCATCGGAATGGATGAAGCTTCCGGGATGAGAAGGGAAACGTCTTCAAGCAAAAAAGAAAAAGAAAAACCAAGTTACTTTTTTTGAAGCAAAGCATCTTTGGAGCAACCGTGACCTGGATGACTGAGAATCTTCACAGACGTACAACCCTAACTAAGAAGTGACGAAACCGTCAGGCGGTAGCTTTAGTTTATGTACGTAACAGCAGGTCTTGCTACAACAGCCTGATGACTGGTTGCTAAATTTGCAGCCAAGCCCGCCTTCAACTACGCCACCCTGGTTAAACACTCCTCCCCCCGCCTGTTTCAACAAGCAAAGCAACCGCTCCCTGGCTGTCCCACCTCAGGTACGATGTGCGCCTGCGCTACCGGAGCTTCCCCCCACTTCCCGACCGACAGGCGAACCAAGGACCCAAGAGAAGGGGCGGGGTCATGACCGAGAGGCGGAAGGGGTCCTCGACGCCTGCGCACACGGCAAGACTTCGGCGTCGCCAAAGGGGCGGCTCCCGAGGGGGCGCATGCGCAGAAGACGTGGCAGCTGGCGTAGAGAACTGTTGTGTGCTGTCTGAGTGTCGTCAGTGGCCAGGATGGACGAGGATATTTTGACCACGCTGAAGATCCTGATCATCGGCGAAAGCGGCGTTGGCAAGTCCAGGTGAGCCCTTTCTTCATCGCTCGGGTCAGTTTCGGCCTTTCCTCCCAACGCCCCACCCCGCCTGGGCCCAGCCCGGGCGCCCCTTCGAGCCAAAAGGGCGTTGTTCTCTGGGCGGTGGTGGGGAGTCATGGAGAGCTTCCTGCCCGGAGACTGTTTATATTTACCGGCCAGAAAAGTCCTCCATGTTTTGGGGTGGGGGCTCTGCTCTTCACAGGATTCTTCGTTGGGGTTGGAGGGGAGGGGGTGGGGTTCCTCGTGGAAATTGGGGGAAGGGGAGATCTGAGAGCCGCGAGCGACCCCCGACTCTCTTGTCACCTGTGGCTCTCAGAATGTGTGTCGCACTCTGCGAATGCTCAGAGGCCCCGCGCTTCTCGGCCTCCCTCCATTCTGCTTGACAGCCGGCTGGAATAGCAACAGTCTTTTAGGCTTATGTACCGCTTTACAACCCTCCCTAAGCGGTTTTACAGAGAGTCAGAATAATACTGGGTCCTCATTTTACCGACCTTTGGAAGGATGGGAAGGATGAGTCAACCTTGAGCCTACTGAGATTCGATCTGCCAAACTGCTGGCAGGCGATGACCAGCAGAAAATAGTTTGCAGTACAAATAACCTTTGCCTCGCTTGGGATGTGCTTCTTCTTTCAATACCCTTGGTTTTGTTATTACTTCTGGTGGAGTCATACCTATAGTATTATGACATGGCTTAGCTTTACTGCTACGAGCAATTTTTTTAAAAAAAGGAAAATAAAGCAAGAATGAAAAACAAGATGTCATAATAATATCATTGGTATTTAGCGTTTAGACTTATATATTGTTTCACAATGCTCTTACAGTCCTCCAAGTGGTTTACAGAGCTTCAGCATATTGCCCCCAAGAAACTGGGTCCTCAATTTACCGACCTTTGGAAGGATGGAAGGCTGAGTCAACCTTGAGCCTACTGAGATTCGATCTGCCAAACTGCTGACAGCCAGTGATCAGCAGAAAGGAGCTTGCAGTACTGCACTCTAACCACTGCACCATGGAGGCTCTATTCTAGAGGTTCAGCTTCTACAAGGCTGAACTTAAACCATCTAGTTGGGATGAAAGATGACAGCTCACAATTTTTTTGGGAGGTGGGAAGGGTGCATTTCCTGTAAGGTTGTTCTTGCCTGACTTCACAGAGGTCTTGCTTTTGGGGAGGATAAAGGTGGGGGAGAGAAAAGGGGGTTGGCCCTTTGCCCCTGTCTGCCATGCTCAGTCCATGGTACTTGCACGTGACTGGTGGATTCTTGGATTGCTTACAATAACCTTTGCCTTGCTTGGGATGTGCTTCTTCTTTCAAACCCCTTGGTGTTGTTATTAATTGTGGTGGAGTCATATCTGATACTGGTATGACATGGTTTAGCTTTACTGCAAATTTTTAAAAGGAAAATATCAGCCAGAAATGTAAAACAAGATGTCATAATAGCATTAGCATTTAGCATTCAGACTTATATACCACTTCACAGTGCTTTACAGCCCTCTCTAAGCTGTTTACAGAGAGTCAGCCAATTGCTCCCAACAATCTGGGTCTTCATTTTACTGACTTTAAAAGGATGGAAGTCTGAGTCAACCTGGAGCCTACTAAGATTTGATCTCCCAGACTGTTGGCAGCCATGATCAGCAGAAGTAGCTTGCCCTACTGCACTCTAACCACTGCACCACAAAGGCTTGTGGTGGTGGTGGTGGTGGTGGTGGTAGTGGTGTGAGTGAGGGGTATGAATTCCAGCAGTTAAAGATAATTTTGTGGTTCTTTAATTTAAATGGTCACCCGTGGTGAGGTAATAGCACTTAGTTGCTAACATTGTTAAAATATAAAAGAGAGAGGGGGGGAACATCATTAGCTAGAATGTAAACAGATCCACCCATAACAATTAACATAGTCAATGCATTAGCTCAGCCCCACCTCCTGACCCCCAGGCTTGGTGAAAGAACCAGTTTTTAAAAAGTTCTTCAGAAGGCCTTGTTCTGAAGCTATGATAAACTTCATAACTAATTTATCCAATGTTTGTAATAAGTTGAATTATGATTTAAGATGTTTTGCTTATTACTATTTGCTAGGCCTTTGGAAGTACTATATGTTGGGGTGGTGTTGGCTATATGATAAAATAGTCTGTAATACCTAAACCTGCAATTCAGAAATTACACAAGTGAAAGAAAGTTTTGGGGGGTACATGCAAACTTGTGTATACATGCAAACTTTTGTGTGTGTGTGTGTGTGTGTGTGTGTGTGTACACACACACACACACACACACACACACACACACAGCTCCATTGCCTTTATATACAGTACTGTAATTTGTTGTAAGTGCTTTGCTAGCAGGCAGAATTTCAAAATACCTTTTTGCATTAGATCATCCCCAAGTATAAAACTATATTATATTTTGCAAGGTTTTGTTTTGTTTATCTGTAAATAAATAATGCAAGCCTCTAGGAAAGTAAGCTGAGACTGTTCTAGGGATAAAGTTAAGATGGTTTCTGGAATATTTAATTTTCTTAGCATGAAGGATAAGAGATAGGAAGGAGTGGGTTTTTTTTTAATGCAGAGTGTATTTACTTGAACATGAGATGGTATGTTGATAATAATTGAACAAGTAGAACATGATCTCTTTTTTTGTTCTCCTGTGGCTGAAACCTTTATATTTTACTACAGTAGACTTCCAGTGAAATAGGTAACATGGTGTTCCTAAAAGGTTTTAAGCAACAACTCATCTAATCCTTACTTGTTTGTTATGCTGATTTATAGTCTAAAAAACCATCACTGAATTGCCTATCCCTGGAACAACCAGACCTGTAAATGCCTGTTATTCAACACTTCTTTGTGTAGCTGCCCTTCAAGATTGATTTACCATATTTTTCAGGGTGTAAGATGTACCTAGATTTTAGAGGTGGAAAACAAAGAAAAAAGTATTCTGAACCAAGTGGTGTAGTAATATATTATTTAATAAAATACTACGGTAGTGTAGCAGAAAACTTTTTGACAAACTTCAAACTTGACTGGTTGGACTTCAACTCCCAGAATTCCTTCTCCAGGTTTGCTAGATAGGGTAATTATAAGGCAAAAACATCCCTGTTTTTGTGAAAAATGGGACTGTTTTTCGCCTGTTTTTTTCCACAAAAATTTGGTGGACAAAGGCTTGGGAAGCCTGCAAGGAGCTTTTGGGTGCTGGGGGGATGGCAAAAATTATTCTGTTTTGGGGAAAAAATGGTCATTTTGCATTCATTTTTTTCACAAAAATGGAGACATTTTTGCCTTTCCCAGTCCCCAGGAGCTCTCTGCAGACTCCCCTTTGCCCAACCCATTTTTGTGAAAAGAAACGGGCCATTTTTTCCATTCTTCAGCACCCTCTGTTCAAAATGGGATGTCGTGGGCGGAGCTTTAGGACATCCAAAATGGCTGTATTTGATGTATAAGACGCGCCAACACTTCCACCCTCTTTTATGGGGGGAAAAGTTGTATCTTATACTCTGAAAAATACGCTACATAATCTGCACATCCTTTGGTATAGTGAGGTTGTAGGGGTTTTTAAGGCTGTTGAAAGAGTTTACAACTTGGATCACAAGATAGGTTTCCCAAATCACTGGGAATGTATTATTTCTATTCCATGAATATCTGTGGATATTGTGTTCCCATATATATACTGTTGACATCTTAAATCTTAACATTCAAGTACTGATGTAGCTACTGTCTGATAAATAGACAGTGAAGTTGTTTTAAAATAAGTGGGTTTAAGCTGAACCAGGCCATAACAGTAGTAGAGTTAAAGCAAAGCTCTTTCTCTACTTAAAAAATATATAGAAGTGATGGTGAACCTATGGCACGGGTGTCACAGGTGGCATGTGGAGCCGTTGCCCTAGCTCAGCTCCAGCACGTATGTGTGCACTGGCCAGCTGATTTTTGGCTGGCATGGAGGCTTTGGGAGAGCATTTTCGGCTTCCAGAGAGCCTCCGCGGGGGATGGAGGAGGGCGTTGTTACCCTCACCAGGTTCCAGGGAAGTTTCTGGAGCCTGGAGAAGGTGAAAATCGGGCCTATGGGGCCCACCGGAAGTTGGGAAACAGACTGTTTCTGGCCTCCAGAGGGCCTCCAGGGGAGCAGGGGAGGCCATTTTTGACCTCCCCAGGTATTAAATTATGGCTGTGGGCACTCTCACAGGAACGACAGTGTATACGCACGCGCTTTCGGCACCTGAGGGAAAAAGGGTTCGCCATCACTGATATATAGGTTGAAGTGTAAGAAATCATGCTTCTTTTTTAGATTGATAAACACATCTTAAATGCAGAGGATGTACTGTGTGTACAATTGCAAAACAACCATTTTGATACCTGCAGCCAATCATAAAAGGATCACAATAGGGCAGGCTGATGAGATTGTCTTAAGGACATGTTTACCTCATTTTTTTCTATACGCTTGCCCCCCCTTTTTTTTGGGGGGGGAGTAGAAGTACTCCCAAACAGAATACTGGCTATAGTCATCTGATACATTTTTTTCAAGTAATGGCAATGGGGGTGGGGTCCATTATGGAAAGGAAAGATTATTTACAATGTACTAATTTACTATTTTCTTTTAATTTTTCAAACCTGTAATATCAATAAGGATGGCCTGGCTCCAGATGGAGAGTTTTACAGGGGAACTGTCTGTAAGGACATTGGACCCTAGTTTTTGAAGATACTCTAGATTGAAGAAGAAAATGTTCTTCGCATAAAACTACAACTGCTTAATAGAGTTTTGAATTGGTAATGAATATTTTCAGCAGAATTTGTAAAACCTAATTTATTTCTCCTCCTCTCTTTTTCTTTATACAGCCTTTTGTTACGGTTTACAGATAACACATTTGATCCAGAACTTGCAGCAACCATTGGTAAGCTTGTATTGATTTGTATAGTTTGTATAGTTTGAATAGGAAGCAGTGCTAACATTCTGTTGCTTAATTAAAATAGAATCTTTATAATTGAGAAAGCTCATCCTAATCAAAGTATAAGTGCAAAACAATATTGATTAGCCCCATTGGGTTACAAATTCCATTATGTTTAGACGTCTTACAAAATTTAATTCTTCTAACAGAATAAAGAAATTAGACATGAAATTTCTGCTCTACCATGTAGTTATTAATACACTTCTCTGTTTACAGTGAGAGTTGGCCCTTGAATATATTCGTATTATTTGAAATACTTGGATATACCATTGTATCCAATTTTAATTATACCTTGAATAAACCCTCAAAAAATATCAGATTTGATCTAAAACAAGTTCAATTAATTTTGATGTGTCTCTTCTTTGATGTGTCAATTCTTAAACCATTAAGCTTGTTCCAAAATATCATGCTATAATTGTACTCAAGCCTTCACTTTGCATATTATGTTGGTTGAATAGTGCTTGTTTTTTCTTTTGCATTCTTTGTTTATTGTATGTTATTTGTATATACATTAAATATATTGTTTTATGTTGTGTTGTAAACTTTTTGCATCCTAAAGAAAGCAAAAATTCAACAACCCCAAAATAAAGACAAAATCTAATCCTTGATTTGTTTATACGAACCAGCTGTGCCTATTTGTCTTTTAAGAGGTTTTAAGTATATAGTCTGATGCTCTGGAAAGTTGGAAGGGATATCTTATAATATGCTTCACAGAAAGCTGACATAATGAAGCATGGTAAGAATTTGGTGAAGTATGTACTAATCAGAGAATTCTCCTAAGTTTGTATTATATAAATAAAAAGAATTGATTTCTGTTTGGCTTTCAACCTGTTGCTATGATTATTTAAATTCAACTAATACGTTAAAAGATTTCACGAATTGTATAAATTCTTCCAAAGCGTTAAACATGTATAAGACACTTCTTTCTGTATTATTAAGCTACAGAATGACTTGGCGTATTTTTTGGAGTATAAGACACACATTAGTTTTTGGGAGGAAAATAGGGAAAAGAATCTGCTTAACAGGTATTCATCTAGCTAGCGTCCTTAGCCAATACATTATTTTATCCCCTGATTAGGGCTTTAAAATAAACAAGTTCAATTAATTTTGATGTGTCTCTTCTTTGATGTGTCAATTCTTAAACCATTAAGCTTGTTCCAAAATATCATGCAAAAGAATGCAAAAGAAAAAACAAGCACTATTCAACCAACATAATATGCAAAGTGAAGGCTTGAGTACAATTACAGCATGATATTTTGGAACAAGCTTAATGGTTTAAGAATTGACACATCAAAGAAGAGACACATCAAAATTAATTGAACTTGTTTATTTTAAAGCCCTAATCGGGATAAAATAATGTATTGGCTACATTAGAATAACAGTGAAAGAGCTTGCAGTAAGAACTGGGAATATCATTAGCATGTGGAAAGAAACATTCAGAACAAGTAGGGCAATTGAAAAAACCCTGCAAAGACTTATGGCTTGGGAAACATTCTTCACAGAGAGTAACATGAAAGAGCTTGCAAGCCGGTAAGAGCTGGGAACATTGTTAGTACCTGGTTAGGGCTGGAAAAAAACATCCGGAGCAAGTAAAGCAATGTAAAAAAAAAAACACCTTACAAAAACGATTTGGAAAATATTCTTTGCAGAGTAACAATGAAAAAGCTTGCAAGCAGGTAAGAGCTGGGAATATCATTAGCACCTGGTTAGGGCTGGAAAGAAACATTTGGAGCAAGTTATAGCAATGAAAAAACCCTGCAAAGACTTAGGGCTTGGAAAACATTCTTCTCAGAGAAATAATGAAAGAGCCTGCAAGGTAAGAGCTGGGAAGATTGTTAGCAGCTAGTTAGGGCTAAGGATGGGGGAAACACCCTACATTCAGAGTATAAGACACACCCAAATTATTAGCCTCTTAGGGAGGAAAACTCCAAAAATACGGTATGTGTACATGCATGAAAAACATAGACCAGAGCACATCAGCAGGGCAATTATATAAAAACTGGATGTCTACTTTTAATGATTTGAAGGGAGCTATTTCACTTGCATTCACATATATTAAAAAGCACCATTTTTGAGTATTATGTAGCTCTGCTATTTTGGGGGCTTTTATCTTAATTATTTGCATAGTAATAAGAGATTTTATATATTGTTGGGACTTTAATGTTTACTTTTTTGATGATGAATACATTAATATACAAAACAGACCAATTTCCCCCCCTATTCTTATTATTGAAAAAAAATGTTATCATTAACTAAAGTCCTCTTTACCAGGATGAGCTTTCCTGCCTAGTTCCATAATTTTAAGCTATTATATATTTTTACTATAATTTTATTTTATTTGATGCCTTCAGATTAATATTGACTCCTACAGTAGCAATTTTCCGAGCAGTTTCTTTGATAATATTTCAAAAGCGGTTTTCCCTTGCCTTCTTTGTAGTGCGCCCAAGTTCACTGCAACTGGCTTCATACTAAAAATTAGACTGGAATTCATGGTCTCCTGATTTCTAGCCTGGTAGTTTAATCACTACATTAAATTGTCCCCTTTATGCTTCTTTATTGAAACTCTAATGTGGTTAATATTTGAATGTAGTTAACTAATGAAAATTGTACTATGGATTTTATTTTTTTCGGGTATAAATTTTTTATTGTTCTTCCTACCTTGCAGAGATTCCAATTTACATACCTCAAATTAAAATGTAATACAATACAATATCAAAGGCCAATTCCTTAGTCAGATTAAACAATTTTTTTCAAATTATTCATCCAATTATTTTCTGGTACATATCATTCATCCTGTGCTACCTCCTTTCCAAATGCTATCATCTGGATTTTAGATAATGTTCTTCGCTTTCATTTATATTTAAAGTGCTATAGCTATCTAAATTTCTCTTGGCTATTTGCTGTTTTTCTTAACTATGCCATTGTGTTTCTTAGAAAACACATTCCTACTTTCATTTTTAAAAAAAAAACAAAAACCTCATTTTATCATAACTGCCCTTAACAATAGAAAATATCCAAATTTACGACTCTTTAAAAGCCCAGGAAGTTAAGAGAAAAAAATATAAAAATAAAGAAAGAATAAAAGAGATAAGAAAAGAAAATAGAAGAGCGGAAAAGAATAGGAAAAGAAAAAATGCTATTCATATTATATCTTAATCCATACATAGGAAGAAGGGTTGTTATTAGAAATTTTAAAATACATTCCCATCTCAATTCATTTATTCCACTTCTTTCATTACAGTGATCCCTCGATCATCGCGAGGGTTCCGTTCCAGGACCCCACGCGATGATCGATTTTTCGCGAAGTAGCGGTGCAGAAGTAAAAACACCATCTGCACATGCGCAGATGGTGTTTTTACTTCCACCGCCCTTCGCCCGCCCACCCCGTTGCTCGCGCCTGGGGTTTCCCCGCGCGCCCGCCGCCCGCCCACGCCATTGCTGGGGCCGCTTCCCAGCTGGGAAGCGAAGCTGGGGTCCCCGCGCGCGCGCCCGCCCACGCTACGAGCGGCATTTCACCTTCCCTCCCAGGCAAAAAGATGCCGGCATTCTGGGTTGATGGGGTCGGACTTCCCAGGCGGAAGGCGTGCCCCTCTCCCCGCATCTTTTTGCCTGGGAGGGAAAGTGAAATGCCGCTCGTAGCAGCTGCTAGAGCCGCCGGCATTTCACTTTCCCTCCCAGGCAAAAAGATGCCGGGGAGAGGGGCACGCCTTCCGCCTGGGAAGTCCGGCCCCATCATCCCAGAATGCCGGCATCTTTTTGCCTGGGAGGGAAAGTGAAATGCCGGTGGCTCTAGCAGCTGCTACGAGCGGCATTTCACTTTCCCTCCCAGGCAAAAAGATGCCGGGGAGAGGGGCACGCCTTCCGCCTGGGAAGTCCGGCCCCATCAGCCCATAATGCCGGCATCTTTTTGCCTGGGAGAGAAAGTGAAATGCCGCTCGTAGCAGCTGCTACGAGCAGCATTTCACTTTCCCTCCCAGGCAAAAAGATGCCGGGGAGAGGGGCACGCCTTCCGCCTGGGAAGTCCGGCCCCATCATCCCAGAATGCCGGCATCTTTTTGCCTGGGAGGCAAAGTGAAATGCCGGCGGCTCTAGCAGCTGCTACGAGCGGCATTTCACTTTCCCTCCCAGGCAAAAAGATGCCGGGGAGAGGGGCACGCCTTCCGCCTGGGAAGTCCGGCCCCATCAGCCCATAATGCCGGCATCTTTTTGCCTGGGAGGGAAAGTGAAATGCTGCTTGTAGCAGCTGCTAGAGCCGCCGGCATTTCACTTTCACTTCCACCCCCTAGCCAAACGGCTTTTTTCGTGTTTAGCGCTCGAACGCCGTGCTAAACAGGAAAAAAGCCGTTTGGCTAAGGGGTGGATTCTTGCTTCTTAACCGGGAACAGTTGCCCCCTCTCCCAAAGCGATGTTCCAAAGCGGTCTCTGGGAAGCGACCAAGGGAAAGGCAGTCGCCTGCTTTTCCTTCAGCTCTAAAGAAGCGGCAACTGCCCTGCCTCCCCCCAGCCGGTTAACTTGAAGCGCTCGGTTAACCGGCTGGGGGGAGGCAGGGCAGTTGCCGCTTCTTTAGAGCTGAAGGAAAAGCAGGCGACTGCCTTTCCCTTGGTCGCTTCCCGGAGACCGCTTTGGAACATTGCTTTGGTTGTTCCTGCCTCTCCTGCAGCGGAGAGAAGCGGCAAATGGCCAGCCCTTCCCCCAACCGCTTCCCCGCATGCTTTGGATGCACCTGCCTTTCTTACAGCGAAGACAGGCGGCACCTTCCCGAAGCGCTCGGTGAAGCCGCTGGGGGAAGGGCTGGGCCATTTGCCGCTTCTCTCTGCTGCAGGAGAGGCAGGAACAACCAAAGCAATGTTCCAAAGCGGTCTCCGGGAAGCGACCAAGGGAAAGGCAGTCGCCTGCTTTTCCTTCAGCTCTAAAGAAGCGGCAACTGCCCTGCCTCCCCCCAGCCGGTTAACTTGAAGCGCTCGGTTAACCGGCTGGGGGAAGGCAGGGCAGTTGCCGCTTCTTTAGAGCTGAAGGAAAAGCAGACAACTGCCTTTCCCTCGGTCGCTTCCCGGAGACCGCTTTGGAACATCGCTTTGGGAGAGGGGGCAACTGCTCCCGGTTAAGAAGCAAGAATCCACCCCCTAGCCAAATGGCTTTTTTCCTGTTTAGCACGGCGTTCGAGC
The DNA here is from genome assembly GCF_031021105.1 of Erythrolamprus reginae. Taxonomy (NCBI): domain Eukaryota; kingdom Metazoa; phylum Chordata; class Lepidosauria; order Squamata; family Dipsadidae; genus Erythrolamprus; species Erythrolamprus reginae. The sequence continues at coordinate 23,851,304 of NC_091963.1, read as the reverse complement.
GCTAAACACGAAAAAAGCCGTTTGGCTAGGGGGTGGATTCTTGCTTCTTAACTGGGAGCAGTTGCCCCCTCTCCCAAAGCGATGTTCCAAAGTGGTCTCCGGGAAGCGACCGAGGGAAAGGCAGTTGTCTGCTTTTCCTTCAGCTGGAAAGAGGAGGCAAATGCCCTGCCTTCCCCCAGCCGGTTAATCGAGCGCTTCAAGTTAACCGGCTGGGGGAGTAGCCCCCGCCTGGCTCCCTTCAGCCCCCCGGGGTCAAGCGGGCGGGGGGCGGCCGGGACCTCGCCTGTCTCCGCCGCCCGCATCGCCCCTCCGACGGGCCGGCCTCCCCCGCCCGCCTCTGCTGCAGCCACCGCCGCCTCCCCGACTGGCATAAAAGGGCCCCGCCCGCCCCGCCCGCCCCGCCCCAAAGTTTACCTTGCGGCGGGATTCAAAGTGCTGGGGTGGGGGGTGTCACTTCGCCGCTCGTGTCCTGGCTAAACCGGGCGGCAGGAGACAGGCTTTGAGTTTTTAGCTGCGGGGAGAGAAGTAGGACTTTCCTAACTCCCTCCCCCCGCAGCCAAAACTCAAAGCCTGTCTCTTTTTTTTCTTGCGGCGAGCCCAAGCCGTTCCCCTCTCGACCGCAGCCGAGCTTCCCTCGGCCCCCTTTGGCCCCGTCGCCTCCTCCCCGCCTGCCTTTCCTCGCCAAGCGCACGAAAAAAAAGAGAGAAGGCTTCTACCAGAAGCCGGGGACGGCGGGCAGGGGCATGAAGGATCTCTTGCGGGGGAAAAGCCGCTAGCCAGCTTTCGGAGCTCCTCCGCCATCACCCGCTTCTGGTAGAAGCCTTCTCTCTTTTTTTTCGTGCGCTTGGCGAGGAAAGGCAGGCGGGGAGGAGGCGACGGGGCCAAAGGGGGCCGAGGGAAGCTTGGCTGCGGTCGAGAGAGAAACGGCTTGGGCTCGCCGCAAGAAAAAAAAGAGACAGGCTTTTAGTTTTGGCTGCGGGGGGAGGGAATCCCGCCGCAAGGTAAGCTTCGGGGCGGGGCGGGCGGGGCCCTTTTGTGCCAGTCGGGGAGGCGGTGGCGGCTGCAGCAGAGGCGGGCGGGGGAGGCCGGCCCGCCGGAGGGGCGATGCGGGCGGCGGAGACAGGCGAGGTCCCGGCCGCCCCCCGCCCACTTGGCCCCAGACCGGTGCAGCAGGAAAGGGACGGAGAAGGCTCACTGGCAGCCCTTGCCCATCGCCGCGCCTTCGCTTCCCCCCCTCCCCCGCTGGATCCGGCAGCGTGCTGAGGGGAATTGCCGCGGACTGGAGGCAGTGAGGCAGACCGGCTCCGAGGCGAGCGGCCGGAGCTGCGCCCTCCTTCGCCCGCCAGGTGAGGCGAAGGCGAGGGGCGCGCGGCTGCAGCGAGGAGCCGAAGATCCGGGCGGGGAAGACCCAGGGAAGGTTCCTTCGTCCGCCTAGCAGCTGATCTGCTCGGCAGCGCAGCACCAGCACCAGCGAGGAGCCGAAGATCTTCGGCTCCTCGCTGCTGCTGCGCTGCCGAGCAGATCAGCTGCTAGGCGGCCGCTCGAGAGCAAGAGGGGGAGAGATAGAGAAAGAGAGAGAAGGAAAGAAAGAGATGAGAGAGGGAGGAAGAGAGTGTGAGAGAGGAAGAAGCAACATAGAGAAAGAGGGGGAAGACCCAGGGAAGCCTCTGCCCGGCGGGGAAACTCCACCATCTACGCATGCGTGGAAGGGCACGCATGCGCAGATGGTGGAGTTTACTTCCGGGTTGAAAACTCGCGAAATAGCCCTTTCGCGATACTTGAGGACGCGAAACTCGAGGGTTCACTGTATATCAATATGTCATTTATACTTTAACAAATCAAAATAAATATAAATTGTTATTGCTCCATTATTTTATGCAAAAAGTATCCATTAAAAAAAAAGAATCAAAGTATTAATATTCTTCCCTAATGTAGATATTTTCCACTGCCGTTCTTAGTATGATAATCTTCCCTAATCTATAAACCCTGCTGCCACTCCCAGCGTAATAATCTTCCCTAATCTATGTGTCACTGTCATATCAATGCAATAATCTTCCCTATTCTAATTATTTTCACTGCTAAATGCAATGCCATAATCTTCCCTAATCTACCGTATATACTTGAGTATAAGCCGACCCGAGTATAAGCCGAGGCACCAGTTTTTGCCACAAAAACCTGGGAAAACGTATTGACCCGAGGTTAGAAAATGCAGTGGTTATTGGTAACTTATAAAAATGGAAACCAATAAAATTACATTAATCGAGACATCAGTAGATTAAATGTTTTAGAATATTTATTTTAAAGAAAACCAGTAAACTAGCTCTGGAAATTTAAAAGAGGGTAAACAAAAGCAATCTGGCATTAACAATAAATTAAAAAGTAAAAAAAGTAGCTCAATCAGCAACCAAGCTAAAAGCTAAGAGTTAAAATCCTTCAAAACTGGATTCCTCCTCATCAACTATATGTCCATCATCAACTCCCAGAATTCTTGCACCAGCCATGCTACCTCAGGAGTGGGAGTTGAAGTCTACAAGCCTTAATCTTGCCAGGTTTGAAGACCCTTGCTTAAATCAAACTTCCATATGATAAATATTCAGATTTGGCTGTTACTTCCTGTTGCTGTCCTTCCTGTTTTATTTTGCCGTTGTTCTTTGTTTATAGAAGAAAGGAAAGATAAGAATTCCAAAACAAAAGTTAAAAATTCCAAATTCCAGAAGGTGAATTTCAAAGAGAACCAATTAGATAGTTGAAAATAATCCAAGTGATGGGCAATTTCGCTATTTTAGAAGCTTTCGCTGAAATGCCACGTTGCACAGTTAGCTGCCTTCTTCAATCTCAGGTCATTTTAACTCCGTCCAGCAACCAAGCGAGAAACAAAGGTCTAAAATCCCAATCAGGCAATCTCTGCTTACCATCATAGACAGAAAATTTCTCCTTCCCTTTTGCAATTAAGTACTGTACCTCCAATTTTCTTCCAGATGGAATCATTTGGCTATCCTCCCTGGCAATGGGTAGTCTCTACAGCTTTGTCAGAACAGGCATGGTTGCCTGTCCGGCTTCATCACAGCTGGTGCAAGACGAGCCAGTTTGCCCAGTGGGGCATGCCAGCCCCTGCCAGGCCACTGGCAGCGTCCCAAGTGCCACTCTCCCTGCAGGAGAGATCCGGTCTGGTCCAAAAGGACCAGAACCCCCGGGCAATGGGACTTGGGGACATTTCCCAGGAGAGAGGGAAATATCCCGGTGCTGCAGTCACGAGACCCCGCCCCCCTTCCCCCTACTATGTATTTTAGAATAAATTAGAATCTTTTCAAATCTGTTATAATTCTGTTTCAAATCTGTTATAATATTTTACAATATTCATGTTTAGTGAAAATACATGATTCCAAATTAAGTTATAGATTTTAAGATGCAAATTGATGAATTTTAAGTACAAAAGGAGAAAGAGGAGATCTGATTCAGATCAGGGAGAAAGTTATATTTTGAAGAGGATTTTTCCTAGTGGGTCTGTCACTGTAATTGAATTAATTGGATTAAGGCAGTGTTTCCCAACCGGTGTGCCGCGAGACATGGTCAGGTGTGCCGCGAGGCGGAGGCCAGCAAAGGTTGTTTTGAAAGTCGGCCCCCTCGCGCTCATGGCTTCTCGCTAATAGCGGCGGGCAATAGCCGGGGGAGGGGCGGCTTCTGCAAGTGGGAGCTCCAGGGCTGAGGCTTCCACTTGTGGCTGTCCCCGCCCGATCCGTCCTTCTCTCCGGCTTTCTTGGGGCGCGGCTCCTCCCACAGCTGTGGCTGCAGCGGCGCTGGCGATCCGTCCGCTAGCCGCTCCGAGCGCTGTGGGAACGCCCACCCCTCTGACAGTCCTGCTCGGTCTTCTCGGCCACCTACATGCTGCGGGAAGCCCGGGAAAACAAAGCAGAGCGCCCAGGCCAGGCAGAAGAATGCCGCCGCCTTGCTATCCCGCTTCTCTCTGGCCATGCGGTTGCAGAAGCAAGCTCTCCCCCCTCACACGCACAATTTCGGCTGGGCAGGGGGCGAAGCCGACCCCCCAGCTGCCGGCGAAGGAGGCTCACTCGAGCCTCAGAAAGGAGGCGGATTCAGGCAAAGAGCCCGGTGCAACGGGCGCAGCGTTGGAAAGCGAGCGGGCGGTGGGGGCGCTTCGCTTCTGCCTTCTTCAGGCGCTTTTTTTAGGCTCCGCGTCCGGCGAGTTTCTGCCTTGCCTTGCCTACTTAACGCGGCGGGAGAGATGCTAATTCCCATCCCAAACAGTCCATCTTTTCCCTCAGGAGTGGGTGGCCGTTTTGTCCCTGGCACCATGTCAGCAGCATCAGGAGGACAACAGATGACTAATCCCGCCAGAGAACAAGAGAGAGAAAGCATGAGAGAGAAAGAAAATAAGAGAGAGAACGAGAGAGAGCAAAAGAGAGAGAGAGGTGCTTCTTGAAGCATATTGTAAAAAGCACCCAAATAATAAGAAAACCCCCCCAGCCCACACCTGTTTTTGAAAAGAATAAAAGAGGAAAAAAACCCAGCCCTCAACTGGTTTTGGAAATGGTTCGAGTGTGTATACACACACACACACGTATAAAGGGGGGAGAGAGACAGGGATGGAAAAAGAGGAGAAGTGAGAGGGAGAAGGAATGAGTGAAAAAGGGAGGAAGAGAGAGAAATGAGAAACATGAGAGAGAAAAGGGGGAAAGACAGAAGTACCCAGAAATGGTATAAATTTGAGGAGGGATGATTGATGATTGACTGTATTTATAAGAGGATGTTACATGGGATTGTATATATGAGGGGGTTATTTATGTATGTATGTGTGTGTGTGTGTGTGTGTGTGTGTGTGTGTGTTTGTTTGTTTGTTTGTTTGTTTGTTTATTTATTTATTTATTTATTAGATTTGTGTCATTTTGGTTGGTGGTGTGCCCCAGGATTTTGTAAATGTAAAAAATGTGCCGCGGCTCAAAAAAGGTTGAAAATCACTGGATTAAGGAACACTGTAATCTTAACATCTAACAATGATATTAAACAGGAGGAAAAACATATTTTTGTAAACTCAATTTGATTTTCTACATTTTTAAGTATTAAAGTGAATATTTCTGAAACAATGTAAACAGATCATTTAAAATTTACTTGCATATCACTTAACAATACAGAGCTAATAGTACATTTAACATTTTGAGTGGTGTCATTTTATTACATTTAACTCAGAATGACTCAGGGTGTTGTACAGTTAAAAGCATAAAAATATAATTTTAAAAAATATACTTCAATAAAAGGAGCAAAGTAAGACAACATAAAATGAGTTAAGGATTATAAGATGTCAGAAATAAGATAGGTCCCAAACGTCTGCAATATTAAACTCGAAAAGAGGTAGAGTTATTTAAGTCACCAGTTGGTGGAGGAATCTCATCACAATCTCATGGCAGAAGAGAGTGATTCAACTCTTAGAAGAAAGATTGGGGAACTTAGAATGGATAAATTAATCATAACTCCAGGACATATAATGTATAATACACCATTGTATTTTGCCTATGGCTTTTGCTTTCAACCCCTTAACATTGGGTTAACTTGCAGAGCCCTGGCAGGAATAGGGATTGTATATACATGTGCCACAGGGAGGCAAAGTGCAAGCGGAGGATGGGGGCTTGAAGAGAGAGATTGCTGGGGCTTCCCCAACTGTGGCCCAAGGCTTTCCTTGCAGTGCACTGGCCCGGAGGGCTCTGTCTCAGGACAGGTACAGGACGTCCAGGGCTGGATTAGGCCAGGGAGTAGTGGAAGAAAGAGCTATCCGTAAAGGTAAGGGTAGGGAAAAGATTTGCGTTTGTGAAAGCTTTGGCATCGGAATGCTAAAAGGTCGAGGAGTCCAAATATTAAGGGGAGAGCGGTTTTGGAGATTGTACTAATGTTCTGTTACCTTACTCCATAATGCTTCTAGTAAAAGTGTTTAACACACACCCTGACTGTCCACAGTAAGTAATATACATTTACAAAAAGACTATTTACTTGAGTGCAGACCTAGTGTATATTTTGCACGAGACAAATGGTGTATAAAGAGCTATTTCCCCCCCTATAATTGTACTGGTTTTATTTTCTCAGTCATTTTTACAGAGTTCATAAAATGAATGGGCCTCATTTTGTTAGATTCTTTTTAATGAATGAATTATGCAGCTACAGAATTGGTTGTTTGATACCTGAGCCATAAGTTCATCAAGCAGCTTCTTACGAAATTACAAAAAAGAAGTAGCAGAAGTTAAAAGCAACGTGAATCCCACAAATCATAGATTGTATCTCATGTTACTTGCCTTTCTTGTGTTCCCTCTTGCAACTAAAGATTTTCCCCATGTGGAAATGGTGTTTGTAAAAATGCTACCCCTCTTTAGTGCTGAATTTCTTTAAAAAATTGTGTTTAGTATTGAGTATTATTTGTAATATGTGTTAAAGTACCATTAAAACACTAGTCTATTTTATCAAATTATTCCATAATAATAGATTAATAAAAACATGAGATCACGTTCGGAATTGTTGCATAACCAATTATCTTTCATTCAGCATTTTTCCTACCTCTCAATATCGTGTTTGAAACAACATTGTGCTCTTGTGTTTTAGGTGTTGATTTCAAAGTAAAAACAATCTCGGTTGATGGAAATAAGGCTAAACTTGCAATCTGGGTAAGTCAATAATAAAATATAAGATTCCATTAGCTTATGTCAAAAATTACTAACTAAATATTTATTAATTAAATTTATTTATTTATAAAATTTGTATGCTACCACACCTGAAGGACAATATATATTGTCAGTTAATAGCAATACCTGTAAGTAATAGTTTGTCTTATTTTGGTAAGTGAGATTTCAAAATACTGTTGAATGAGGCAAGTAGGGATGCCTGCTTCAGCCAGAGCAGATCTGTGCTTTGGCTGTTTCTTGGCCCAGAAGCCGAACAAGACTTGACCTGGGCTGTGACAACAGTTGGATGAGGAATTAGATGCACAGCTACCACTCATTGTTCACCCTCTACATTCAGAGTTTTACTTCCTTCTTCCTTTTTAGTCAGGCAATCTCTACTGCCTAACCATAGTCAGCAATCTGCTGGCTTACTGCTGGATATCGCTCTTCTGTTGCATTTTGAGACTTTTACCCTAAAGGATTATCTTAATAATTTGGCAGATTTGTAGATTTATTATTAGAAATTGATATGACCTCTATGGCATGGACTGATTTTCCCCCGAAACTAATCTGGTTTGCTTGGAATAACTCTTCTTCCACACATAGAATTTAGTGTTGGTGAGCCACCAGGTGTTTCGATTGTATATGAAACAGTCTGAGAAATTGCTCTTGAAGAGGCATAGATAAACTGGTTGAATAAAGTCAGAACCAGTGTTACGAGTTTAGGATAGAAGCTGGATTCTCATATTAACATCTAGATGACTGTAGTTCAAAGGTTATATGAACACCAGCTTTTTCATTAACATGTAGTTGACTGTAGTTCAAATGTTATATAAACACCAGCTTTTTTAAGCTGGTGAATATTTTTGAAATTTTTCTGAATTTTTTTAGGACACTGCAGGCCAAGAGCGATTCAGAACCCTAACACCCAGCTATTACAGAGGAGCACAAGGAGTTATATTGGGTAAACAAGTGACTACTCACTGCTTATCTAAAAATACTCTAATTTGTATTAAGACTTAAGTTTTTAACTCTTTTGCCTTGATGAAATTCTAGCAGAGTATCCATCAACTTTATGATATTTAGTTCTTAACACTGTCAAGTTATCAGGTAAATCAAGTTATTAAGAGTAGTAAACCAGTCATATAACAATTGGTAGAAGGTGATTCAGCTTATGTCTATATTTAAAACCAGAATTAGTCATAATTCTGTGGGTCATCACACTGATTTTGTTACCTTTTTTGTGGCAATCGCTAGGGGAACCCATTTTCCTTAATTTATTTTTTCGCAGGAAACTATAAGTAAAAACTGGAGATTATCAAAAACCACCAAAAACTATAGTGTATAACCACGGGATACTATGACTGGCTGTAAATGTGAGCTGGTTGCCAAGCAGATCATGTGACTTCCCCCCAGCATCCCTTTTTGTGTGGGGGAGTCTGAGGTTGGAACTTTGGAATTGTGTTGTAGATGCTTGAGAAAGCCCCTTTTTGGTATTTTTTTTTTTGTTTTTTCTCCACAATTTACATGTATATATCAATCCAGATACCTTAAAATATGTCAATAACATGCATATTTATACATTTAATTCCATCAATCAAAAATCAATGTCCTATTTTGCACCTATTTTTAACTCCTATTCACCAGTCTGTTTTCCTTCATTCCCTCCTTCTATTTCTATCTCCTCTTCCCATCTTCTTACTTTTTACCTTCCCTTCCTGCTTCCTTCCACTCCTCCTTCTGTCCCTTCATCTTTCTCCCACTTTACCTCTCTCTCAGTGCTGCTTATTCTAGTTCATCTCATATTTAACGGACTGATAATATATTCCATACATTTTTAAACTAGCGGTGCCTCTTCTAAAATCATTGTTTTCATATCTTTTTTGTATGTCTAACACTTTGTGTATATGTTACTAATCTAATGCTGCCTCTTCCAAACCTAGTTTTGTCTTCTGGGTTTGCCAATTAATTTTCATTTCCCCCCAAATTAAACACTTTGTACCTTAACTCTACAAAATATTTATTACCTTTCATGCTTCTTAATGCTAAGCCTTATTGCTCCCTCCCCTCTTAATATCTTTACTTATCATTTATTCCCCCTTCCCCTTAATTCTAACATTTCTAAATGTCCCGAATTCCTAATTTCTTTTTCTCTCTTATATCTCCCTATTTCTTGCTAAAATTTTCTCTATTTTAACCCATTCTCTATATTTCATCCAGTAATCCTTATAGTTACCCTTCCTTCTATTGATTGATAACTAAACTCCCCATAATAAAAAATTCCAACAGTTGCTTAATTTTCTATAAAGACCTTATAATAATATTAATTATTTGTTATTAAAATATTTTCTCATTGCAACAGTTTACATAATTTAAAATGGAAACTGATTATTAAAACTAAATCCTATCAGTGTTGTATTAAGTTCATGAATTATCCAAATCTTATATTTAAACAAATCTTGTATATAAAAATAATGATTATTCAGATTATATGTTTTTCCAACATCTGACACACTTTCATTCTTTCTTGTTCTCTCATAGTACTAATACTGTATTTAATTCACTTAAATCAAAAATCAAAAATTTAATTTAATGCCACCAAACATTTTTCGATCTGATATAAAATTGTTAACCTATTAAAAAAAACCTTTTAATGAATTAATTGTAGTAATTATTTTTACCAAATAATAAATAATTAATATTCTTATCACAATTAGATATAATACAATAGTTCCAAAAAAAGAAAAATTTCTATGACATCCATTTTCTTTTAATTTTTCAACTATTCCATTCTTGTAAATGCATCTTCCCCACCCCATTTTCTTGGCTGCTTCTTTCGCTTTCTTTTACTATTGTACCAACAACTTCTATTCCCCCAAACTCCTTTTCTCCTTTTAAAACGTATTATTTGTGTAGGTTTACCCTCAATTCCTCTTAATCTTTTCTCCCTGCATCCCCCTCTTCTTGGTTCTTTTGTAATCATTCCAGTGTAATCATTATAAATCCCAATATAATCATCAACCTGTCCTTTATTTTCAGTATCTTTTTCCTTTTTGTCGCTTCAGTTCCCTTTATAATCATCCATTTGTTCTTTCTTTTTAGATCTCTTTATTCTATTCTTGTTCTTCATCATCTTCCTTTCCATTTCTTGCCAATATTATTTGTACATGTTCATTGTAATCCAACTATTTTTCTATTTCCTTCCCATCTCCAATCTCCTTAAAGTATCTTTTTAGTCTTCACCAAAGTATTTAAGAAGTCCAACCAGCTCCTCACAGTCGCACATTTCTATCTCGTCAAAATCACACCATACAAACTCTTTTCTCTCCCGTTAAATTTTAACTTTCTTCTTCTAGAGCTTTAATTCAGTCAAACACTCACCAGCTTTTGCACTTTCCCCTCTCTCTCCAGCACGCTTCAGTCTTATTCCCCAGATGACTCACAATCTCTTCATTCAATCTGTCCGTTTGTGGCCGCCACAGCCAATGACGACAATGGTTGTCTTCCACAGCTGCCGGCTGAGAGGCTGGTGTCAGTTCCTTTGGGGGGGGGGGGTTGCACACACTCCCAACCCACCAACAGGTGTCTCTCTTTGTCCTCTTTCCCCCTGGGAGGTTCTGATCTGGTACTGACTTGTACTGGGTCTCTAGGCGGCTGGGATTTGGGGTTCCCCTGCGGAGCGTGGGGAACTGCAGGTCGCTGCGGCGATGGCCACGCCCCTTTCCGGGAAGTTCTTTTTAACTTTGAACGTTTGCTAAGATACCAGTTGTTATGGATTACTTGTACTTCACAATGCATTGTTCCTGATTCTGTTCTTCGTCCTCAACCTGAGGTGGTTCTTTCCTGCAAACTCAATTGCTTGACTTGAGGGTGGTATAAATTCTTTCCAGCAAATTCCTTGCTCAGAATTCCTTTCTAATGATGGATGATGAATTATTGCTTGTCTGATTGCTATATACATTTAATCTGAAGCTACATAATATATAGATACTTTATGTAGCAAGAAAGGCATTGCTGGAACTGCATACCATTTGTATCGTATATTTTTCAGAATTGATATTTGGGGGATTTGTGTTCCTCTAGGAATAGTTCTATTGGGAAGAAAATGTTAGCTTGGTATAAACAATCATTGTAAAATCAATCTCCTTTCATTTTCTGACTTCTTGATTTGCTGATATTGTAAAAATATAACAAGGAAATAGAGATGGAATATCTCTCTATTAGCAAGTGTATTTGTGTAAGACAGTTTCTACTTATGGCTTCATGAGGTTTGGTTATTAACTACCTTTTAGCTTTCCTCACCGAGACCCAGCAGTTCTTAGGAGCTTAGATTTGCAATTTAAACTCATAACAAAACTGATTTAGTAGAGTTTGAAGTATTAATATAAAATAAAATCCTTTGGTATAACCATTTAGTTCAATTTATATAGCTTTGAGTAATGGTTATCTAGATGTTGGTAATGTAATAATTTAAACCATCTTAAACAGAAAAGAAAGGCAGTGATGTAGTTTGAATTTGAAAATGATTGACAATGTTCACATACTTGAATTGTTATGGTAATAACCAAGCCAATTTTCATTTCAGTTTATGATGTCACAAGAAGAGACACATTTACTAAACTAGACAATTGGTTAACTGAATTGGAAACATACTGCACAAGATACGACCTGGTTAAAATGCTAGTTGGAAACAAAATAGATAAGGTAAATCAATTTAAAATTATCAGTGGCATATAAACTGTGTGTGTGTATGTGAGAGAGAGAGAGAGAGAGAGAAAGAGAGAGAGAGAAAGAAAGAAAAGAAAGATCATTTAATTGTTCTGTTTTTTTATAGGAAAATAGAGAAGTTGACAGAAATGAAGGTCTTAAGTTTGCCCGAAAACATTCCATGTTGTTTATAGGTAAGTTCTTGAAATGAACTATATATGGTAAAGCAATTTGTTATCAGAATCCAGTTCTTACACTGCTATCATGGCTGATTTTTTTAATTATCATTTTATACAAAAATGATATACTAGAAGACTATATAAATTAATAGATTAAACATATATAAGCCCCATGGTATTCAGAAAAGATTCAGATATAATTTCAATATTCTTATAGCAGGATGCGTGATCCTACTGTCTCTTCCAGGCACAGACATTTCCTTTCTTCTGATAAAACAATAAGTAATCTGTTTCTATTCCAAAGAACATTAGACCATGTTGATTACAGTTTAATTAAATGATATGGATAATTTTCATAAGGTTGAAATTGGATGGGAAAGAAAAGTATTATATGATTGTTGTGATTCCGCCTGAGGCTCCTCAGGGACCGGCTGGATCTCTGCCGGATCCATGTCCAGAGGAGGAGGACAGTGAACAGGAGGGGGAGGACCAGGCAGACGGGGGAGAGGAACGTCAGGAAGAGGAGGAGGGAGAGCAGCCTGAGACCCCGGGGCCTGGATTCATTGGATGAAGACGCACAGGCTATAATAGACATGAGGCAGCGACGTGCAGCTCAAAGACGGGGCCAATTAGAAAGGTATTTCCATCCCTGAATTGGCAACAGCTGGGTTTGGGTGTGGTTCTCCTCAGCAGGGTTGAAAAGGCAGGCCCGCCCTTACAGTCTTGTGGAGAGTTATCAACTGGGAGTCCTGTGACCTTGCTTCGATTCTTGGCGTCTCTGATCTTGGCTTGTGGCCTAGAAGTCTGGAAGACTTGGGGGAGGTGTGGGTTTTATTATCTCCAGCGTTGTTTTTGCCATCAAGAATCCTGTTTTATTGCCTGGCCTTCGTGAAACCTCTGTGAAGCTTCATAGTGTTCCTGTCTGTAAGACAAGTTTTTGTTACCTGTGTTTGCTTTGAAATATATAAACTGCCTTTGCTTTTTACCAGTGTGTCTGGATACTCTTTTTGGTTGGTGTTGGCGTCTGGGGGGACCCAGACAGAACAATGATAAAACATGGTAGAAGAATATAAAGCTTCTTATCATGACTTGCTGTGGGAATTTTGGGGCTAAAGTTGGTAGCTATTACAAAGCTATCCTGTAGTGCATATTTGTAACAGAATGCTTAAAGATAGTGATAACAGTAGAGGTAAGTCACTATCATCCTAAAATGGTTCAGTCACATGATTGACTCAATTTTATATTATTATTATTATTATTATTATTATTATTATTATTATTATTATTTGCGGCAACCATTAAGTGAGTGCAGCAGCCACCATGGTTCTGGGAGCTCGTGAAATGCTCCAGGGAATCAGTGGTTTGTTAGGGTTGGGGTCTTGCTGAAAACTCAGGGGAGGGGGAAAGATATTTGGCAAAACCATGATAAAAATATGGTCACATGATTACAAGATGCTGCAAATGACTGAAAATGCCACCGAGTTGTTGAATGTCCAAAGTTCAGTCATTTGACTGATGGGGCTGTTTTGACTATTGGAACTTCAAATCCAGATCAAATAGCCCTTCGCTAGGTCTGTTGTAATTTCAAATGGTCATAAGTTGAGAAGTACAGTCCTGAACTTAAAATTGAGCCCCAAATTTCTACTGACATTTGTTTCACCCCGTTTTACAACTTTTCTTGACACGGTTAAGTGAATCACTGCCGTTGATAGGTTTGTAACCTGATTGTTTAATGAAATGGGTTTCCCATTGACTTTGCTTGTCTGAAGTTCATGAAAGGGTGACATTGGGACATTACAACAGTCATAAATATGAGTCAGTTGCTAAGCACTTTGATCGTATGACTATGGGGATGCTGCAATGGTCATCAGAGTGATAAATGGTTGTAAATCGCTTTTTTCAGTGGCATTGTAACTATGAATGGTCATTAAATGCACTGTTGTAAGTTGATAACTATTTATTTATTTATTAGATTTGTATGCCGCCCCTCTCCGTAGACTAATTATTATTATTATTATTATTATTATTATTATTATTATTATTATTTATTAGATTCTATAGCAGTCTCCTGGTTTCATGCAGTATTTAGCTCTGATCATGCTTCTTACTGCTGCTACCGGTGCAATGTGCACACAGCTCCAGTGACCGGCATGCGCATCCCAGCGAGAGTTTGCTTCTGCGCATTCACAGGAAGCAAAATCTCATGAGGAAATGTTCGCGGGCATGAGATTTTGGCGATTGTTTGGTTTTGCGCTTACACAGAAGCAAAAAATCATTGAAAACTCTCATGCACATCCTCTAGCAAGATTTTTGCTTCCTGTACATGCGCAGAAGCAATATCTCGCCGGGACATGGCTGCCCGCCCCCGCTGGTCACCCGGAGCTGCACACGCATTGCTGGTTTTACTTCCGGTGCGCAGCATGTCCTGTACCAGCTAGCAACCCAATATTGATGCCTGTTCTTTAAAGTAATGAAAAGTAATCCCAGTGAAATGACAAAAAGGTTCACTCTTTGAAGTACTGACACTTTTCATGACTTTTATGTCCTTTTCTATAGCAAACATTTAAATTATTCTTTTGTCTGCCTAATTTATAAGTGTTTTCTAGTAGCCTGAAAATGGGCTCTCATGATGAATTAGAACAAAAACTAAATACATTCTACCGAAAGCATTTTTGTTCATGGTTTCACTTGCCTGCAGTTTCTGACTTAGTTTCACTGATACCTACTTAGAACTCTAAGTTGTAAATTAAACTCCCTGGGGCAGAATCTTGCTTTTCTCTTTTCAAGTGTCTTGCAAGTATAGATGAGTTTCACAAATAATCAGGAAAAGCCTGGAATGCATTACTAAGGAAAAAACTTGCCTTTTAGATTGTCCTCAAATATTTTCCTCCGCAGTACATATTCACTAGAGTGAAAATATAAAATTGTTTCCAATGAAGCCAAGTAGTCTAAGCTGAATATAATTCTAAATCCTCAGCAACATAGCAAATTAAGCTATGGCCATTGAAAACAGAAACCGTGATAACTATAGAAGTGATTAAATACCACTAATTTTCATAAATTTTAGCTTGGGGATATGTGTTAGGCTTAGGTGATAGAAAGAGCAGATTTTTGCTTTGTCATGAAATAAACCTGTCCCCCCAGATTGGTTTGTCAGGGTGTCTAGAAAACCTGGAAAATGGAATTATCAGGGAAATCAGCGGTTTTGGGGAAATATCAGGCAATTATCAGGGAATTCATGAAAAACGGAATAAATCGGGGGCGGGGAGAAACAAATTATTAAAATGTTTAAAAATCAGGGGAAAATGTAAAAACAAAAAGGATTGTGCTGCCTGTCAGAGTTAAGCAAAAATGAGCATAACTGTATCAACAACTTGCTTCCTCTGCTACCGACATTTCTCCATGACTTAGCCATTTGGTATGATGTCATCTACAACCGCGCCTTAACTAGATCGCAAGTTACAGGGAAATGTTTATTTATTTATTTATATATTTATTATTTAGATTTGTATGCCGCCCCTCTCCGCAGACTCGGGACAGCTCACAACAAGACACAGCAATCATGACAAATCCAAGTAATTTAAAAAATTTAAGAAGATTTAAAAAGAACCCCATTTACTAACAAACACACACACAAACATACCATGTATAAATTGAACATGCCCGGGGGAGGTGTTTCAGTTCCCCCATGCCTGACGGCAGAGGTGGGTTTTAAGGAGTTTACGGAAGGCAGGGAGAGTAGGGGCAGTTCTAATCTCCGGGGGGAGTTGGTTCCAGAGAGTCGGGGCCGCCACAGAGAAGGCTCTTCCCCTGGGACCCGCCAATCGACATTGTTTAGTTGACGGGACCCGGAGAAGGCCCACTCTGTGTGACCTAATCGGTCGCTGGGATTCGTGCGGCAGAAGGCGGTCTTGGAGATATTCTGGTCCAGTGCCATGAAGGGCTTTAAAGGTCATAACCAACACTTTGAATTGTGACCGGAAATTGATCGGCAGCCAATGCAGACTGCGGAGTGATGGTGAAACATGGGCATACCTAGGTAAGCCCATGACTGCTCTCGCAGCTGCATTCTGCATGATCTGAAGTTTCCGAACACTTTTCAAAGGTAGCCCCATGTAGAGAGCAGGGGAAATATGTTGGGGAAATATCAGGGAATTTCAAAATATTCTGCCTCCTGGGTACCCTGGTTTTTATGATCAGGATTTGTTGAGTTCCATGGTTTGGAAAAATACATTTGAGAAAAACACCCTCCCCAGATGTGTACTCAAAAAACTATATACGTTCCTCCAATACTGGTGCATTTCTTTTTATGTTGCAGGTTTGTAGGGTAACTTTAGTTTCATATTCTAGAAGCTGCAATAATGTACATGTACAATTAAGTCTTTTTTTTAACATTACCACAATTTCTTCTCTCTTCCCTACCTTCTCTCCCTTTTAGAGGCTAGTGCAAAAACATGTGACGGTGTGCAATGTGCTTTTGAAGAACTTGTTGAGAAAATAATTCAGACACCTGGACTGTGGGAAAGTGAAAGCCAAAACAGAGGTGTAAAGTTATCAAACGATGAAGAGGGTTATCGTGGTGCCTGTGGTGGCTACTGTTCTGTGTTATAAACTCTGTTAGGATTATTTACTTATTTAAGAGGTAGAAATATCCTCTGTACATAAACTCATATCTGCTATTTTAGGGACCTTGCAGTTTGCACATATTTGTGTAATATGGCAGAGAACATTTTCCTGGGAAAAACGTATCCTGCAGCTTTTCCAATGGAGAAATGCAGTGATAAGCATGCCAAAATTGCAACGTTCTGGGTTTTTTAAAAATATATATGTAGCGTCCCATTTTGCTAGGAACATGCACATTCATATTTCATAACTTTATCATGAATATTTGGAAAATTTTTATGTTGACTGTGTACTCTGACTGGTCTCTAACCCAAATCAGGATTAATTAAGGTACATCTCAAATGATGCAAGCAGATAGAAGTAAAACTTGCACTTCTTACTGGCAATTGGCTTTTCTTACCTGTTTAATAGCATGATGATACAATCTTTTTTTTTTAGTTATAATCGATACCTTTTTTAGCTTGTAACTTGTCTTGGGTGATTGAACTGCAAGGGAAGGAAAAGGATCACATTTTAAATGATCGCTGCAATAAATAGCCATTGGAGTTTTAACCTTCAAAAGCATGAAACAGTAATTTGCATCACAAAATTCATGATGCAGATCTGTGGGAAAATGCTTTTTGGTTAAGGGTTGCACAGTGTCACGTTGTGTAAATTACCTTGCCAAGTTTTAAATGTTTCTCTGTGTTACTAGTAATAATTTGGACTTATTAACCCAAAAACTATTGTGCTGTTTTGAAAGGTTTGAATTAAATGGCTGCTGCATTTGCAGCTTTTGGTTTTAAACCTTAATTGTTGAAAATCTCTCCTGGTTGTGTATGTCTGTGTAAAGAATATGCTGTTTTGTTGAGGTTTTGCTGTAACAAACAGCCTGTGGCTGGCTTGTTTCAGAGAACTTGTATTGTTAATAAAAACTTTTCAACAGTATTCTTCCCACCCACCCCTCTAATATCTTGCTCATGTATAGATGATTTTGCAAATCATAATGCCAGGACACTTTCCATAATACGCAATACTGGCATCTCCTTCTTATTAAAAACTAATAATCTAAGTAAGCAATTTAAAATACTGTGTAATTTCCTGTAAATACAGAAATCGACATGTTTATACTTTTTTGTACACTTTAGGTGCTGCAAACTATCGTTGATTTTTCAAAGGGCAGGCTGCTGTTTCTATCTGAATGCACTTCATTTATAATATTTCTGTTTTTACATTTTTAGGAAACCATGAAAGTTATTCCAATGAAAAAAAAATGCATTTAAAATAACTCTGAAAGTTTCAAATGCGTTGCACTACACATTATGTAATGCCACTGATTTTATCTCCTTTGAGATAATTTCCTGATTTTCCTTTGCTTAGTAAATTATAGATCAGCAAATGGCATGTTTCTTTGTTATACAGATGAAGGCAGAATGAAATTTTATTCTAAAAAAGTTTTTTTAAAACATTGTATTAAAGATTTATGCAGCAGAAACCTATCTCATTAAAAAAAATTAGATTATTTGTTTAAGTATTCCCCTGATATTGTTCTGACACACTTGAGATTTTGGATTAATTTGAGTAATAGGCATTTTTTCAAAATCCCCATTTTTTACCCCAAGGTAACTCAGATTGTGTGTCCAAAAAAGCAAGGCCCTTTGAATTATAGAAATAATCAAACTTTTTTATACTTTACACTTTTTTTATACTTTGGAAAAAAGAGATGCAACATCTTTTAAAGCATCAAACTGCATACTCTAATCAGTGAGTATACAAAACCAATCCACAGTTAATTGAAAATTGTCTTAGACACTACCTATATAAATGGACAAAACTAATTTTTGGTGGGATTTTACACATACAGCAATTACAAAGTCTCACTCAGGTACTCTCTGGAAATTAAGAATAAATGGTTTGATATCTATAATTATGCCTAATACAAAGTTTAAAATGTACTGTCCCTTCCAGCAAATTGTTTCTGTCTACTTGTTTGGGACGTGGTGGCTCAATGGCTAAGATGCTGAGTTTGTTGACCAAAAGTTCAGCAGTTCGAATCCCTAACACCGCTTAACAGGGTGAGCGCCATTACTTGTCCCAGTTTATGCTACCCAAACAGTATGAAAACACGTAAAAATACAAGTAGAAAAATAGGGACCACCTTTGGTAGGAAGGTAACAGTGTCTCATGTGCCTTTGGTGTTTAGTCATGTCTAGCCACATGACCACAGAGACATCTTTGAATAGCACTGGCTCTTCGGCTTCGAAACGGAGATGAGCACTGCCCCCTAGATTCAGGAACGACTAGCACGTATGTGTGAGGGGAAGCTTTACCGTTACCTCTTCCTCACTTGATTGGAGAGGGGATAAACACATTTTTTGTGATAAGAAGTAAGGTAGACCACATTAATTATCATATTATCTCTTTTTTCATGAATGAAGGTAAATGTGTGTGTCCCAGGATAATTCTTCTTCTTCTGATCAATCATGTCTGATTGTCATACACTTATCTTCCTTAGTATCCTGTTAAATGAGAGAATTCAATTTTGATAACATCTTAATTGCATAAGGATACCCCATACCAGACCTTTTTCTAGAAGGTATCCATTCAGGGAAATGGGAGCTAAGGTAATAAAATTATGGTTAAAGCTTTATACTTGTTTAAAGCACTAATTTTATCGGTTGATCTCTGAAGGCTACATCTGAAAATGACTCCAGGCCTTGCCCATTTTATTGTCAAATGTGCCATTCAGAGGGTGGTGTAGCCCTTGAACAAACAGAACTCATGCCTCGCTGCATAAAATTGTATTCATTTCAGTTCATTAAGCCTTAATGGGGCATCTTTGAAAGAAAGTTAAAACTGAACCCCTACTGATCAATTTAAAAGTTTGCTCTTTGAAGGAAGATTGGCCTGTTAAACAAATTCATTGCTTAGATCAACACCTTTTTGAAAAAAATATATATGGAGAGCCAGCTATTTAAATTAGGCACAATAGGGTACCTAATTTAGGGAAAACAGGGTACAACCAAATGGATGACTTGTATGTTATAAAAATCACTTTGCAAAGTTTTTTAGTCCTCAGTGGTCTTTGGTATGTAATTTTTGCAACTAAGTTACTATACTGATTCAAATATTCCCCTAAACTGGATTCAGTCTAGTACGTTGTTGTCTGTTTGAAATAATGGCATGATTTAACACTATGACATGTGTAAGGTAGTTTTTCTGGACATAATTAACATCTTGAAATATTAAAATCGCTTTCTCACAGAAAGCTTCTAAATATTTGGTTTTGCAGAGGTTTTTTTTTCTTACCACTTTTTGAACTAAAATCCACATTCCCAGGAATACTTCATCTATTCCCTTGACAATGAACTGATGTATAAACTGCTAAAATGAAAATTTGTCTTAGCAGCCATAAGCAGTAAAATAGTTGTTAGTAATTTATTTATTTATTTATTTACTAGATTTTTATGCCGCCCTGCTCCTTAAACTCAGGGCGGCTTACATGTTAGCAATAACACTTTTAAACAGAGCCAGCATATTGCCCCCACAATACAGGTCCTCATTTTACCCACCTCCGAAGGATGGAAGGCTGAGTCAACCTTGAGCCAGTGATGAGATTTGAACCACTGACCTACAGATCTACAGTCAGCTTCAGTGGCCTTCATTACAGCTCTCTACCTGCTGTGCCACCCCAGCTCTTTTTGTCTCTTATCCGTGAAGATAGATAAAACTGACACCAGCAGGTAGTATATAATAGGTATAAGTATAGGTACACAATAAGTAGAATGAAATAATAAAACATTTGCTTGGTAGACATCTGTGAGGAAGTACACAAATGCAACCCAGCACAGCATTTTGATATTCTACGAACAAGTTTGTGTAATGCAGGATTTGGTTTTGACAGAATGCTCTCAAAAATATGCTTGTACGAACACAAAGCGTTTATGTTTTCCAAAAATAACATTAAATTAAAGTAATGGAAAATTTCTTGCTTCAGTGTTACACAGAAAAAATGAAGTCAACTGAATCTTTAATCTGAAGGAGACATTTCTGTCCAATCCCCATTTAAGTGGGTATGTGTTCCTATCTCCACATCACCTCGTTCTTTTACATGTGTTTTGTAAATGTTAAAATGATGGCCCATAAGCAGTGTGAAATAAAATAGACAATATTTTCTATTAGTTGAGAGAACTGCAGATCCTGGGATTGGCACTTGGGTACGTTGTGTACCATCCTTTGATCGGGGTCCACTTCTTCTGTAATCTTATATTTATGGAAGATCACAGCTCCTTTAACCTGGAGAAGCAGTTTACCAAAGGCATTTTTCACCAAGAGAAAGAAAAAAACTTGGACTCCACCTTCAGCAATGGGAGAAGACCATTCATATTAGTTAAACGTAGGATTCTGAAACATCTGCACCTTTAGAAGTCACTGAACTAGGACTCCTTGCCTCATGACTTGTCATTTAGATTCCCCCCCCCCGTCCCTGCTTAATACTTTAAAACATACTAGAGGATACCCTATTATAAAGAACACACTATTACCAATAGCACTTAGACTCATGCTATTTCATAATGCTTTGTAGCCCCCTCCAAGTGGTTTACAGAATTAGCAAATTGTCACCAACAATTGGTGAGGGTGCTGCAAAGTCCCTGAGGGGAACGATGTCTCAAAGGGACTTAGAGCAACCCCAGCTAGGCGGGTCACTCACGAATGCCAATCCTAGAAAGAAGACTTGGACACATCTCTCTCTGGGTGAAATGACACAGTATTGAGCTGTGCACCTCCTTTTATTGGGGGAATATGCAAATGGGAATGATTACACATATATGTCAAGTGATATACAAACATCCAATAACGTAACTCTAAAAGATGACAACTTCCGAGTCCTTCCTATCTCCATATGGCATGTAACCAGTTTCCACTGAGCAAATGTCTCTCATGGACATTTTCCTGGGACCTTTTGTTGTTCAACACAGCTATCTCCTGTTTACCACAAAGCAAGGTCTTTTATCACAGCCTTCGTCCTGTTTACCCCAGGCAATGTAAATTGCATCTTTTGATCACACAGTTCTTTTCTTTTAAATATTTTTGTTTAATAAAATTAATAAATAAAAATGGTGAGTAATAATCTGAATGGTTGCTAAGGGAATGGGAAATTGCAATTTAGGGGTTTAAAGTGTTAAGGGGAGGCTTGGGATACCGTTCATAGCCAAAAATAGTGTATTCTGCATCTCTACTTTGCGGAAATTCAACTTTTGCGGGTGGTCCCGCGAAAAGCGAGGGAACACTGTATATACTCTTCTCTGTTAAAGCACAGTTCATCCATTTTCATTTGGTCTTTCTGATCACTATAAAAGATAATTTCTGTAGCTATCTACATATGACTTCACCTGAGAGTCCACAAATACAAGTTTATTTGGTTTAATGTACACTCTGTCCAAAGGGTGATACACCGTTCCGTTGTCAAAGAAAGCCAAGAAAGTCAGAATAGAAAATCAAAGGAAATACAATGGAATCATGGGCTATTGTGATGTACGATGTCCTTGGGCTATCTTCTTGAATGCTATATAATCAATCCAGTCCTTGAAGTCTTTCCATGGACAAGGCTTTAGAATAAAGTGAGGTTGAACTACCCGGAGGTCTCTACTATTACTCATAGACATTTGCAAAATACAGCCAAATGTTTTCATGGCAACATTTATAATATGCTTCAGGAAATGAAATACCTTTTTAGCCTAACTCTACTTCGGCAAATTGTCATGCAATTTTATCAGAGATCATCATGATTTATTTCCAAATCTTGCCTTTTTTCATGTTATCACATAAAGAAGTGAAAAAAGACTCCCGTCTCTTTGTTGTACTGACTTCTGTCAGAATCTGCAGTCTGATTTTGATGCTCCGAAATCCATTCATTTCTGCCCCAAATTTCTTTATTCATGGCTGTTAAAAGCAGCAGCAGTTACTTAGAGTTAATTTGACTCTGATGTTGTCACCAACGTCTGATTAAAGTAGCAAAGTGCAGAAAGATAAAAGTTGACTTTCCCCCTATATTTTTAGACAGAACAAATGCAAAGGAGCAAAATCTTAGAAGTATGGGTGTCGACACAGAATGCAGTCTAAAAAGTAAAATGGTATTTACAACGTAGTGTGTAATCAAAACTTTTATGAATCACAACGCACATCATATAGATTGAAAGATAGATTGAGATAGATAGAGAAGGTTGGCACTTTTACATTAAAAAAACAAGCTGTAAAAGCCCTTTTTACTATAAAACCTGGTATATTGGAATTCTTTTCTTATAAAAAGAAGGCTAAAATTCTGGCACTTACAAATATGCTGTAAAATTTATCTAGATGCCTTGTGAAAATATAACATAAATTCTGATATTTTAATCTACGGAACTGCATCTCCAGCTCAGATGCAGTTTCTTAGGCTAAAATATGTAGACACTTATTATGACTCCAGATGATAAAATGTAAATATCTGAGCATTGCTAAAATTTCTTCAAAAGTTTAGTTTAGTTTAGTTTAGTTTATTAGATTTGTATGCCACCCCTTTCCAAAGACTCAGGGCGGCTCACAGCATAACAATAATACAATACATTACAAATCTAATAATAAAAAATTAAATCAATTTAAGAAGGCATTAATAACATAATAAAATCCCTAACTATGCAGTCATTCACATTCAACCTAATCTAAAAGAAATTACTATGGTTTATTTAGTTTTAAAATTAATTCATCAGAATTAATTTTATAGAATAATTCATCATAAGCTCGGGTCTAATGAATAGAAGTCAGTCTTCCAGAAAGTTAGAGGCAAAGAGTTATACAACTCTTTTATCTGCAGTTTTAGACTTGCTTGCAAATGGGATTTGGGGGGAAAGTGTTTTTCAAATGCTCTTCCATAAGATGGCAGCAATTCTTTAGGTGAATCTAAGAGCCAGACAATGTGTAGAGAAAAAGAAGGCTAACAGAAATAATTTTCAAAAACAACTCAACAGAAGTTTTACTTTCATTTGTTCTGTGACTTTTCTAATGTCCATCAAGCAGGTATTTTATCTTGCGCCTCCTTCTTCCAATTATTTCTCTCCCTAAATTTCTTTCACAAATTCTTCCCCTTCTTTTGGCTGATTAAACACTTGGGTGCTGCTATAGGAGAAAGGGATCAATTATTTAAAAATATTGAATAAAGTAAAGTTATTTTTAAAAAAGGAATTATAATCTACACAATAAATCTCCAAAGCAGTAATCAAATGTCTCCTTTTCCACGATCAACAACATCATACAATACACTGATCCTCAAGTCAAATTTTAAGTTGAGAATTTTTACAGCCTAATCCTTCAGATCTGAAACTCCACTAACTTTAAAAGAATTGACCTTCACATATGTGTTTAAGGGTTGGTAGCTTTAGGAATAGAAAATAAAATTAATCAATGTCAAGTAATAATTGTTAATATAGTTTTCATTCACTGTTGTTAGCCGCCCTGAGTCTGCGGAGAGGGGCGGCATACAAATCCAATTAATAATAATAATAATAATAATAATAATAATAATAATAATAATAATGAATCTTCTCTAGGATTTAATTCACATATTTTACTGTGCCAGTTTAAACTGTGGTTTATTGAATAAACCAAAACTGATTAGGGTAGTGGAACAGTTCTATGGAACCGGTAGTAATTGATGGCCTAGGTCAGTGATGGGCAACCTTTTGAGCTTGGTGTGTCAAAATTCGCCAAAAAAACTAGCATAATTCGGGTGGTGTGTCACCTTGAGAAAAAAACACTCTCACTCTCTCTCACTCTCTTCCTTCCTCTCTCATCTCTCTTTCTTTCTTTCTCTCTCTATCTTTCCCCCTCTTGCTCTCCCTCTCTTTTTCTCACTTTCCCTCTCTTGTTTTCTTTCTCTCTCTCTCTTGCTTTCTCTCTCACACTCTTTCTCTTGTTTTCTTTCTCTCACTCTTTCTCTCTCGTTCTCTCTCTCTTGCTATCGCTTTCTGTCCTCCCCTCTCTCTTTCTCACTTTCTCTCTATCTTGCTCTGTCGCAATCACTCTCTTTCGTTCTCCGGAGGCTGGGGAAAGTGATTTTCAGTGTCGGGCGCATGGCCCGGCACGCGCTCTCCCCATCGCCCTGCCAGCCTGCCCAGAACATTCAAAGTAAGAGCGAAGGTTTTTCTTACTTTGAATGTTCCTGGCGGGCTGGCAGGGTGATGGGGAGAGCGCGCGCCGGGCCACGCGTCCGACACTGAAAATTGCCTTCGCCGGCCCCCGCTGTGAGAATGCCTGCCGCGCCTCTCTTGCAGCGGAGGAGAAAGAGAGGCGAAGCGGGCGGGCGGGCAGGGGGCAGCGGTGAGTAGCCAGGGGCGCGAGGGGGCTAGAGGCACGGGGGGCGGGGTTGGTTCGTGCGCGTCCTTGGAAAAGGGTGTGCGGGGCGGGCGGCGTTTTGGGGTGCGCTGGCACAGGCTTGCGCAGGCTACAGCGAACGGTGCAGCACAATGACTGCTATGGGTGCCAGGGGGCTGGCACACGGTGGTGGGCCAAAACCGAGGGGGGGCCCTGACGCCAGTCCCGGTAGTACCAGCCTATCGGTGGCCCTGCTGTACCTGCTTGCAGTCGGTGGGAAATTGGAAAGCAGGGAGATTTGCATCTTGGCCACTCCCTAAAGCTCCCCTTTTCTCGGCGGCCGCGTGTCACCGAAAATGGCTACGCGTGTCAGTGCTGACACGCGTGTCATAGGTTCGCCATCATTGGTCTAGGTCATTGGAACTGGCAGCAACCCAGACCTACCACACCACCGAACTGGTTGCTTTGGCGGTGCCATAGGCATCGCCATCTTGGTTTTTGTTTCTGTGCATGTACAGAAGTTTTTTTTAAGCCCTGTGGATTTGCACACATGGTACGCAACATGCGCACACACCCGCAGTGCATTTTTGAGCAAACTGGCAGCAGAAGAAACTAGAACCCACCCCTGTAGCAGTACATGTAATACTATGGTTTGTAAGTCACAATGGTCGGATTAGTATGATACACACATAAATCAAATAAAAAATATCAGAACAATATGTGAACAGCCTAAATCTAAATCTAACCTCATTAGCTATGATCATACGCAATTATGGGAACCAAACCAGAATCAGTGTACATATTGCCATATAGATCATCAGTCACTTATCTTAGAGAAACATTTATTTATTGATTTGATTTGATTTGATTTGTATGCCGCCCCCCTCCGCAGACTCGGGGCGGCTAACAACAATGATAAAAACAGCATGTAGAAATCCAATTAATAAAACAACTAAAAACCCTTATAATAAAACCAAACATACACACAAACATACCATGCATAACTTGTAATGGCCTAGGGGGAAGGAATATCTTAACTCCCCCATGCCTGGCGGCATAAATGAGTCTTGAGTAGTTTACGAAAGACAGGGAGGGTGGGGGCAGTTCTAATCTCCGGGGGGAGTAACATAAACTTCATCTACTCAAATAGGACTGGAATCTATTAGGTACATTCACAGGGAAATCCCAAAGTGAGAACATTTACTGATGGAGGTTAAATAAAGTGACTAAAATAATTTCAGTAAGTACAGTATAATGAAACAAATAGTAGACCTATTTATAAAAATAAGGCTCAAACTTCAGATAACTAATGCTCACCCAGAGAGGAACAAATGGTTGGTTAATTTGCCACTAACACATTATTAAAATGCCCCCACCCCCGTGAATAATATTTTTGCTAATAATTAAAGTGTTATTTGTATCAGCTATCCCTAAAAATGATCAAGTTCTCCTATAAAGGTAATTTTGGGTGGTGGTGGTGTTATTTTACGTTATTATATTAATAATATTTTTTGAATGTGTAAATTGAAACTATCTGGGATTTGAATAAAGTTAAAAGTAATACATAAACATCAATAAAAATAAATGTTACAGTGTGAGTTTTTAATCGAGGTTAGATTTTAAAATAAGCCACTTTGGGCTAGATTTTTCCCATTTTGTTATCTGGGTAATATTTAAAGTAAATATATCAGTAGATAAATAAGTTATGTATGTAGTCATATGATCAGAACCTTTATCTATGACTTATGTCAAAGTTTATAATGTGTTTTTAATATTGATTCTACATATTGATGATAATCCATTAGTATATTGGAAATTTAGAGGCAAAGAAATAGAATACTTTATTTGGCTCCCAAGGAATTTGTCTCCAATGTAGAACCTCTGACTATATATGCAAAGCAACAGTAATCATCATCAAAAGAATTGATCTAAAGTTTATTTATTTTATTTATTTGTTTTGTCAAGTATATATTGGTAATATACAAGATATAGCAATGTTTATATACATGATACACTACTAGTAAGAGAGAAACATTAGGATAGGGGACAGAAGGCACGCTGCTGCATTTATGCATGCCCATCTTAAATGCAAAATATTATCAAAATATTTTTAATATTTTAATAAAATATTTTAATGAAATATTATCAAAATATTTCATATCACAAACCATTAACAAAGTAAGCCCTCAACCAGAACATCTGAAATATGGATTGGAGTCACAACTTCTATTAAATCATAATGTGATATATTTGGTTTTGATTTTGTGTGCAGTATGACAGCAAGGCATATCAATTAATGAATTCAAGTGCATTATTAGTATATTGTATGAACAGAGGCACTGGTACTTGCTTTAATAAAATAAAACATATGTGATTTAATGAAATGATTAAGTAGTATGATGCGTGACTCTATTGTGCTCCTGGTATTTTATGTATGTATATAAATTTAATCAGTTTTTATCAGAGTCTAAATAGTTATATTTTATTTTTTACTGTTAAACTCCTTAACTTAAGCTACCAGTTTAGTAGGAACAAGAGGTGTGCAGGTGGATAATAATAGAGGTATTATAGAAAGCGAGGTATTATAGAAAGTCTTCGGAGAGGGGCGGCATACAAATCTAAATAATAAATAAATAAATAAATAGTTCTTGTTCCTACTTAGATGGCACATGTTACTCATATCATAACACAGTGTTTGTTTTTTTATTTTAGATAATTCAAAGTAAATGTTCCTTATACATTAATCAAAGTCACTACAAATTTGATGTGTGGGCACTGAAATGATTTTAGCTTTGATAATGACTTACTACTGATGACAAACTTTAGGAGACCAAAGCTACATATGTGCCTGCTTCAGATATAAATTATTCCGAGTCCAAAGTGATGAGTGGAACTGAAAGCCTGAATATAATTTTGAAATGAGAGAGAGAGGGAGGGAGGGAGATTTTAAAAACAGAAAAGGAAGAAGGAAAGAGCATGCTATGGAAATAATTTGTAATTCAATGGAATCATAAATATAGAACCTTGTTAAAAGATGCCACCCACAGCTGCACTGTGCTACTTCGTGCAAAACTTTTATGGAGAAAATCCTTAGTTCTTACAGTATCCACATTACCTGAATATATTTTTTCACTGCCACAAGACTTTGATTGATGTAATAGTCTTAAACCGAAAGAGAAAAGAAAACCCAGCAGGCACATGCAAAGCAAGTCAATAAAAAGGCATTTTTAAAAGGAAAGGTTACAATATTTGTACAAGAAATGCACATTGCAGGTGTAGTGTTCCCCTTAATGAGATTTGGAAATACAGTCAGAAGAGGATTTAAGGTACTATGGGCCTAAGTCTGAGTTTTGAATGAACCAGTCAAACTTTGCGGGAAATGTGCATTTAAGATAGAACAGGTTTTGGATGTGAGTAAATGATACAATTTCCAAGTTTCACCTTGAGGTTATTATTATTATTATTATTATTATTATTATTATTATTATTATTATTAATTTATTAAATTTGTATGCCTCCCCTCTCCGCAGACTCGGGGCGGCTCACAACAATAATAATAACAATATACAATGTTTCTGGGCTACTATTTTTAATCAGAGTTAGGCAATCAATCAAAAATAGATTTTTCTATTATATTAAGTACATTTTAAAATAGAAAAAAAAATAGTTGTCAACACATTCCTGCATTGCATTATACAACCGGGATATTTAAGCAGGTATCATCAAAGGTCAAATTAATCAAGGATAAACTACTGATAAATGCATATCTAATAAGAAATACTGTAATATGAAATAATATGAAATTGTCTTCATGCTTACTTAGACAGAATTTGATTTAGTAAGTGTGTATAGTAAATTCAGTTTTTAAGAATATTGTCTTATTGTGTTGTCTTATATTGATGAAGCTATACTAAAATGATTAATAGAAAGAATAAACATGTAGAATAAATGCTGTAAGTGAATTATTTGTGTTTAATGGAAAATTATTTTTGTATTTTATATATATCAGGCCATTACAGTTTAAAATACTTCAACCTACTGAAAAGTCTTCACATTTACAAATTCTCAATTGTATATATCTGTGATAATAATTTAGTTATTAATAAACAAAACTACGTGTGTTTGTGAACTGATACTGATAGAGAGTGCTGCTGTTTTTAAAAAAACGATTTTGATTAAATCTGGGAATCCTTTAAGGGACCAATCAATAAAAATCCAGTTTTTGTATCAAAAGCAAATATACTTACTGTATTACATAATTGGAAAACCTGCAATAAATCTCAAAATTGTTTTGGCACAATTTTAATAATTGTTTCTTCTGATAGCAAGATGAAATGTAGTTTTGCCTACCCCTTTATGAATACCATCTGGAAGCTGGCAGATTGCTTATAGTCAGTTTAAGCTACACTGTGCATCTGTTACATCTTTCAAGGATAAATTAATCTCTGATAAAGACAGATGGCACGCTTTTGCAAAATTAAAACCATATTTATTAATGATAACCTCTCTATAGGAGGATCAGAGGAGTAAATCTTAACTGCAGGACACCCATTTCCTTTGGAAACAGTAACATCAATAAAAATCCCATTCCTAAAAATATAGATAAAGCAAGATCATTCATTTTGTTATATTTTTAAAAACAGCATATTCAAAAACAATAGATTTAGAATATATTTCAGAATGACATATATTTAAAACCTTGGTCAAGTTATTGTCCCAATAGGAATTTCAGTTCTCATGCTTTATATCTGTTCAAGATTTAATATCTATATAACCACATCAAAGTGAAAGAGCATTTAGGGAAAAAAATATACTGTACTGTAATTGAACCCAGATAATTCAGCAAGATTTAACATTTTTAAAATTAGCAGCATTAATATATTTCAAAATAGGATTTACCTTATTTGTAACTGTTGTAAAGAAAACTGGAGGCAAGCCATTTCTTTCTTTCTTTCTTTCTTTCTTTCTTTCTTTCTTTCTTTCTTTCTTCTCCTTTCTCTCTCTCTCTCTCCCTCCCTCCTTCCTCCTTCTCCTATTTTTATCTGTATGTTATTATTATCACTATATAAAATCTTATAATATATTTTTAAATACGTGATTTGTCAATTATGGGAAAATATAGTATGCTGTTGTACAATAAAATGTCAGTAAGAACAAAGCTGTGCAAAAATTAATACTATAACTTAACTTTTTACTCATCGTAGTTTTCTTTTGGTTCTAGATGGCAAGATACAGTATAGTGCAAACAAAAAAGGAACTAGGGTGCAAGAAATCTGTTTCTTAATTAAAAATCTGTGCTGCTATTTTGAGAGTTTGAATTTTTTCCCCTTGTGCAGAAGTTTAAGACGAATCTTTAAATGTTTTGCACGTGTGCGGCAAGTTTTAAAAAGCAAATAGAGTTTATTATCTTGGATTGATACTTTTCAAATGGGATTTTATATTATGCAGTATTCTTCATTTGACCACACATGAATTTTACTAAACTATGAACTAACTTTCTAAAATAAATTACCAGGTAGTAAAAGAATCAGGGTTCAATGGCTAAGATACTGAGCTTGTTGATCAGATGGTCCGCAGTTCAAAGTTTGAGTCCCTAGTGCTGCGTAATGGCGTGGACTCCCATTACTTGTCCCAGCTTCTATGGAGATGATCCCCTAGAGCAGTGGTCCCCAACCTTTTTTCCACCAGGGACCAGTTTCAGCAAGACAATTTTTCTATGGCCCGGTGGGGGCGGAAAGGGGGTTTAGCTTATCGTTCCATTGTCTCTCCCCCCCTTTTTAATTTTGCGGGGGAGTTGAGGTGACAGAGGGAGGAAGGGTAGGAGGGGGCGGTTTCCTGTCTCTTTCCCCTCCTGTTCACTCGGGACCGCCGTTTGCCTTTCAGCAGTTCCAGAGGACATCCCCCCCCGTTCCGGCTGGGATTGCAGCAAGGAATCACAGAGCAGGGGGAGGTGCCTCCACGGACACAGTCACCTTCCTTTGCGATCGCTGCCTGCTTGGAGCGCCCACCACTGCCAGGTCTGGTAATTTTCTTGCAGCAAGTAATCCTTCCAAAAGAAAATTACCAGAGCTGGTGGTGGGGGTTTCATGGTCACACACACACCCCTGGCTTCGCTCCCACCCAGGACCCCGGGAATAGGGTGGGGGAGCCTAGCAAAAAAAGAGCTGCACAATGCCAAAGCCTTTTCGTTTGAGTTGCAGGCAGAGCGAGGGCTTTGCAAGGGCTTTGCAAGGAGGAAATAGACCACTTTCGACGAGAGAAGAAAGACAGGAAATGAAGAAAGCAAGCAAGCAAAGGTTTTCTCAGCCCGAGGCAAATGGCGGTCCCAAGTGAACGTGAGGGGAAAGAGATAGGAAACAGCTTGGCACTCGCCGGCTCCACAGCAGCTGCTGACTCCGCGGACCGGTGCAACATGCCTTGCGGCCCGGTACTGGTCCACGGACCGGCGGTTGGGGACCCCTGCCCTAGAGCCGGAAATGACTAGCACACATGCACAGGGCAACTTGAATCAGGTAATAGGGAAAAAATGAACAATCCTGTTTCCAATTAATACCAAAGGGATCCTTCCTCTAGTGATACCAAGGAAAATTATTGTTCAAAGTGTGCTGCATTTTTCCAAAGAAAAAATACTTTTACTGAGCACTGAGTTATGAAACATGGATCAGATATAAAAATGATTTATATCAAAGGATGTCCAATCTGCTTATCATTTATGATAATTAGGTAATGAAAATAAATCCAGAGATTTTGTAGTAGAAGTTTATTTTTATGTTCATTAATTTTTAAATCTCATCTTGAACTTACAATGCATATTTAACTTTCTATGATAGATATTTTCTTTAGGTCTAGAAGTAATCATCATCATATCTAAATCTCAAGGCATTTATTTCTATCTTTAAAATTAGCATTTCATGGACCCTACAGACATATCCCTTGATTTATGATTGGTCATTTAGCAACCATCTGAAGTTATTATTGATTGATTGATTGATTTTGTCCAATGCACAATGAGGGGTTTAGTGGGTATACACATAGTAAAATACATAATGAAGGTTACAGAGGAGATACCCATAGTAAAATATATCTAAGAAAGAAGAGAAGAGAAGATATAGGCAGCAACAACTGAGAAATTATTATCAAAGAAAATGAGGCCACCTGTGGTTGGGTGGGGCTGTGGTAATTAGTGAGGCTGCTATAAATAGCAGCCTGTGGGTTTGGCCATTGTGGAGGATTATCTGATCGTTGTGTTTTGTGACTGCTTTACTGACTTTGACTTTGTGTGCTGATTTCCCCCCGCTTTGAAACTAAACCAGAGCAAAGTGTGTTTCACTTTGTGAAAGAAGAAGGACTGTGAATTGCCTCACAGCTGCAAGCTAAGTATCACAGAACTGATAAGGGACTTGTACAAATTACCAGTTTGTTTGGAGACCAGTGCTCTTTGCTGTACCAAAAGAGGGCTTAGGTTAAGTGAATTTTCCTTATAAAGAACATTGTTTTGAATTTTAAAACGTGTGTGTGTCTGAAATTTGTACCTGTGAATTTTTGGGAGGATTCTACCAGAGAGCCCGACAGAAAAGCTACCCATATGTAATCTTCAGGGTCAACACTGCTTGTTGGAAGCCAGTAGTGAGGGCTGCAAATGGTAATCATGTGACTGTGGCATAATTGCAAGCTGGTTGCATGTCCATGACTTGGAGATACTGCAATGGCCACAGTTACAAGCGCTAGTGTAAGATTTTTCATTATGTTGGGTAACAATGTCAAGGGTTTTGTTTTTCATTATGTTGTATATCACAGTTTCTAGAGATTGGAGCAATGTCAAATACTGAGGAATGCTAGAAGTTGTTATTTAGCATTTTTGGAGGACCATTGCTTCTTTGAATAGAGGCATGGACAGTTTTATTGAACGTTTTGGCAGGAAGACAACCATTATAAACAGAAAACAGTAATTGGGCCCAAATATATTTGATAATTCATTGGGGGAGGGTGCTTCTCTAAGATTTATTTTTAAAATTGCATCTATCTATTCAAGAAAGGCCAAATTACACAAGATATTGAATCGGAACTTTACATTTACAACCAGGCTTGGGAACTGAGTTCTAATATCATTGAAGAATGCATTTTTGATTTAAAACATACTTTTAAATGAATATTAGTATTTTATAATATTATATACCATATTTTTCAGAGTATAAGATGCATCAGAGTATAAGACACACCTTGGTTTTTTGGGGGATGAAAATGCTGTGTGAAATCTGCCTACCAGTTTTTCATCTAGCTAGCATCCTTAGTCTGGTCAGCTTCTGCACATTGTTTTATTACCTGGTTAGGGCTTAAAAACACCTTTTTGGGAGAGAGTAACAATGAAACAGCCTGCAATCTGATAAGAGGTAGGAACTTCATTAGTTTATTTGGAGTAAGTATAGCAATGAAAAAAAAGCCTGCAAAGACTTAGGGCTGGAAAAGCATTCTTCGGAGAGATTAACAATCAAAGAGCCTGCAAGGTAAGAACTGGGAAGATTGTTAGCACCTAGTTAGGGCTGGAAAAAAAGCTTCAAAAAAAGATACATTCAGAGTATATGACACACCCAAATTTTCAGTATCTTTTGGAGAAGAAAAGGGTGCATCTTATACTCTGAAAAATACAGTAATAATATAAACATAAAATATATTTTCTGTTACATTTTGAATTTTTCTTTGTTTTAACTTTTATAAAAGAATATAGATGCTTAATATATATTGAAAGAAATTAAATATATACAGAATCATTAAATGTGCCGTTAGGTAAAGGAAGACTTGTTTGCTGAGAGTCTAATCAATTTTTTTTCCAAGAACAGCAAAATTTTCTAAAACCTTTCCTTCTCCTTCATTACCATTTAATTTAAATAACCATTTCCTATTGCTTATGGCAATGTAAGAAACCATGAAACTCTTGGCAGCTGCAGATGGATTCTTGCCAATTGGTCATCACGCCATCTTCATCTCATCCCAGAAATGTTTTTGAAGAACAGTGCTGGCAATCACCAATGTATTGGCTGCCATTTTCCGTAATCCTTTCAAAACTCCCTTCTAATAATCCTTCATTGTACTCATACGCTCGTTTTGGGTACACTCCAGAGTGGGAAGTGTTGATTAGTTAATGTATCAAATCAGTGGATTTGAAATCATTAAAATAGCTGTGTTTCTTAAAAGACAACAAACCACTCTACTGCATGCTGCCATGAGTAAGTCCTGCTCCAAAAATTGTTTTTAAAACCCCCATTATCAGAGATTGCTACAGGAAAGAAAGAAAGAAAGAAAGAAAGAAAGAAGGAAGGAAGAGAGAAAGAAAGAAGGAAGGAAGAAAGAAAGAAGGAAGGAAGGAAGGAAAGAAGAAAGAAAGAAAGAAAGAATGAAGGAAGAAAGAAAGAAAGAAAGAAGGAAGAAAGAAAGAAAGAAAGAAAGAAAGAAGAAAGGAAGGAAGAAAGAAAGAAGGAAGAAAGAAAGAAAGAAAGAAAGAAGGAAGTAAGGAAGGAAGGAGGAATGAAGGAAGGAAGAAAAAAAGAAATAAAGAAAGAAAGAAAGAAAGGTGTTAGAAAGAAAAAATCAGGACTCACTTTCCAGCTTATCAAAGAAGAAAAGCAAATGCTGTCGCTTTAAATCAGGAGTCTCCAAATTTAGCCACATGGCTGGTTGAGGAATTCTTGGTGTTGAAGTCCACCAGTCTTAATGTTGCAAACTTTGGAGAATCCTGCTTTAAATTGAAGAGCCTTCGGAAGCTGCTCGGAAGGAAGTTTTAAACTGCAGAAGCGAAGTAACATTCTTGGTTAGATTAGATTAGATTTATTGGATTTATATGCCGCCCCTCTCCGCAGACTCGGGGTGGCTCACAACAATGGCAAAAACAGCACCTAGTGACAAATCTAATATTTACCAATCTAATTACAGTTTTAGTTAAAAAAATTCATAAAAACAACCCCAATACAAAAAACAAGCACACAATCAATCATACACCAAAACAACATGGGCAAGGGGTAGATGTTTCAATTCCCCCATGCCTGACGGCAGAGGTGGGTTTTAAGGAGTTTACAAAAGGCAGGGAGGTTAGTTGAACAATAAACAGGATACAAGGAAGGATTCTTATATGGCTCTATGTTTTTGACATTTTGGGCTTTTTTGCAATATGTGTTGTGCTTCTAAATGGGTTTGGGTGATTCCCATTGTTGCTTCCCATTGGGGAGGGAGGGAGGACCACAAACCTGGCTGGCAGTAGTTACAGCTTCAGCGGCAGTGAAGGGCTCCAAAAAGTTTTACTACCACATTGTGGGCGTGGCTTATTTTGTGGGTGTGGCTTGCTGGCCATGTGACCAGGTGGAAGTGGCTTGACAATCATGTGACCGGGGGATGACTTAAAGTTCATTTGACTGGCTTAAAGGTGGTCAACTTGATGTCACTCATGTCAAGGGTTTGGGTTTGGGTTAGGGTGCCTGGCCTCTCTTTGCCTCAAACAGATACAATTTCCCTATCTATTTACT
Source organism: Erythrolamprus reginae (assembly GCF_031021105.1). NCBI lineage: Eukaryota > Metazoa > Chordata > Lepidosauria > Squamata > Dipsadidae > Erythrolamprus > Erythrolamprus reginae. The sequence goes on along the minus strand of NC_091963.1, from coordinate 23,816,294 downwards.
GAACATCCAAAATATACTATTTAAATCTATGTATATATGCCAAATACATACATACATATTACACATAGGCACACAAAAAATACATTATCTACTATATAAACTGTATGTGTATGTTCACACACACACGTGCACGTACGCACAGCCTTCTAAAATTATACACATTCAACCTCATTTATAGTGGTAGGAAAAACATACCAAGAGCCCAGAAGGTGAAAAAAGAAAAAAATTCAAAATTTTGTACTGGTTCTGCATACCTGACCAAAATCTTTCTACCAGTTCTGTAGGAGCCCATCACTGTTCAGAGGATTCTTCAAAACAGCACAGCAATGGCTGGAAAGGACCTCAGAGTTTATCTAGTCCATCCCCCTACTGCCTAGCAAAATTGAGTTCTAAATTGACCACACCCACCCATTCACATTACAGCCTGGCCACACCCACCCAGTCACATGACCATGCTCACCTGAAGCCACACCCACTTGATCTCCATGCCATGCACACAATATAAGCCATGCCCACAGAACTGGTAGGGAAAAATTCACCCTGAATCAAATCCTGTGTTTGCTCATGCATGTATCCCAAAGTTTCTAGGGATTTTCTTTTCTAATAAAAATTGCCACCTGTCATATCCCATACTACTTGGTTGGTTGCACTTTCAAAGTGTCTTCTCTGAACTTTCTCGTTTTCTATATAGCAAGACCTATCATTCACACTAATCTATATCTTTGATAAAGGACTGTTTGCCCCCTTGCCCCACAACAAGAAGTCATATCTCAACCATATAGTTTGATGAAACATCCCATTCTTTTACCATATCCATGAAAAGTACCCTACATGTTTCTTCAGGCTACAGCTGAAAGTAAAACCACCAGAGCTACACTACATGTAAAGTAGAAAGTGGCATGGCATTGGACCAGATTACTTATGGGACCGCCTTCTGCCGCATGAATCCCAGTGTCCGGTTAAGTCCCACAGTTGGTCTTCTCCAGATCCCATCAACTAGACAATGTCGCTTGGCGGTGCTTAGGGGAAGAGCCTTCTTTGTGGGGCCCCTGGCCTTCTGGAATCAGCTCCCCCTGGAGATTCCTACTGTCCCGATCCTCCTTGCCTTTCATAAGAACTTGAAGACTTATTTATGCCGCCAGGCTTGGAGTCATTAGATCTAGCCTCTAGCCACTGAATTCTTAGTATGCTTGGTTTGTATTTGAGTGAATGATTTTTGGTCCTTAACTTTTATAATGTTTTAGATTAACTAGTTAATTAATTGGATCCAATTATATTTTGTACACTGTATTGTTGAAATGTTGTGAGCCGCCCGAGTCCACAGAGAGGGGCGGCATACAAATCCAATAAATAAATAATAAAAGTGGACATTCTTGAAAATGTAGTTGCTGCAACATATAGTAACATGTAGGCTTGTTCAGAAAAAAAATCCAATTTGAACATAATGGTTGTTGGAGATGGTTAATTTATAGACGGGGAAGATTACTTTCTAATTCACTCTGAAAAAATGACTAGATCACCAGTCAGGAGCCCATAATAGCCTGTCACACTTGGCACTAAATGTCACTGCTATTCTTTCTACATATTCTTCTAAAAGTGGGCACACATTAAAAAAAAGCTCCAGCTGTATTACTCAGTGTGCCTGTTCTCTACTGTTTACAATTCAACTTTATCAGATAATAGAGAGGCAGGTGACTGTTAAAAGTATGAGTTGACATGGCCTTGCTACAGGTTTCCAATAACCACCAGACTGTAAATCCCATTTTGTTTCTCTTTACACATTATAGAAAAATATGAGAATGAATGTGTCTGGTTCCTTGATCTAAGCAGATAATGCATCAATTACATAAATCACATTTTTCCTGAATAGCTGACATAAACAACATGCTGAAGTTAAGAGCAGAAAAAAGAGACATTTGGATATGTAAATGTTGAAAAAATATATTCTATATTCTATGTTTTTTGTTTCTTCAGGCTACAGCTGAAAGTAAAAACCACCAGAGCTTTCTCAATCCATCACACAACATTTACATTTAGCAAATGGTTATTGTAGCCAGCATCTCTTTAGTTTCAGAGCACGATTTTGTATTTTAATTCCACGGTGTTCTTTGATGGAATTAAAAAAAAACCCCAACCTTGGTCAGCTGTTGTGGATTATATAAAATAAATAGATATTAGGTAGATGAAAATGCTCTTTGACAATGTATGTGTCTCGAAATACAACTCTAGCTTGGATCTTGTGGTTAGGAATATAAAGGAACTACTTTCTCATTTCTCAATGAGCTTATTCAGAAGTGTGAATGTCTTTGATGGTGTTTCTAAAGGAATGAAAGAATTCAAGATTGCAGTGTCAAGTCTTCTGTTTATGCGGTTGTCAAAGGAAATAAGTATCCCAGGGCTGCAAATTTTATGTGGTTCCCATTTTTTTTACGATCATGCAAAATCATAGCCAGTGATTTTTGGCAACTAGTTTTGGAGGAGGCGCCAGAGTACAAGAAAAGATCTTGAGCAAGGGTGGGCAATTAATTGTCCCAAGGGGCCATATGATGAAATGGGACTCTTGTGGAGGGCCAAATCAATAACTGGCACCAGACATCCAGCTTTTGGCGGGACAGTCACGCTTTTTCATAATCTGTCCCATGTCTTGCGCCGTTTCAAAAATGTCCCAATTTTCTTTCTTCCTCCTCCCCCCTCCTCTATGGTGACGGCGGAAGGAAACGGCAAAGTGTCTTGGGGTCATCCTGGGTGGGTTGTACTTCCTGTGTCTCCCAGCTCAGGGTAGGCCCTGCGCTCACAATGAGCTTCCTGAAGAATTCTTCGGAACCGAGTGAGGGGATCCGGCTGCGGCAGCCCGTTACTGTGTCCATGCTTGCAGGACACGGCCTGGGCACCGGCAGGCGGCAGCCTGTACATCGCCGAGAGGTGAGGGCGTGAGAGAGAGAAAAAAACAAAACTCTTTAGGCCCTCCCCCCCATCAATGGTGTCCCGCTTTACCAATGCTGAAATCTGGTCCCTTTACCCTAAAGACATAATATGGACCACCAAAATATAGGCAAGTGCACACATATGCCAAAATGTAGCATTTAAAAAATATTATGTAATGAGATTTGCTATGGAAAATATACTGTACATGTGTTTGCATTAAATTATTCACCAAACATACAAAGGAGTGTGGACAGTATATAAAGACTGGGTGTGGAAATGCATGTTGTATTTTCATACCCTGAGCCTACTGAGTTTGCAAATGGTGAAGTCATGAAGAAAATGAACATTTGATTAAATGAATTTCTAGCAAAAATTGGGGAAATCATCTTTTGGCTGTCTTTGGCAAGGTGAGCATTTGCTGGTGCACCAGTTGCAGCCCTCTTTGTGGACTTCAGTTCAGCATTCAATACCATCATACCGGACATTCTCTTAACCAAACTAAATCAGCTAGCGGTACCTGAACACACTTGTAAGTGGATCACAAGCTTCCTAACAGACAGGAAGCAGCAGGTGAAGCTAGGAAAAATCACATCAGATATATGTACAATTAGCACAGGTGCCCCCCAAGGCTGTGTACTCTCACCACTTCTCTTCTCTCTATACACTAATGACTGCATCTCATACGATCCATCTGTTAAACTACTGAAGTTTGCAGATGATACAACAGTGATCGGACTCATTCGAGACAATGATGAATCCGCATACAGACGGGAAGTTGAACAACTATCCTTGTGGTGTGACCAGAACAATCTAGAACTGAACACACTCAAAACCATAGAAATGGTGGTAGACTTTAAGAGAAACCCTTCCACCCTTCCACCTCTCACAATACTAGACAACACAGTATCAACAGTAGAGACCTTCAAATTTCTAGGTTCTATCATATCTCAAGACCTAAAATGGTCACCTAACATCAAAAACATCATCAAAAAAGCACAACAAAGAATGTTCTTTCTGCGCCAGCTCAGGAAGCTCAAACTGCCCAAGGAGCTGCTGATTCAGTTCTACAGAGGAATCATTGAGTCTGTCATCTGCACCTCTATAACTGTCTGGTTTGGTGCTGCAACCCAACAGGACCGACACAGACTTCAGAGGATAATCAGAATTGCAGAAAAAACAATTGCTGCCAATCTGCCTTCCATTGAGGACCTGTATACTGCACGAGTCAAAAAGAGGGTGGGTAAAATATTTACTGACCCCTCACATCCTGGACACAAATTGTTTCAACTCCTACCCTCAAAACGTCGCTACAGAGCACTGCACACCAAGACAACTCGACACAAGAACAGTTTTTTCCCGAACGCCATCACTCTACTAAACAAATAATTCCCTCAACACTGTCAGACTTTCTACTAAATCTACACTTCTATTCTACTTGTTTTTCTCATCATTCCTATCACCCATTTCCTCCCATGTTGACTGTATGACTGTAACTTGTTGCGTATATCCTAAGATTTTTATTAATACAGTATTGCTTCTTCATTGCTTATTTGACCCCTATGACAATCATTAAGTGTTGTACCACATGATTCTTGACAAATGTATATTTTATTTTATGTACGTTGAGAGCATATGCACCAAGACAAATTCCTTGTGTGTCCAATCACACTTGGCCAATAAAATTCTATTCTATTCTATTCTATTTGCACAGGGAGTCTCTGCTCACAGTTGCTCATCCCCTTATCACCTTGAGATTTGACTACTGCAATGCTCTCTACAGGGGGCTACCTATGAAAAGTGTTCGGAAACTACAGATTGTGCAGAATGCAGCCGCCCGAGCAGTCATGGGTCTGCCAAGGAATGCCCATGTTTCTCCAGCACTCCGCGGACTGCACTGGCTGCCAATTGGTTTACATATATAAATCCTAACATACAATACAGGAAATAGTATAAGGGCAGACTAGATGGACCATGAGGTCTTTTTCTGCCTCAATCTTCTACGTTTCTATGTTTCTGTGTTTCTTATTTCATTGGAATGGTAGCTTTAATAGTTTTCTCTGGACTAATACTAATACTAATACCCAATTTGCATTTAACCAAACAGCACTGCAATAAATATTCAAGAAACCTAACCGATATAACCCTTTAAAATTTCCTAAAAAGAAAATTTGGTCACATGATGCAAATAGTCAAGGAATATAATGGATGGATACATTTAAAAAAATCCAACAAATTATATCCTGACATTGACTTAAAATAACAGACAACTCCCAGGTCAGTTCCTGGACAAATGTGCCATTTATCACACAGATGGATCAGTCTAGCTGCACTTCCTGTAGCTCGGCTGAGGACATTCCACTGGGATGGTACAAACTTGCAATACCAAAAAAAAGAAAGAAAAGAAAGAAAAAGGAAAAAAAACCTCAGTCCAATTTGCTTGCTTAATAGCAAGTGAGAACTAAAGGGAAATGGTTTAGACCTGAGATATCCAACCAAACAATGAAGGAGGACATGGCAACTCATGGTTTATTTTTCCTGGTCAATTTTGTCCCAGTTTTATTTATTTATTTATTTTGTCCAATACACAATGAGGGTTTTAGTAGGCATATATCAATATACACATAGTAAAATACATGATGAAGGTTATAGAGGAGATACTCATAGTAAAATATATCTAAGAAATAATAGAAAAGAAGATATAGGAATAGAATATATCAATGAAAGAATAGAAGAAGAGATATAGGAATAGAGGAAAGGTATAGGAGATATAGGAGAGCAATAGGACAGGGGACGGAAGGCACTCTAGTGCACTTGTACTCGCCCCTTACTGACCTCTTAGGAATCTGGATAGGTCAACCGTAGATAATCTAAGGGTAAAGTGTTGGGGGTTTGGGGATGACACTATGGAGTCTGGTAATGAGTTCCACGCTTCGACAACTCGGTTACTGAGGTCATATTTTTTACAGTCAAGTTTGGAGCGGTTAATATTAAGTTTAAATCTGTTGTGTGCTCTTGTGTTGTTGTGGTTGAAGCTGAAGTAGTCGCCGACAGGCAGGATGTTGCAGCATATGATCTTGTGGGCAATACTTAGATCTTGTTTACGGCGTCTTAGTTCTAAACTTTCTAGGCCCAGGATTGAAAGTCTAGTCTCGTAGGGTATTCTATTTCGAGTGGAGGAGTGAAGGGCTCTTCTGGTGAAGTATCTTTGGACATTTTCAAGGGTGTTAATGTCTGAGATGCGATATGGGTTCCAAATATGTGTTCTTTTTTTATATATATAATATTTTTATTCTTTTTCTTTAAACAAACAGGACAAATGATCTTTAACATTTAAAGGAGCTGCCATTGCTCCGCTAGTCATAGAAATTTAACTAATACACACACAAAAAATCTAACTATAATCAGATCAATACAGAAATACAATTTATGATATTTTACATTCTTATTAAATTTACCTCTATAATCCCATTTTTATGTTACAATTCATATAACTCAAGTCAGTTCTCATATCTATATTTTTTTTCAATTTATTTCTAAAATATCATTTTGATAATACAATTAAACTAAAGTCAATTAATTAAACAAATAAGAAATATTGCATTTAAAATTTCTAAAAGTACGAAAATATACAATTTATAATCTACTTCTTTGTATCTATTTTAACAATATTATAAAATAATTAAAATCACTTATTCAATCTAAAAACCTTACCCTTTTTAATTTCTTAATATTCTACTATATATGTATTTAATTTAATAAGTTCAGATACTTTCAAATTTATTCATATATAATTTTAAAACAATTTTTTAAGATTCCACCATTTGTAAACTTGGTCCCATATTTTGTAAAATTCTGTTTCCGTTTGATTGTTTAAACGTCTTGTCATCCGAGAAGGCTGAATGATCAAGAAGAATCTGATTTTTATATTGTTTGGGATAAAGTTTATACATGCATAGATAAAGTTGAAAATAAGGTAACGAAAACGGTATGAATATAATTAAATGTTATTGATATTTTTTGTTGTTTTTAGTGTTGTTGGCTTCTCTATTTTATCAATTTAACTTTATGTCTATTAGAATATGTAAACAAAGTTCTTCTTTTCAATTAGAATATGTTTGATTTAAAGATTTAATATTTTATCCTTTTTTCTGTATTAAAAATTGACTTCAAGAAAAGAGGGGTAATTGTAACCCCTAATATGTGTTTAAATGTTTGTAAGTTTGTATGTCTTTTTTATTGAAAAACTAATAAAGTTTATTATAAAAAATAAATAAAAAATAAACGTCTTGTCATCATCAGTTCTTGTTCTGTTGAGGCTAGCCATCATTTAGCATATTACCTAAAGTACTGTGGTTAGTCCCAGATCTGGATTGATGCATTGTGTAACTATGCCCTCAGAATTATAGTTCCATCACAATCAATTTCTAAATTGCTCTAGAGCAGTGTTTCTCAAATAGTGGAGTGGCTCCACCGGGCCACAGAGAGATGCCACTGGAGGTAAATGATCTCAGGGAATGTGGCTTTTTTGCCGCAGAGAGTAATAATAATAATGATAATAATAATTTATTAGATTTGTATGCCGCCCCTCTCCGAAGACTCGGGGCGGCTCACAACAAGCGATAAAACAATATTGTACAGGCACAAATCTAATATTAAGAAAAAACTAAAAACCCTATCAATTTAAAAAACCAAACAACACATACATACCAAACATAAATTATAATAAGCCTGGTGGAAAGGTGTCTCAAATCCCCCATGCCTGGCGGTATAGATGGGTCTTAAGTAGTTTACGGAAGACAAGGAGGGTGGGAGCAGTTCTAATCTCCGGGGGGAGTTGATTCCAGAGGGCCGGGGCCGCCACAGAGAAGGCTCTTCCCCTGGGGCCCGCCAGACGACATTGTTTAGTCGACGGGACCCGGAGAAGGCCGACTCTATGGGACCTTATTGGCCGCTGGGATTCGTGCGGTAGTAGGCGGTTCCGGAGGTATTCTGGTCCAATGCCGTGTAGGGCTTTAAAGGTCATGACCAACACTTTGAATTGTGACCGGAAACTGATCGGCAGCCAATGCAGGCCACGGAGTGTTGTAGAAACGTGGGCGAATCTGGGAAGCCCCACGATGGCTCTCGCGGCTGCGTTCTGCACGATCTGAAGTTTCCGAACACTTTTCAAAGGTAGCCCCATGTAGAGAGCGTTGCAGTAATCGAACCTCGAGGTGATAAGGGCATGAGTGACTGTGAGTAATGACAGGGATTTTTTGCACCGAATAATAGCACACAGCACAGAGCAGGAGGTATGAAGTGCATATAACAAACCTTTAAGAGACCCCATGGAAAAATATTTAACATGGATGAAAGGAAAGTAGGAGAGAGATGGAAATAATGAGACAAAGTCTCCCAAAACCTAAGATAAGGTAATATGACGAAGTATATGTAGCACTTGGCATCACTGTGACTACAGTGGGAGACAAGGAAAAACCAGTATGCTTACTGTGTCTAAAAATATTAGAAGTGGACAGCATGAAACCAAATAAATTAAGGTGTCACTTAAACACACTACATCCCAATCACGCTGATAAGCCGCTTGAGGTTTTTTAGCAAAAAAATGCTGAATATTGTGCATGAAATGTTTATCTCTTCCTATGGGGTGGTGGTGGTGGTAACAGAAAATAATTGAGAAACACTGCTGTAAAGAGTCTGGCTCATCATCCAATTATCCACAATCAGATGTTGCTATTGCATTTATGTTATGTCATTTCATATTTTAAAAAGTGATTATTTTAGTTGAGGGCTTTTTAAAAAAAAACAATGCAAGTGATAGAATCAGAACTTAGAATTTAGAAAATTTGAGTCATTTAAAATTATGAACTCCAAGAGCTCTTTCACCATGTAATAGGTGGTGAAAGAAAGCATTAATTAAAAGGACGAAAGGAAAACTTCACTCCTCCACTCGAAACAGAATACCCTACGAAAGCAGACTATCAATCCTAGGTCTAGAAAGCTTAGAGCTACGTCGCCTAAAACACGATCGAAGTATTGCCCACAAGATCATATGCTGCAACGTTCTACCTGTCAATGACTACTTCAGCTTCAACCGCAACAACACAAGAGCACGCAACCGATTCAAACTTAATATTAACCGCTCCAAACTTGACTGTAAAAAATATGACTTCAGCAACTGAGTTGTTGAAGCGTGGAACTCATTACCGGACTCAGTAGTGTCAACCCCTAACCCCAAACATTTTTCCCTTAGACTATCGACGATTGACCTCTCCAGGTTCCTTAGAGGTCAATAAGGGGTGTGCATAAGTGCACCAGTGTGCCTTCCGTCCCCTGTCCAATTGTCTCTTCTTATCTCATTTATCTTTTCTTCCTTTCAAATATGTTCACCTATACTTTTATATCTTTTCTTCTATTCTTTTCTTTACTTATATTATTACATATCTTTCTCTTCAATGTGTATTATGTATTGGACAAAATAAATAAATAAAAAATAAATAAATGTACATACAATGACCATTTTAAAATTCCATTACATTTCTAAAGATCAAAAATGATATCCTAATTATAGAAATTGTTAGCAGAATTGTTAGGTACGTTCTTGTCTCTCTGTGGCTCCAAATGCAGCTCAGAGCCTGGGAGCTGACAACTTTCACCAACTCAACCTTTAATGTCAGGAACACAAACATCCTTCCAGGAATTCTTAGGGAACTTTTTCACAACAGTCTTCTTCAGAAAGCTCTTCAGAAAGAGACAAATTCCAAACTTTTGAAAGCAATTCAACAACACATTAATTAACAAGTCATTTCCCATTCTGTCAGACTATAAATGTTAAAAGGACAAATGCTTGTTTCAGACGAACAGCAGAAATGGTGCTTTTCTTTTCAAATCTGTTTTTATTTACACAAATATTTTTTTGCATTGGCTAATTGCGGTTATGATTTATGTTATTTTGTTGACATGGCTTGAATGTTTATTAGGAAGGGTGTGTTCTAAATGTGTCATTAGCTACTAACCACATAGCTGGAAGGAAATCCACAGAAAGTTAGTTTCTAGGCATACCAGAATTTCAGACTGGTATGAGAATAATAATCGCAAACATTTATTTTGAAAAAGAAGACACGCAACACCAGTGTTCCCTCTAATTTTTTTGGGGTGGGCGGAAAAGTATAGTGTCTGAGCGGCAGTCCCTTCGGGACTGGGCGGCACAGAAATAATAATAAAATGTCCCTCTCGGCTTCTGGGCAAGTTTGGAAAACTCTGAGTTGATGATGATTTTTAAGTGAGCGATTGCTCACTGCTCAGCTTAGAGGGAACTATGTGCAACACCCCACTATGATCTCTGATTTTCTTCAGGTTAGCTTTTGTTTTAAAATGAGATTTCATTCAGAGTATTATAATAGAGTAATAAATATTTTTGGAATCCATTTATTTTAATATTTATTATTTCTAGCAATGATAGTCATCAAAACAAATAAAGAGTTACAAATTCCAAAGAAAGAAGCTACAGTTTCTGAATGATATAATGATAATAATGATAATGATGATAATATACATCTGTAACACGATCAAACATCCACATCTGCCTAACCTAGATTCTTGAAAATGATTTGATAGGTAGGCAAAAATGCCAAATCTAACCTGAACATCTGGCTGACAGTGTGATGAACTGTAAATAAAAACATTGCTGACTCAGTGAACCAATTTTAGTGTCAATTTTACACGCGTGTTTTCATTAGTAAATTCTGTCTTATTCCTACAATCTTCACTTTAAAAAAATAATCTCTAAATTCATTGTTTAATATCCAAACACAAAGTATATACTTAAGAGAATACTTTGCACTTTCTCCTAAATTGTGCATTTCTAAATGTAATTATATTTTAATTTTGCTATTCAAAACACATAAAAATAGCAACTAAAGCTAGCTTGCAAAAATCTAGATACAACAATAAATGGTTTATTGGTTAGGGCTTCTGTGCTTCTATCTCATACTTGTTCATAATTCTGCAATACAGAATTGGCTTATCTTGGAAATAATGGGATAGATTTTTGTTGATCACTTGTTCAGTTGCTTGTAACTCTTTATGATATGATGGACATAGGATAGTAGTCAGGAATATTTCTTTGAATTTTTGTAAGCTCATGCTCATGATAAGAGCATGTTGCCTTCTGTTGGCCTCTTTTTGTATTGGATTTGTTTTTTTTTAGGATTTGATTTTTTTTAAAGGATCTTCTTAAGAGACTGTTCCAAAAATATATGTAGAATTAGTAATGGATAAATTAAAGTTACAAGGAATGGGTGGAAACTAATCAAGGAGAGAAGCAACCTACAACTAAGGAGAAATCTCCTGACAGTTAGAACAGTGGAACAACATGCCTCCAGAAGTTGTAAATGCTCCAGCACTGGAGATTTTAAAGAAGAGATTGGATAACCATTTGTGTAAGGTGGTATAGGTTTTCCTGCTTAAGCAGGGGCTTGAACTAGAAGATCTCCCTTCCAACTATGTTATTCTATTCTATTCTTAATTGAAGAATTTTAGTTTAGTTTATCTAGTGTGCTTTTATTTTTCTTGCTGAGGAATCTGATTTGTTTTTCAAAATAATTAGCCTTTCTGATAATACAGCTTCCTAATTACATATCACATCTAGTAAATGCAATATACCTTGATAATATCTTCCTTTCCTGCCAGTGTGTTTCTCTGTTTTAATATTTTAGCAGATAAAAAATGATTGGAAAAGCTTATATTTTTATTGCATAATTACCATCACTTTTTCTGAGCTCGGGACAATAAAATCTGTTACTGCTTCCATTTTTTCTTTACTTGTTTACATGAATTGGCACTAGCAATTGGTAAATTTTAGTTAGTTTGTTTTAATATTAGTAGCAAATCAGCTTTTGTTCTCCTTTCCTTCACATTCAATAAGTAGTCACTTAAGTCTTCTTCAGATTCTACCAGGAAAACAATATCATTAACATAACATGGGGCTACCTTTGAAAAGTGTTCGGAAACTTCAGATCGTGCAGAATGCAGCTGCGAGAGCAATTATGGGCTTCTCCAAGTATGCCCATATTACTCCAACACTCCGCAGTCTGCATTGGCTGCCGATCAGTTTCCGGTCACAATTCAAAGTGTTGGTTATGACCTATAAAGCCCTTCATGGCACCGGACCAGAATATCTTCGGGACCGCCTCCTGCCGCATGAATCCCAGCGACCGGTTAGGTCCCACAGAGTTGGCCTTCTCCAGGTTCCGTCGACTAAACAATGTCGTCTGGCGGGACCCAGGGGAAGAGCCTTCTCTGTGGGGCCCCCCCGACCCTCTGGAACCAGCTCCCCCCTGAGATTAGGATTGCCCCCACCCTCCCTGCCTTTCGTAAACTCCTTAAGACCCACCTTTGCCGTCAGGCATGGGGGAACTAAAACACCTCCCCCTTGCCCATGTTGTTTTGTTGATTGATTGACTGTGTGCCTGTTTTTTATATATACTGTTTTTATGAGATTATTAATTTAAATTGTAACTGGATGGGTGGGCATTGGATTTGGTATTGTGTACTGTACTGTTTTTTATTATTGTTGTGAGCCGCCCCGAGTTTGCGGAGAGGGGCGGCATATAAATCCAATAAACCTAAACCTAACCATAACTGAAGTTGTTAATATTTCTTCCCACAATGTTAATTTCTGCTTGCCCTGGTGCAGCACTTCTCATTTCTGCTTATAAATTAAATAGATAAGGATCTATTTAAGGATGTAACAATCTTGGCATACTCCTTTCTCAATTTTGAACCAATTAGTTGTTTCATACTGTGTTCATATTGTGGTTTCCTGGTCAGCTTACAAATTCTTCAGTTGAGGTGGTCCAGTACATCCATGTTTTAAAGAGCTGTTCATAATTTGTTGTGGTCTATGCAGTCAAAAGGCTTAGTATAATAAATAAAGTAAAAATAAATGTCTTTTTGGAACTCTTTTGCCTTTTCCATTATCCCTCAGATGTTTGCAATGGGATCCCAACTAATTAAAACCATCATCTTGATTTCATTCGGGCATATGCATGAATATTTTCTCGGAACAGAGGTAACTGTTAACCTTGTGCAGATTGCCATGCTGTTGCACGCTATGAAGGTGAGGGGGTGTTCCGTTTCGTGCAGGGTTTCTCCACACAGAGCTGAGGTAAAATTTTAAAAAATTAACTTTCAGATTGATAGCGATTCTAATGAAAACATGAAAGCTACAGACTTTCTCATTATCACTTAAGAGACCCACTTCGTTGACTGTTTACAAAATGGCAGCTGAACAGAAAATATAATAGTTCTAAATAGAAAATAGCTCAGCTGCTGGGGTTCTTGAAACCGCATTGCTTTCTCAGATAAACAGAACTCTGTGAGATTCTGGATAAAGAACTCTCTGTAAGATTCTATATTTATTCATTAAATTTATGTCATCTCATTATCCAAAGCAACTCTGGATTCTTACTTGGAACTGTTCAAGAATCTGACATGGAACCTTGGCAATCTAACCAGTCTCTTTGCTTCAATAACAGATTCTGATGCCATGCTTTGTACAAAGTCATATGCCTAAAGGAGACACAATTCTGTCTTTCAGTATTTAGCAAAGGAGTGATACTTTGCTCTGAAGGAGTTTTTTGTTCAAAGAGGGCCCTTCAAACAGTGCATAATCCTAGTCGGTGCACACGAACCCTGAGTACTTTTAAAAACATCTTTCATGCATTTCTCTTCTTTTTCTATAATTTCTATTTCACATAACTTTCGGGATGTCACCTATACAGTTGAGCTCAACAAGGCCATTTGTGGAGGGTTCTTGATGCTCTGTGAACCTAGCTGTTTTCTTGCAGATGTTTCAGCACTAAGCACCAATAACGTTATCTAATTTGGGTAATGAAACGCCTGAAGAATGCAACCAAACTTGGGGAACATCAAGGACCCCTCACACCAAAGGTACAAATCTTCTGAGGTACAAATATTCTCCTTTAAAAGTCATTTGTTATTTTGAGGAATGAGAACTGGTATCATGTATCACAATAGTATCACTTACTATTACTTTTACTGTGTCTTTAATGTATCTTTTACTATAAAAGACACATTTTATTATTTATTTAATCATTTATATCCTGTTTTAGTATTGTTAATACATAACTCAAGGTGGTGAACATATTTATGTTTATTGTTTATGTTTATGTTTATTTAGATTTGTATGCCGCCCCTCTCCGCAGACTCGGGGCGGATCACAACAAAGTGAAAAACAATTTACAACAAATCTAAATTAATACTCCTTCTTTTCATATTTTCCCCACAATAACCCTGTGAAGTGGGCTGAACTGACAAAGAATGCTTAATCCAATGCTACCAAGTTGCCTTTCATGCCTAAGGGACTAATAGAAATCACGGTCTAATGTAGGTGTGTCAAACTCAATTTCATTGAGGGCTGCATCACAGTTGTGCTTGACTTTGGGCGGGGCATAGGGACATGGCCAGGATGGGCATGGCCAGCTTGATCTCACCTGTATTGGGGGTGCCTCTGGTGGCCCAAACACTCTGCCAGCAAAAATGGGCTCCTGAGTTCCATTTTTGGCTGGGATGGCCTCCTGCAACCCTCTGCTAGTGGAAATATTGCTGGTGGGCACACAACCCTCACAAGCTCCATTTTGTTCTTTCTGCGCCAGCTCAGGAAGCTCAAACTGCCCAAGGGGCTGTTGATCCAGTTCTACAGAGGAATCATTGAGTCTGTCATCTGCACCTCTGTAACTGTCTGGTTTGGTGCTGCAACCCAACAGGACTGACACAGACTTCCAAGGATAATCAGAACTGCAGAAAAAACAATTGCTGCCAACCTGCCTTCCATTGAGGACCTGTATACTGCACGAGTCAAAAAGAGGGCAGGGAAAATATTTACTGACCCCTTGCATCCTGGACTCAAACTGTTTCAACTCCTACTCTCAAAACATCACTACAAAGCACTGCACACCAAGACAACTAGACACAAGAACAGTTTTTCCCCAAATGCCATCTCTCTACTAAACAAATAATTCCCTCAACACTGTCAGACTTTTTACTAAATCTGCACTTCTATTCTACTAGTTTTTCTCATCATTCCTATCATCCTTTTCCTCCCACTTAGGACTGTATGACTGTAACTTGGTGCTTGTATCCTAAGATTTTTATTAATATTGATTGCTTCTTCATTGCTTATTTGACCCCTATGACAATCATTAAGTGTTGTACCCCATGATTCTTGACAAATGTATCTTTTTCTTTTATGTACACTGAGAGCATATGCACCAAGACAAATTCCTTGTGTGTCCAATCAACTTGGCCAATAAAAATTCTATTCTATTCTATTTTTCTGGCAGAGGCATCAAGGGCCAGTCCTTTGCTGTTTCTAGGGTGGACCCATAGGCCAGATCTTAGCATCCTGCAGGCCAGATGTGGTTTGCAGGCCTTGAGTTTGACACTCCTGATCTACTGAGCACCTTCACCAATGACTCTCAACACATACTACAGTATCAATACCAGGAGACTGAAAGTGAATGTGTTCCCATTTCACTTCTCCATTGGTCTTTAAGGGACATCGTTTAATTGCCTTTATGGATGGTGGTTAGTTGTAAGTATAGAGCTTCCTTTGAGACAAGAATCAGCACAGGTTGCTCCTGGTTTAGCCTGTAGCAGCTGTGGCAGGAGGCTCCGCCCACCAATCCAGGATGCACAGGCACACACGCAAACCCGTAGCAATGGGTTTTAGAACCCACTATACTGAGCAAGATGATAACATGTGATCTGTCAATTATGATGAATGAATAACCTATTTTGAAGGTTTTTAAAATTATTATTATTATTGAATATTTTTTAAATTAAACACACATAAACATACAACGTTCAAAACCAACAACACAAAACACAGTGTTAGAGGTATTATAGCCCCTTATACTATATAAGAGCTGGGGTGGCACCGCAGGTAGAGTGCTGTACTGCAGGCCACTGAAGCTGACTGTAGATCTGCAGGTTAGCAGTTCAAATCTCACCACCAGCTCAAGGTTGACTTAGTCTTCCATCCTTCCGAGGTGGATAAAATGAAGACCCAGATTGTGGGGGCAATATGCTGGCTCTGTTAAAAAGTGCTATTGCTAACATGTTGTAAGCCGCCCTGAGTCTAAGGAGAAGGGCGGCATAAAAATCAAACAAACAAACAAACAAACAAACAAATAAATACTATAATATGTACTATAGTATATATACTATATACTATAAGCTTTCATCGGATAGAATCAAACTTTATATTAAAATATTTTGAGTTTTTAAATTTTCCCTGAATTTGCAGAGCTTTCTCTGAACTTGCGTTTTCAAACAAGGCCCAGCAAAATAGGATGAGCATTTATGATATCTCTGAAAGCATAACTCTGTTTTTTGGATAAATGAGCAAAAGAAGCTGTCTATTATCTGTTAAGCTGCTGGTTGAAAAAAAAAACAAAAACAAAATTTGTATCGTTTTATGATAAGAATTCAATAAGTATTTGAAGAAGCTTATTAGCGTTAATTGCTATTTATATAGCTGACCTATTTACTTAGTCCACAAATGTCACAGCTGATTGTTTTATCTATTTTAAATAGGATTCATTTAAAAAGTAAGTGTTATATATATATGTTTATTGCAATGATCTTTTGCTAACTATGCTGGAGAGAAAATATCTGCCAAGCATGTGTACCATAGTTTACAGCATGTTCACACAAAAGGTGTCACTCATATTTGATTCCCTGGATCCAGTTTTGTATGGCAGCAACTATGAAAATCAAGGCTGTTTGCAGAAGAGGAGGCATAAAAGAACAAACTTTTAGAATATTGTGTTGGAAGAGTCATAATCAGCCTTAGAAAGGATGGTAAGGGTTTCTCCAGAATTGTTTACAGAAAGTCCTCCATCCATAAAATCTGTAGCATATTTGCAAGTCAGGCTGTTTTAATGCATTTTGAGGAAGATTACGAGTGCAACTTCACAACCAAACTTTACACAGTGCTCAGTGCACTGTGTATGTTTGTGTACTGCTGGGTCGCACTGTGTCTTGCTAGATATCCAGAAAAGTGATTTGTAGTAATAAACCAGAGGAAGTAGTTGAAAAGAACAGTACAGATTAGAAAAACACTTTATTTTTTAGCAAAAGAAAAAAAAGAGTTGAATGTGTTAAAATACTCTCATTTTACTTGTATTTAAAGTATTTTGATCACTTTGCAATGGAGCCAACTGGACTTTGCTTCAGAATGGTGTGAAATGAAATCTAGGAGGATCTTTGAGTTCTTCAGGGATGAATTCTTCCAGCTTAATGTTTTAAATATTTCAAGCAAACATTGGCTCTGTGCAGTTTGTTCTGCTCTTATCCAGGACTGCTCTCAGGGATCAGTTAAAAGAAAAATCAAGATGGCAACTGCAAATATGCAATTGAAGTGTTAACTACTCTAAAGAGATGTCTACATTCATCTGGGTGGTGGAATAGAAAGCTATAGGACAGGGTGCCCCAAACATGGCAACCTTAAGATTTGTGGCCTTCAACTCCCAGAATTCTGCAGATAGCTGATAGTTGAAGTCCAAAAGGTGTTGTGGTTAGCTCTGGCCCAGCTCCTGCCCCAAGGACTGTGAATGTGGGGGAGACATCCACATGCTGCAGGCCTGTTTTGCCCCTGGAGGAATCTGCTGATGAAGGCTCCTCTGACCAAGAAGACATGAGTGACAGGGAGGAGGAGAGTGTGGCAGACAGCTCAGAAGGAGATCAATTATCTAGCTCCTCCTTGGATTCAGAACAAGAGTTAATGATACAGCCACGCATGTGGAGAGCGATGCATAGGCAACAACAACTGAGAGATTATTATCAAAGAAAATGAGGCCACCTGTGGTTGGGTGGGGCTGTGGTAATTAGTGAGGCTGCTATAAATAGCAGCCTGTGGGTTTGGCCATTGTGGAGGATTATCTGATCGTTGTGTTTCATGACTGTTTGCTGACTTTGATCTTTGTATGCTGATTTTCCCCCGCTTTGAAACTAACCCAGAGTAAAGTGTGTTTCACTTTGTGAAAGAAGAAGGACTATGAATTGCCTCACTGCTGCAAGCTAAGTATCACAGAACTGATAAGGGACTTGAACAAATTACCAATTTGTTTGGAGATGAGTGCTCTTTGCTATACAAAAAGAGTGCTCTGTTTATTTTCATTTTCGGTATAAAGAACATTGTTTTGAATTTTCAAACGAGTGTGTGTCTGAAATTGTATCTGTGCATTTTTGGGAGGATTCTACCAGAGAGCTTGACAGAACAAAAAGTCTTAAAGTTGCCAAGTTTGAGGACCTGTGTTCTAGAGTATCTCTTTCTTTTCAAACCAAGAACACGTCCAGCAGCAAGAGCAGAAGATTTTCCTATGTTCTGTCTATTTCTGAAATGTTTATGTTAATCAGATATGATGTGAGAGAGTGGTATACTCTCTGAATGCATCAAGGATAACATTTCTTCTCCATTATGAAACCGAGCTGCACATGCCAATGAAACAAATGCAGATAATCCTCAACTTACAAACAATACCTTAACAATAGTGATGGGCGAACTGAACTCGCACAACTCGGATCCGTACCGAAATTTGCGGTGTTCAGTATACTGAACTCAAATTTTTTTGAAAATCTGTGCCAAAGTTCAGGTTCGGTTCGGGCAACATGGCGAAGCGGAGGACCAATGGACAGGTTTCTTCTTGCCTAAAGCCATGCGGTCTCCGGACATCAAGGTAAATGAAAGGCTGGGATTAGCCATGTGCCCTGCTGACCACTCATTGGCCAGCAGTATGCATGGCTTGGATTGGTTTCCAAGGACACCTGACCTGCCTCTATAAAAGGCAGCACCTTGCTGTCCAGCCCCGTTGTAAGAGATACAAGCTAGGGAGGGAAAGCCTGTGTTGTTTATACTGAGAGGGATAGATAGATTAGGTTTCACTTTGTTTCTGCTGCAAAGAAAGAGAAACCTCAAAGATTCTTCATACAAGTTGAAGAGGCAACAAAACTTTGGTGAGCAACCAGACAGGGAAGGGCTGAAGAAGAAAAGAACAGGGGAGGGGAAGCAGGGGGCCATTGCTCTCTGCTATTGCTCTCTGCTATACTTGCACTTTAAAAATTTTAAACATTTTTTTTCCTTTCATTCATTTTGTCTACAAATGCATTTTTGGGAACAACAATATTACTTTGTGGGTATTTTTCAAATTATTTTCTCTATCCTATACTTCCACTTTAAAAATTTTAAACATTTTTTTTCCTTTCATTCAATTTGTATACAAATGCATTTCTGGGAACAACAATATTACTTTGTGGGTAGTTTTCCACTTATTTTCTCTATCCTATACTGCCACTTTAAAAATTTTAAACAATTTTTTTTCTTTCATTTATTTTTTCTACAAATGCATTTCTGGGAACAACAATATTACTTTGTGGGTAGTTTTCCACTTATTTTCTCTATCCTATACTTCTACTTTAAAAATTTTAAACAATTTTTTTCCTTTCATTTATTTTTATTTTGTGGGCGGCAAGACTGCCACTCAGTAAGCCAAAAAAAAAAAAGGTTGCTGAATCTGAACAAGCCTGCTGTTCCTGTGTGAAGAAAAGGTCCCCAGTGTGGTCTGGGGAACTTCTAGTCTTGCAAAGCAACGCCTGCTTCTGGGGCCAAAGCCATGTCCTATATCCAGAGAGAGGGGGACTCCTGTACCTGTGTGAAGAAAAGGTCCGCAGTGCGGTCTGGGGAACCTCCAGTCTTGCAAAGTAACACTTGCTTGCAGGGCAAACACTATTTCCTGCATCCAGAGGGAGGGGGGCTCCTGTACCTGTGTGAAGAAAAGGTCCCCAGTGCGGTCTGGGGAACCTCTTGTCCTGGAAAGCAGTGCCTGCTTCCAGGGCCAAAGCCATGTCCTGTATCCAGAGGGAGGGGGACTCCTGTTCCGCCCTGACTCTTTTGAAAATCGCAGAATAATAATCAAATAAATAAATAAATACATAAAAAGGGGTGGACGGACACTTTTGTCTCACTACTGACCGCTGGCACTTGTACTTTTGGGTCCACCTCTGGGCCACTGTCTTTCAATTTCTCTCTGTGCATTTCCTTTTTTTCTATATATAAAAAATGCCATTAGAGCTCTGTCAATTTATTTTTGGGTAAAACAAGGGCCAATTCCTGTCTCTGCATCTCTTTCTTCTATCTAATCTGAAGCCACTGGTGCTCTCTGAAATTTAATTTTGGGTCAAACACGGGGCAACTTCATGTATCTGTGATTTTGATGTTTTTCTCTCTAATACAAAGGCTCTACTGCTGCACAGGCATTTATGTTTTACAGGGCATTTTTTCTCTAATTCTCATTCCACCTGAATGCCGCACCTTCATCTGTTCCTTGGACCAGTGTCCCCGCAGGCCTTCATGGACGCACTATTGGAAGAGTTCCCACAGCAATTGGAGTGCCCCATGGTGGCACGTAGAGTAGGAGTAGGATGCAGTCGGCAACGCAGCAGGGACACTGGCAGCACCGCAGGGGGGTGGTTATTGGAAGTTGTTGGAAATATGTATGAGACCTTATTCGACATCCACACAGATGCACCACTCTCAGATGTGATGTCCCATAGCAGAAGGCATCACGTGACCCGCATAGTGGACAAATACCTGTCCACGCGCATTATGGTTCTTGTTAGTGATGCCTCCCCCAACTTCAATTTTTGGGTAGGAAAATTGAACACGTGGCCAGAACTTGCCCTCTATGCCCTGGAAGTGCTGGCCTGCCCTGCGGCAAGCGTCCTGTCAGAGCGTGTGTTCAGCATCACAGGAGGGGTCATCATTGACAGAAGGATCTGTCTATCCACAGTCAACGTTGACATAGTGACATTTCTTAAAATGAACCAGGTGTGGTTCACAGAGGACGTTGCTGTGCCACCACTTGAGTGAGTGGTTAGAGCATTCGCTACCACCACCCCCCTCACAGTTGTAAAATTCATGTTATGTATGTACATATATAGTCAGTTATATTTTTATGGTGAAAGTTTTGCACAGATTTGTTCTGAGAGCCTGTAATGTACTTTTGTGTCAACCACAGGACCACCTTCTTTCTCTGCCTTTCCTTTTTCTATGCAAGACAAAGCCACTAGCGCTGTCTCTCAATTTAATTTGTGGACAACCAAAGGGCCGCCTTTTTTCTCTGTCTTTCCTTTTTCTGTGTAAGCTGAAGCCTCAAGCTGTTACTACCGGTCACAGCGGCCAGAGACCGATAGCGCCACAGAGCGCATGGCCTTCCATCACATGGGATTACTGTGAAAAAGGTGATGCCTGCTGCATATTGGATTGCTGTGCAAAATCTAGTGGGTGGCTGCTGTTGCCTCCTCCCACTACTCTGCGTCCCCGTTCACCCTCCTGCAAATTTAATTTGTGGGCAACCACAGGGCTGCCTTCCACGGCTCTATTTTTAAAAGTTCGGAGTTCGGTTCGGGGTTCAGTTCGGGGTTCGGTGACATCACCCAAATTTTTGGTAAAGTCCACCCGAATCCGCCGAACCCAAACTTCGTTGGGTTCGCCCATCACTACTTAACAATAATTCAAAGCAGTGGTAAAATCCACATTTTTTAAACTACCAGTTCTGTGGGCGTGGTGCGGTGGGCATGGCTTGGTGGAGAAGGAGAAGGATACTGTAAAATCTCCATTCTCACCACATTCGGGGTAAGGATACTGTAAAATTCCCTCCCCACTCTGGGGCCAGTCATTCTATTCTATTCTATTCTATTCTGTTCTGTTCTGTTCCGTTCCATTCCCAGCCCTCCAATCCATCCTACAAAAGCAGCACTGCCCTCTGCTCCCTTTGCCTTTTGCCCAGTGGCTAGCCTGGCGCTGTTCTTTTTCCTTCCCATTGCACCCCAGACAAACTAATGCTGGTCTTCCCCCTGTACCTCCAGCACACACCAGGTCTGGCTAAGAGGGTGGCGGGTCTCCGAGGAGGAAGTAGCCTCTCCTTCCATCTACGGTCCCCTCGGTTGTCCCCCCCCAGCTCTACAGCCGCCCAATACGACAAGCCTGAGACTCACGCAGGAGTGAAAGAATCACAAATAGAAGCAGGGAAGCAGGCTGTGGGTGCCGTGCCCTGCCGCGAGCCACCGACGCCCGAAGCCGTTGCTAAAGCTGCTGCTGTTGCCAACACTGCTGCCATTTTCCTGCTTCCATCTCCTTTTCCTCCCATTGTTCCATCCCTGCCCATGGTTGGAGAGCGGTGGGAAAGCTAAGGGCGACTGCCGCACGCCTATTGAGCTGCGCCCCTGTCAATCACACACACCTCCTGAATCCCATGTTCCCCTTTTCCTGAGGCTCAGTCTTTCGCTTCCCCTTTCTGAAAAGTGGTTGGACATGCTAGTTGCCATTCCCGCTTGCGGGAAGTTGTTAAGAAAGCACGACCTTAGGTGGTTTTTGTAGCATTCTCTAATTTCCCCACGGCACACCTGACCATGTCTCATGACACACTAGTGTGCCGCGGCACACTGGTTGAAAAACACTGCTCTAAACTACTCAAAATTTCTGCTACCGGTTCTCCAGAACCTGTCAGAACCTGCTGGATTTCACCCCTGATTCAAATTTACAATGGCACTAAAAAAAAAAAAGACTTAGGAATGATCTTTACAAAAGTTCAGCATTCCCACAGTCATGTGATTAAAATTTGGATGCTTGATACTTAGCATGTATGTACAATGATTGCATGCAGGTGTCCCATCATTATTATTATTATTATTATTATTATTATTATTATTATTATTATTATTATTATTTTATTTATTTATTGGATTTGTATGCCGCCCCTCTCCGCAGACTCGGGCCGGCTAACAACAATGATAAAAAACAACATGTAACAATCCAATTTAATAAGACAACTAAAAACCCTTATTATAAAAACCAAACATACACACAAATATACCATACATAACTTGTAATAGCCTAGGGGAAGGAATAAAACAACTAAAAACCCTTATTATAAAAACCAAACATATACACAAACATACCATACATAACTTGCAATGGACTAGGGGAAGGAATATTCTAACTCCCCCATGCCTGGCGACAAAGGTGGGTCTTGAGTAATTTGCGAAAGACAAGGAGGGTGGGGGCCGTTCTAATCTCTGGGGGGAGTTGATTCCAGAGGGCCGGGGCCGCCACAGAGAAGGCTGTTCCCCTGGGGCCCACCAAATGACATTGTTTGGTCGATGGGACCTGGAGAAGGCCAACTCTGTGGGACCTTATCGGCCGCTGGGATTCGTGCGGTAGAAGGCGGTTCCGGATGTATTCTGGCCCAATGCCATGTAGGGCTTTAAAGGTCATTACCAGCACTTTGAATTGTGACCAGAAACCAATCAGCAGCCAGTGCAGGCCATGGAGTGTTGCAGAAACGTGGACGAATCTAGGAAGCCCCACGATGGCTCTCGTGGCCGCATTCTGCACGATCTGAAGTTTCCGAACACTTTTCAAAGGTAGCCCCATGTAGAGAGCGTTGCAGTAATCGAACCTCGAGGTGATGAGGGCATGATTGCCGACCTGGTGTTCAATGAACGAGATCAATGTAGGGAGTAGATTCATTTAACACTTGCAAGATTTGCTTAAAAACTGCAGTGATTTGTTTAACAAGTGTGGCAAAAAGGTCATAAAATTGGGCATGACTCACTGGCTTACTTGGCAATGGATATTTTCACTCAACTGTCATAGTAAGCTGAGGACTACATACGGCTTTTGTTGAGGACAAGGGTTTTTAAGAGCAGGGTTACCTAATCTTGTTTGGAAAAATCCAGGTGACGGATATATAGCACTAAAGAGATTTAAAAAAATACTCTATTCACATGCTAAGAAGAATATATAAACAAAACTCACACATCATGCCAGAGTGTAGTATTTTTGCAATGTGTTGTACTGTACTAGCCCAGACATTAATTTATGAACTATAGTTTATGATTTAGCATGTTGACCAAACCCAACCAGCTGTGGTTTCTTCAACAAATATGTGCTCTAGTTGGACATTACACTGAAAAAATAATTGATTTATTGAATGAGAAAAATGTATTAAGTAGTAGGTGGATAAACTTTATTATGGCCAGAGTAAACAAACATACAAATATAAAAATCAAACCTGACAGAACCTGATCTTTAGGAAGTGTCTTCTCGCACTTTCTCAAAGCTAAGCAGTACAATCTGGTGATATTATAGGTCATCTGAAAGTTTTTATTAATTAGCAGCAAAGTCATGCAGTCATTATATAACCTTTTCTGTAGGAAAGGGAGAATTGCATTTAATGTAAGCCCAGTAATATTCAAGTAATGCTATATAAATATCATTGTATTGAAACATTGTATTGAAAATTTGTATGCCGCCCCGAGTCTACGGAGAGGGGCGGCATACAAATCCAACAAATTATTATTATTATTATTATTATTATTATTATTATTATTATATTGCAATGTATACAGGGGCGTGCCTAAGTGCCTACCATCTCAGTGCTAATGTTTTTCTATTATTAACACCAATATCATGTATATAAACATTGTTATATCTTTGTATACTACCAATACGTACTTGACCAAATAAACAAACAAACAAACAAATAAATTACGGTAATTAATTTATGACAACCTAACCTTAAAAAGGAGGGAGAGATAAGAAGCTATAATTTCCCATCAACTAAAGGTAGGGTCCTGCAAAAACTGGAAAAATGAATCAGATTACACTATAGATCAGGATCCAGGAGGTGTTGTTTACTCACTTCATTAACCTGGTCTCTTTTCAATATACCCTAATTGGCTTGGAATGTATTTCCTTGATTAGGGCCTTCTTCCAATTGGATTAAAAACTTAGAATGAGCTGGGTCAAACACAGCAGAATCCATTAAATTTATACCAGGAATTCATTGCTGCTACTCACACTCTTCTTACCATTCTGGCAAGCCCATCGCTGTTCTAAGGACAGTGTCAGTGACACATTTAGGTGTGCAAAAATAGCTCTAGAAACCTAGATTTCATTGTCTCAGATGACCTAAAATTTATTTACACTGAAAAAATAATTGATTTATTGAATGAGAAAAATGTATTAAGTAGTAGTGGATAAACTTTGTTTGTTTGTTTGTTTGTTTGTTTGTTTGTTCGTTCATTCATTCATTCATTCATTCATTCATTTGATTTGATTTGATTTGATTTGTATGTTGCCCCTCTCCGTAGACTCGGGGCAGCTAACAACAGTAATAAAACAACATATAACAAATCTAATATTTAAAATAACTAAAAACCCTTATTAAAAACCAAACATACACACAAATATACCATGCATAAATTATATAGAAACATAGAAACATAGAAGTCTGACGGCAGAAAAAGACCCCATGGTCCATCTAGTCTGCCCTTATACTATTTTCTGTATTTTATCTTAGGATGGATATATGTTTATCCCAGGCATGTTTAAATTCAGTTACTGTGGATTTATCTACCACGTCTGCTGGAAGTTTGTTCCAAGGATCTACTACTCTTTCAGTAAAATAATATTTTCTCATGTTGCTTTTGATCTTTCCCCCAACTAACCTCAGATTGTGTCCCCTTGTTCTTGTGTTCACTTTCCTATTAAAAACACTTCCCTCCTGGACCTTATTTAACCCTTTAATATATTTAAATGTTTCGATCATGTCCCCCCTTTTCCTTCTGTCCTCCAGACTATACAGATTGAGTTCATTAAGTCTTTCCTGATACGTTTTATACTTAAGACCTTCCACCATTCTTGTAGCCCGTCTTTGGACCCGTTCAATTTTGTCAATATCTTTTTGTAGGTGAGGTCTCCAGAACTGAACACAGTATTCCAAATGTGGTCTCACCAGCATTCTATATAGCGGGATCATAATCTCCCTCTTCCTGCTTGTTATACCTCTAGCTATGCAGCCAAGCATCCTACTTGCTTTCCCTACTGCCTGACTGCACTGTTCACCCATTTTGAGACTGTCAGAAATCACTACGCCTAAATCCTTTTCTTTTGAAGTATTTGCTAACACAGAACTGCCAATACAATAGTCAGATTGAGGATTCCTTTTCCCCAAGTGCATTATTTTACATTTGGAAACATTAAACTGCAGTTTCCATTGCTTTGACCATTTATCTAGTAAAGCTAAATCATTTACCATATTGCCGACGCCTCCAGGAATATCAACCCTATTGCACACTTTAGAGTCATCGGCAAATAGGCAAACCTTCCCTACCAGACCTTCCCCTATGTCACTCACAAACATATTAAAAAGAATAGGACCCAGAACAGACCCTTGTGGCACACCGCTTGTAACCTGACTCTGCTCAGAATACTCGCCATTCACAACAACCCTCTGGTGTCTATGCTTCAGCCAGCTGCAAATCCATTGAACTATCCAGGGATTAAGTCCAATCTTCACTAATTTATCTATCAGCTCTTTATATGGAACCGTATCAAAGGCTTTGCTGAAGTCCAGGTAGGCAATATCCACGGCACCACCTGGGGGGAATGCCTGGGGGGAATGCATATCTCAATTTCCCCATGCTTGATGACCGAGGTGGGTTTTAAGGAGCTTACGAAAGGCAAGGAAGGTGGGGGCAATTCTGATCTCTGGGGGGAGCTGATTCCAGAGGGTCGGGGCCGCCACAGAGAAGGCTCTTCCCCTGGGTCCCGCCAGATGACATTGTTTAGTCGATGGGACCCGGAGAAGGCCAACTCTGTGGGACCTAACTGGTCGCTGGGATTCGTGCGGCAGAAGGCGGTCCTGTATATATTCTGGTCCGATGCCATGAAGGGCTTTATAGGTCATAACCAACACTTTGAATTGTGACTGGAAACTGATCAGCAACCAATGCAGACTGCGGAGTGTTGGTGTGACATGGGCATATTTGGGAAAGCCCATGATTGCTCTCGCAGCTGCATTCTTTGTTGTTACAAAATTGTTATATAGGCCAAGGATCATCCCAAATAGAAATCTGATGTGCTTACCAGGAGTCTGGCACTGTCCAAGATGGGATACAAAAAGAGAATTCAGCGGTTATGGCTATGTAATCAAAATCTCGTGGTGAGGTTACATGATCGGGCAATCATGTCCACCATCTTGACTTTTGGTTACCTTTGAGGATGCTTCTATCAGAATCTGTTTGGCATTCAGGTTTTATTTATTTATTTTGATATTGCACACCCTTTCTACTTCAGTATAACACAATCTACTTAATTTTACTGCAAAATCCTGGTTTACGGAACTTAATCCCAAGTGTCAGGTGTTAGTTATTACTTGTATTGCTGTGGAAAAATTGTGAAAACTGGCTCCTCCACCCTTTATTTTTCCAGCCTGAGATCAAGTTTAATGACTATTTTCAGATGAATTATTCCAAAGAATAGAAAATGTACACTGCGGCACATTATTTAGATTTATGAACATAGTAGATCTATTTACATGTGAATATCTGTCCAGAATATGGATATGACAATTGGATTGTCCTAATAAAGTTCTCGCTTCATATCAGTTTGCATGGCCCGACAGCATTGCTACATGAATAGTTGCAGATGTGCTGAAACAATAAAAATCACATATTATGTAAGCATGTTTAGTTTCAGACTGGGGAGCTGTTCAAATTCTGATTTTGAAGGGAGAGAGGATTGGAAATCCTTAAAATAAACAAATAATTAGAAATCCATCCATATTCTTTTTATCCCATGCATCTTTCTTTACGTACTACTACCACCCGTTTAAAAGGAAAAGAAAAAAGCACAATCATCTGAACATTTTTTTTCAGGTAAATTTTTGGCAATTAACACACCAGGAATTTGCTATAAGACTGATCACAGCCAGAAGTAGTGTTTTTTTAAAAAAAAAATCTACTTCAGCAGGCAATTTTCACAGTCTTCACATCCCAATTAATAAATCATACCTAACCACTGATTGCAAAGTTGACGATTTCTTTTACGGCTTCAAGTTATTAAATCATTTGAATGTACTATGCAGAGATTTAAGGTCACCTATGCTGAAAACCTCTTGTCAGATTTATTTGCACACCCTCTTTTTATCCCACCACAATTTGTATGGCTGATCACAGCTAAGGTTGCCATATACAGTGTTCCCTCGCTTTTCGCGGGGATGCGTTCCGAGACCGCCCGCGAAAGTTGAATTTCCACGAAGTAGAGATGCGGAAGTAAATACACTATTTTTGGCTATGAACAGTATCACAAGCCTTCCTGTAACACTTTAAACCCCTAAATTGCAATTTTCCATTCCCTTAGCAACCATTCAGATTATTACTCACCATGCTTATTTATTAAAGTTTATTAAAAAAATATTTATTAAAAGCAGACGAAAGTTTGGCAATGACATATGACATCATCGGGTGGGAAAAACCGTGATATAGGGAAAAAACCCGCAAAGTATTGAGGGAACACTGTATTGAGGGAAAATTGAGGGAACACTGTATATGAATAGTTGGAAGAGAACAAGGAGAATTGGAAAGGAGAAAAAATGGGGAAAAGGAGACATTAACTGCTTTGGCTTTCTTGGCATCATTGACAAAAACTACAATGGGAAACTGCAGAGAGAAAGAGAAAGAAAGAGAAAGAGAGAGAGATGGACACACACACACACAGACAGAGACAGACTTAGGCTTACATATATATGAAATTATTTTTTTCCAGCATCGGAAAGGCTGTTTTTTCAATCACAGAAATATGTCAAGGTTGATTAGGAGGCAAAAGTCTTTGATGTGCAGCTGACTTTAAGGAGATGCCTTCTGGAAGACATTTATTTATTTTATTTTATTTATTTATTCGATTTTTTAATGCTGCCCTTCTCCTTAGACGCAGGGCAGCTTACAACATGTCAGCAATAGCACTTTTGAACAGAGCCAGCATATTGCCCCCACAATCCGGGTCCTCATTTTACCCACCTTGGAAGGATGGAAGGCTGAGTCAACCTTGAGCCGGTGATGAGATTTGAACCGCTGACCTGCAGATCTAGCTGTCAACTTTAGTGGCCTGCAGTACTGCACTCTGCCCACTGCGCCACCTCAGCTCAAGAAGCACAATATGTTCTCCTTTGGTAATCCCAATCACAGCTGGCTCAGGATGATCCTAAGATTTCCTATTCATAAAACTGGGATTGCAGTGGCAAATGGGACAGTCTCCTCAAGGTTTTTTTCAATAAAAGTGAGACACTCTACATTCTTGAAGACTTAACAAATTCTAGTCTAAGTTTAGCTGGAATGGATTGGATTAGCTGTGATAAGGTGGAGCTAAAAGTTTCTCTTTTTTCAGAACAGAACGGCCTTTTCAATGAGTTCAAATAAAACTTCCCAAAGCCAATACTAATTTGAATATCTATATCTGTTGACTCCCAAGTCATTTCTCTGCCATCTACTGGTTCTCTGGTTCCTACCAATGAAGGGCTGCAAAAAAGTTCACTACCATACTGTGGGTGTGGCTTATTTTGTGAGTGTGGCTTGCCAGCCATATGACCAGGTGGGAGTGTCTTGATGATCATTTGACCAAGAAATGGCATAAAGGTCATGTGACTGGCTCAAAGGCGGTCAACTTGACGTCACTCACATCAAGGGTTTGGGTTAGTGTTAGGGTGCCTGGCCTCTCCTCACCTGAATCAGATGCAATTTCCCTATATATTTACTATTACTGAACATAAAATAATATTAACTATTTATTTATTAAATAAACAGTTTATTAAAAATAAACTATTTAACTGTATGTACTGTATATGCTATATGTGTACATACATATTACACACAAAAGCATACATTGTCTACTATATAAATTGCATGTGTATGTATAAACGCACGCACAGCTCTTCTAAAATTATATACAGTAGTACCTCTAGATACGAGCTGCTCCACATGCGAGTATTCCAAGTTGCGAGCCACGACGGGAGGGAAATTTCTGTTCCAGACCCGAGCTCAAATTCGGGATACGAGCTGAGCTTCCACTAGGTGGTGCAAGAATCCTTGCTTCTGGTTATCTCCGCGGGGAAAAACAAAGTCTAAAGCCATTTGTTCCAGATACGAGTTGATCGACATACGAGCTCCGTTCTGGAACGAATTAAACTCGTATCTAGAGGTACTACTGTACAATTGATTTCATTTACTGCAATAGGAAAAACATACCCAGAGCCCAGAAAGGGGGGGGGATTAATTTTTTAAAAACGGTTCTACATACCTCACTGTACCTGTAGGAGCCCATCATTGGTTCCTACTAGTTCTAACTGGTTCTTTAGAATCGTTAGTAAATTGGTGAAGATATTACAGAGGCGGTTCTGTCAATGCCGGTCTGTGGGCACCACCATCTTGGATTTTGCTTCTGTGCACATCACCCTGAGCAAACTGGCAGCAAAACGATCCACAACCCACCTCTCTACTGTATTTCAGGTTCATTTTTCCTGGTGAGAGTTCTTCTCTTCAAGCTCCACCAGAGGTCATCTGGTGAATGATTTCATAATTTAGTATTATATATTTAATCAACTTTGACTACATTCTGAATCAATGGGAGAACCTTCTAGGACTAATTATATCAGGCAACTGTTCCTCATTAGACAAAGGGTTTCATTTGCTTTTATAGCAATACATTAATAGTGGCAGCAAAAATAGAAAAGATAAGACTTAGATAGTGATAAAACAGTCACTATTCCCTCCACACCCAAACAGACTTTTCAGTTGAGCTCTTGCTAACCTTAAAATCAGTAAGTTTAATATGTCTATTACTACACCAAAATTAGTACCACTATGAGTGCCACTTTAAAACTTTTATTTTATGCTTTAAAAAAACCCAATTTCAGTTAGTGGATAGAAGCAGCTTAAAACAAAATAGCTAAATATTGAAGTACTGGTTCTTCATTTGATAAACTGAGTCTAAAGTAGAAAATATCTATATAGCAGTGATGGCAAACCTTTTTTTCCCCCTCGGGTGCCGAAAGAGTGTGTGTGTATGCTATTGTGCATGCATGAGTGCCCACACCCACAATTCAATGTCTGGGGAGGGCGAAAACAGCTTCCCCCATCCCCCAGCGATACTCTGGAGGCTGGAAACAGCCTGTTTCCCAACTTCTAGTGGGCCCAGTAGGCTCGTGTTTTGCCCTCTCCAGGCTACAAAGGCGTTCCTGGAACTGTGTGAGGGTAAAAAGGCCCTCTCCCATCCCCTGGAGGCTCTCTGGAAGTAAAAAACACTTTCCCAGAGCCTCTGTGTGAGCCAAAAATCAGCTGGTTGGCACACACATACACTTTGGAGCTGAGCTAGGGCAATGGCTTTTTTGAGCAGTATATATATATACTGCTCAAAAAATAAAGGGAACACTTAAACAACAGAATATAACTCCAAGTAAATCAAACTTCTGTGAAATCAAACTGTCCACTTAGGAAGCAACACATCTAAGTTCAACCTGCTTGAGCGACCGGTTCTGTGGTTTTCCCATGGACCAGAGGGGCTCTGGTTTTGTGTGCTGCCCACATCCTGCAGATGGGACTTCTCTTATTTATTTATTATTTATTTTAAAATTAGATTTCAATGCCGTCCTTCTCCTGAGGCTCAAGGAGGCTCACAGCAAGCAAATACAAAACATATAAGAAATCTAATATTAATACACTCTAATTGAGAATTCCATGATGGCAGATTAGGAACTTTAATACAGCCAACCAGTTCCACGATTGTGTGAGCCCCTGTATTTCCCACACAAGGCTAAACAGCCAAGTTTTGACCCCTTTACACAAAGTGAAAAATACTCAGAGGAAGTCAACTGGTGAATTAGCAGTTTCTTTAATTTTCTTTTAGTCAGAACAGTCAGGTTAAACAGATCGGTTAGAGTATAGGCAAAATTCTCTCTGAGAGAAAGTGGCACGTCTTTAACTTATTTATAGGCTTCACAAAATAGCAAACCTTATTGGACATGGCAACAAGTCTCCCGCCAGAACGAATAGCCAATCCTGAGACAACATTCAAATACTGAGCCTTAGCAACTCTCTCTGCATATTTAATACAAAGGTCAAGAGATTCGGAGCTTTCCTCACTTTTGAGAGTAAAATAGGTAGGAAAATAGCAGAGAAGTCTCTCGTCCTTGACTCCACCAGTCGAATTCTTTGACTGACAGGGTCTGTAGCATGCCTTCCCTACCTGATTGACTGTAGCAGATTATATGATGGGGCACACCAAAAACTGGAAGAGTGCTAAAGAAGGACTGGGGAGACAGTTGGGCTATGCAATTGTTGTGAGTTCTTTTATAGTAGAAGATACTAAGAGAACCCTGTAGAGCAGGGATGTCAAACTCAAGGCCCACAGGCTGGATCCAGCCCATGGAGTGCTTAGATCTGGCCTATGGGGCTGCTCTGGAAACAGAAAAGTGTTGTGTACAGAGGCACACCAGCCGAATTAGCATGCTGGTTGCTGATTGGATAAAGCGTGACTGGCAGATTTAAACAACTGTCAAGCTGTGCCTCCCGTGTCTCTCGTTAAAAAAAGACCTTGCATACTCCAGGCCCTTCCTTGTTCCTGAGTTAAATGTATTGTCCAAAGTATTCCAGTTTGATCCTTCTATAAACGGCAATAGCTACTACAACGTGTCCGTGTGCTTTGTCCTGACTTAACAAAAAGGACTGTTCCGTGATGCCTCTGCCAGTGAAAACGGAGCTCAGGAGGGCTGTGCATGCCCCCATGCTTCTTTTTTAGCTGCAAAAGCCTCCTGCAGGCCTCTGTCAGTGAAAACGGAGCTCAGCAGGGCTGTGAATACAGTGATCCCTCGATTTTCGCGATCTCGTTCTTCGCGAAACGCTATATTGCGATTTTTCCCACCCGATGACGTCACTCTCTTCCTTCCTTTCTCATCTTTCTTTCTCTCTCTCTTTCTCTCTCTTGCTTCTTCCTCTCTCACACTCTCTTCCTCCCTCTCTCATCTCTTTCTTTCCTTCTCTCTCTTTCTCTATCTCTCCCCCTCTTGCGGGCGGGCTGCGGGCGGGCGGTGGGTGGGCGGGCAGGCGAGCGGGGGCATCAGCGAGGAAGACCCAGGGAAGGTTCCTTCGGCCGCCCAGCAGCTGATCTGCTCGGCAGCGCAGCAAGGAGCCGAATCGGGGTTTCCCCTTTGCGTGGGCAGCGGGGAAACCCCGATCTTCGTCTGCTCGCTGCTGTTGCGCTGCTGAGCAGATCAGCTGCTGGGCGGCCGCAGCAGCAGCGAGCAGACGAAGATCGGGGTTTCCCCGCCGCCCATGCAAAGGGGAGACCCCGATTCGGCTCCTCGCTGCGCTGCCGAGCAGATCAGCTGCTGGGCGGCCGCAGCAGCAGCGAGCAGACGAAGATCGGGGTTTCCCCGCCGCCCACGCAAAGGGGAAACCCCGATTCGGTTCCTCGCTGCGCTGCCGAGCAGATCAGCTGCTGGGCGGCCGAAGGAACCTTCCCTGGGTCTTCCCCGCCGCCCACGCAAACTCCACCATCTGCGCATGCGCGGCCATGAAAAAAAGGCGCACATGCGCAGATGGTGTTTTTACTTCCGCAACCCTACATCGCGAAAAATCGATTATCGCGAGGGGTCTTGGAACGGAACCCTCGCGATAATCGAGGGATCACTGTACTCCCACGCTTCTTTTTTAGCTGTCACAGCCTCCTGCAGGCCTCTGCCAGGGAAAATGGAGCTCGTGCGAGGAGGTGTTACAGAGGAAGGAAGGAAGGAGATGATAACAAGAGTGAGATAGGGTGTGAGGGAAATCCTGCCTTAGCACTTGGCCAGGGGTCCCCGATATGAGTGATGTCAAGCTGGCCATGCCCACCCTGGCTACACCCACCTCAGCCCCCCCCCACCCCGAGGTCAAAGAGAAACCCTAATGTGGCCCTCAGTGAAATCAAGTTTGACACCCCGGCTGTTAGATCCTTGCTGGAATGAAGGACTGCACTCTTGTGGTAAGTAACGGTTCTTTATTAACGAGGAGTAACGGTTTACAGAACTAAACAAAGACAAACATGGCCGTGCCTGGCATCTATATATATGCCAGGCTGCCAGGCTGTGCCAACCAATCACCTTGTAGTATTTTCCCGCCCAAGGAATATGGGGCGGGTACCAGGCCTAACTGTCCTCTGGACACAACACCTGCTGTACAGTATTGCCCTGCCCAAAGGTTTCATCTAGATTCTCCACCTTTGTCATAAATAAAAGTGTTTTGCTAAGACAACATGGGCACCTCACAGGCCTAGAGGAAATGCTCAAAATTATTTCTGCAGCATTTCCTTTGGAACACTAACTGAGTTGTATCAATAAACCTCTGCAAGCTCCCTGCTGTCATGAAACCATTGGTGTATGGCACCTTCCTTATGGGCAGAAGGAGCTGCAAAGTCTATATTCAGAGCGGATAAAGGACTAGTCACAATTCTCATAATTTATCAATCACTAGTGTTTTCTTTGTTTTTCATGGTCATTCAGTGTTTCTCTGAAAAGTATCCAAGGCCAGAAAACTATTTTCCAACATTAATAAAGAGCTTATGTATAATAACGGATATTCTATTTTTTTTCGAGAAAATGTGCAAGGAAACAATCAGGTTTTGTGCTTTGAAACGATCAGTTTAAGCAATACAGCCCCGTTGCTTAAAACAATACAATTGTAGTTATTACATTACAGACAAAAATTACATTCACAAGGTCAAAATCAACACCAGATTGGCCCAATGCAGAATCACTTTTCAAGGCAGATCTGTGCTATGTGGCAATTACATGTCACAATGGTGATCAGGAAAGAGACACATCATGTTCATATTTCTGTAAAGCAATTGCTTGGACCTTTCACTGTGCAATTACTGCTGCAGCTAATTCATTGCACATGGGATGAGTACATATGATATGAAATGGAACCTACAATGGTCTTCCTTGCTATTGAATCAGGAGAAATTTTAAATAATGTCATCTAAGAAATCTATGGAGGTTGTTTACCTGATTAAGGCAATCTGGACATTATTGTACAAAAAATGTTGGCCTGAATCCTCTGATGGAAATTATTCAGAGAGCTGCAAAGAATTACCATAGAAAGCTGTCCACATCACCATTCCTTTTAAAAACGAACTGGAATTGTGAATTGTGTCTTGGAAGGATAGGCTGGTATAGTCCACTCCAATGTTTGGCTTGCAAAATCATTTGCATGAGTGAAGCTGACTTGGACTTCAAAAAGTTGAGCTCCAGAAAGTTTGGAGGACATCAAATTAACAAACATGAATGACCTGATTAGAAATTTAACCTTGGCGCGCTCTCACCAAATGTGTTGTGTTTGTTTGAATTAATGTATGAAAATCACTGATTGGTTAAGATGCGGCTATTGGAAAATAGCCGCGAAAGTTAAACATTGACAGTTAACAAAAGCCCGCGGTTTTGTAACAGTATAAATAGGGCAACGGAGTAGCCGTTGCCCCAGTTCGAATTGATACTTCTTGGTTCAACGTTACTCTGTCTCTGCTCTTCAATAAATGAAGAATTAGCTCAACCTGACTCCGAGTGGTGATTTAACAGTGGCGACGAGGAGGTCGGACTCCCGCGAAAACAACCCGAACCAGTTCAGGACTCCAGCGACGGCTACCTGTTACCCCTGGAGGCCAGCGAAGATCCGGCTGCAACATCGCAGACAGGCCCGTCACAAACTAGCCTTAGCGGAGCAGAAACAGCATCGGCCGTCCAGGGAGGTAGCTTTCAAGAGAATGAACTGTGCAGGTCACAGTGTACCATGAAGCCACCAATCCGGTTACAGGACTACGTCACTTGGATAAATACGTAGTCTGTAGTTTTTTCTAAAAAGGGAGGGGTGTTGTGTTTGTTTGAATTAATGTATGAAAATCACTGATTGGTTATGACGCGGCTATTGGAAAATAGACGCGAAAGTTAAACATTGACAGTTAACAAAAGCCCGCGGTTTTGTAACAGTATAAATAGGGCAACGGAGTAGCCGTTGCCCCAGTTTGAATAGATACTTCTTGGTTCACCGTTATTCTGTCTCTGCTCTT
This sequence comes from Erythrolamprus reginae, assembly GCF_031021105.1. Classification (NCBI taxonomy): domain Eukaryota; kingdom Metazoa; phylum Chordata; class Lepidosauria; order Squamata; family Dipsadidae; genus Erythrolamprus; species Erythrolamprus reginae. The sequence goes on along the minus strand of NC_091963.1, from coordinate 23,780,353 downwards.
CAATAAATGAAGAATTAGCTCAACCTGACTCCGAGTGGTGATTTAACAAAATGTCTCTGCATAATAATGATAATAAAATAAAATAATATATTAATAATGTAAATTACTTCTTATAGAGGGTTTTCCCTCACCTTGGAACAAACTACAGAACGTTTAATTCAGTGATGGGTTGCTGAAAATTCAGACCAGTTCACCTGTATCGGTGGCGGTCCAAAGGCTGTTTAACAGGAAAAGAAAGACAGGAAGAGGGGGAAACTAAAAAAAGAAAAGAAAAACAAAAGGTAAATAAAACTAAGGAGATTCTTTGGTAGGTCAATCAGAAATTAAGTGAAAAGAAATAAACAACAAGAAGAGAAGGCATGATCTAATCACCTGAGTTTCTATCATAAAAAACATAGTTCGATACTTTCTCCCATATTTAGAAGGGCATGGAGCAGGGGTGGATTTAGACAGGTTCGAACTGTTGGCCTGAATTGGTAGCGACCTGCTGGTGATGTCCTGAAGATGTCACCAAATCAGATCAGTCAGTGCCAGTCCCTGAGTTCTGCCATCTTTAAAAAATTTTTTGTTTAAATTTGTTTTTCTTGTGATCATGCGCAGAAGCCGAGTTCTGGCACTGTGCATGAGGTTACCATCTTTTTTCAGCTTTGTTTTTTTTGCCACATGGCGCAGGAGGAAGCAAACCAGCAGCAAGGTAAGTTAGAACTCATCCTACTTCCAGGGTCCCCCTGTAATCCCTTTTGGCTTCCATGGGGCTGTAGGGAGGCTTGCAAGGCCCAAAAGTGGTACTGGGGAGGGCTTCGAGGGAGGGAGAAAGAAAGAAATCTTCACTGTTTGGGAATCCCCATGAGTTTGAGTGGAGAGCTTATTGTAAGTGGCTGCTAAGCTATCCTTGCTCAAGCTAAGCTAATCAACAGTGGAGCTCTAAGACTGCCAGATGACCAATGGGCATGTTCTCAGTTTCAAAATGTCTGGCTTTTCTTTCTGCTACCAAAGACCTTCTGGGAATCTTCACAGGAAAGAAGAAAGGGAGGGAGGGAGGGTGGGAGAAAGAGATAGGGAAGGAGAGAGAGAGAAAAAAAAAGAAAGAGAGAGAAAGAAAGAAAAAGAAAAAAGAAAAAAAGGACGGTAAAGAGAGAGATAAGAAAGAAAAAAGATAAAAAGAAAGGAAGGAAGGAAGAAATGGAAAGACAGAGAAAGAAAGAATGAGGAAGAGAAAGAAAAATAAAAAAGAGGAAGGAAGGAAGAGGAGAGAGAGAGAGAAGGAAGAAGAAAGAAGCATCACAAACCCTGCCACTAGATGTGGCTTCAGAAGATACTTTGAAATGGCACAGCAATTTAGGGCTGGAAAATATCTTGTAGATCATCTTGTCCAACTCCCTGCTGCAGCAGGAAACCTTACATTGTCTGGATTGTTTCGGTGCCTCTAACAGAGAAGAAAATTGCCAGAAAGGAGAAGGAGTTTACTAGGATGAGGTTGCCATGCAGAGGAAGGCAGGGATAATCCTTGACTTATGACCACAATTGAGGCCAAAAGTTTGGTTGTTAAGTAAGCGCGTTGTTAAATATGTTTCACTACATTTTATTTAGTCCATGACTCTTCCTGACTGTACCAGTCATGTGCAAGCTAGGGAAGAACATCTGAAGGCATATGCAATGTTGTAATGTACAGAAGTTATGGTTAAATGTGTGGCAGAAAGTGGGCTCTGGGTGTGTTTTTCCAAATGTAGTACAGTACTGTATTTTTTGGAGTATAAGACACACCTTTTTATTCCCTAAGAGGCTTAAAATTCAGGTGCATCTTATATTCTGAATGTGTTCTGCCCGCGTGTCCCAACCACCCGTAATTACAGGGTAATTAGTCCAAAAAGACACACACCACACGATAGAAGGAAAACCAAAAGTCTTTATCAACAAAAGAGAAGAAAAAACTCCCTTTTTAAATGTCAAATGCTGGGAAAGGTGGGGGGGAAAAGCAGAGGGTAACTAGAAACAAGATGGCTAGACTAAATTACAAGAGCAGTGTGTGCACAGTTTGATGTAGTGAAACACCAATTTAGGGACAGGTGATGATGATGACGACGAAAATCTATGTGGATGTGAAGAATTAACACCAACATGATGGCAAATAATCAAATAAAATCACCTAGGTTTCAGTTTGCAAATGGTACAGAAAGTAAAATACAATGGGAGCAACTTAATTTGATAGCTCGCAAAAATGGCCATGTCATAAAATCAAGATGGCCGCTGTGCCTGCCCATCCTTGTTTCATTTGATCACCATTTTGAGTTTTTCGGAGGGGGGGGCAGTAGACAGGCCTAGACTTACATTTATATGAATTTCATTGGCATTTCTTCTCTTTGGAAAACAAATGAAAACAATTCCTGTTCCATCAAGTTGAAAACTGGAAATAAAACGCAGAAGACATTTATTTGGCACTGCTCTTTACTTCAAATATATAACAAAATGATTTTCTGCCCAGCTCTGTATAATGGTAAATAATTTGGACAGTGAAATCTTTTTAATCTTTTCTTGGGCTAAGCTAAGCAATCAAGTAGCCAAACTGGTAGTCACAGTCCTGAGCTGATGTTCACGCTCATAGGATTCTTATGCTTTATTCCACTTGGACCAGCAGTGGCCTAAGTCATTTTCTATTAACTCATCCAAGCATAGAAGACCATAACAATAAAAATGTTAAATGTACTGTGGAATTTCATTCGGCTTTTGTAAGGAGCTACGCAACCCCCTAAAGCAGAAAACACATAATCTTAACCAGATTTTAAATAACATTTTTGCTGCTCTTTTGGAAGACAAATAAGCCAAGCTGACCAGAATTTTCCTCAGAAGCAAAAAGGCAGCCATTTTCTTGCTCTGATGCAACATGGACCCAACGGGGGAAATGCACTGTTAAGTTGTCCAAGGAGAGGAAAAGTTAATAAACAACATATGTGTTCTTTGCCCCAACATTGTCTGGTTTTGGGTGGCAATGAATTTGAAGTCTGGCACCTCAGAGACAGAGAACTGGACTTTGCTACCCTATTTCTTTAAATTACTATATCACAATAGGCAAGACATCTGTAATTGTTAATAAATAGATTATTGATAAATAACTAAGACGCCTTAAACATGATCTAAGTATTGCCCACAAGATCATATGCTGCAACGTCCTGCCTGTTGGCGACTACTTCAGCTTCAACCACAACAACACAAGAGCACACAACAGATTTAAACTTAATATTAACGGCTCCAAACTTGACTGTAAAAACTATGACTTCAGTAACCGAGTTGTTGAAGCGTGGAACTAATTACCGGACTCCGTAGTGTCATCCCCAAACCCCCAACACTTTACCCTTAGATTATCTACGGTTGACCTATCCAGTTTCCTAAGAGGTCAGTAAGGGGCGAGTACAAGTGCACTAGAGTGCCTTCCGTCCCCTGTCCTATTGCTCTCCTATATCTTTCTTCTATTCCTATATCTCTTCTTCTATTCTTTCATTGATATGTTCTATTACTATATCTTCTTTTCTATTCTTTTGTAGATTTTCACCGGTACAGGTATGACGGTCTTGGTATATTCGGGTTTCTTCCCGTGTAGGATTTGGAAATTTCTGGCGACGTTTTGATGAGGTCCCATTCATCATCTTCAGGCTGGTGTTTCTGTCCTTGTAAGGTCAGAAACACCAGCCTGAAGATGATGAGTGGGACCTCGTCGAAATGTCGCCAGAAATTTCCAAATCCTACACGGGAAGAAACCCGAATATACCAAGACCGTCATATATACAAAAGGTTAAAGAACCACTAAGTAAATAGGGTCACATCAGTGAAGGGCTACCAAACTTTTTACTACCATACTGTGGGCGTGGCTTATGCAGGATGCCCTGCATTTTCTTTCAACATCTTTCAGTACAAATTGGGTGCTCTAGGGTGGAGCTCCATTTTCGCTACCCCACTGTGTCCCCCTTCGTCCGGGCAGCAGCCCACCCTTGGCCACATCACTTGTGAAATTGTCTGGCTTGCTAAACTTCTAATTCCAATGTGTTTATTTTAAGGGATATGCTATAGTTTCACATAATCATAATGAGAGCCGCTTCCAAGAAATGAGAAACTAATGAAAAATGGGGTCCTGGACCCAGAAAATAGGACTCATAGATCATAGCCCTGGGGCCAGATTGCCCGTCATTATGTGCTGCTTTGCAATCCAAATTTTATTCTAATTCTTGCTCAACTTTGTAAGCAAAGTAGCCAGTTTAGCTATCCTTTTAAATAAAGTAAGCATATGTTGGTGGCTGAATTTAAGAGGCAAGAGTAATAATGCATATGAAGATTGCTTGAGAGCATCTGCATGTCATTAACTTTTCCTTCTACCTCTTTGTCTGGTCAATGCCTTTCTGCCCACAGAGAAAACTGTTATTTTAAATATAATTAAATGTTATATCATGACTTTTTATTGTAACTTTAATGACATTCATTACTAGAATGAGAAAACTGAACATCCACAAAAGTATACGATTCATTTACTATCCACCCTCTTCCTGCCTAAGTCCTATCTTTCTATCTCTTGAATTCTATGATCCATCAACATCATGGACACTTTCTATATTCCTTCCTTCCTTCCTTCCTCCCCCTCCCCTTCCTCTTTAAATCTGTGGGTTATTATTACAGACAGTGAAGAATATTATTGGAATTATTATTGCCTACAAAATCATATGCTGCAACATCCTGCCTGTCAATGACTACTTCAGCTTCAGCCGCAGCAACACAAGAGCACGCAACAAATTCAAACTTAATATTAATCGCTCCAAGCTCGACTGTAAAAAATATGACTTTAGCAATCGAGTTGTCGAAGCGTGGAACTCATTACCGGACTCAGTAGTGTCAACCCTTAACCCCCAACATTTCTCCCTTAGACTATCCACGATTGACCTCTCCAGGTTCCTAAGAGGTCAGTAAGGGGCGTACATAAGCACACTAGCCTGCCTTTCATCCCCTGTCCAATTGTCTCTCCTTATCTCATATATCATATACAGTGCTACCTCATCATACGAACTTAATTGGTTTCAGGAGGAGGTTCGTAAGGTGAAAAGTTCGTAAGATGAAATAATGTTTCCCATAGGAATCAATGTAAAAGCAAATAATGCGTGCAAATCCTTCAGGAAAATCCCAAAATTTAGAAGGGAGGCGAACAGAGGGCAGGGAGGAGCAGCTAAAGGGGGCGGGTGGTAGAAGCAAGGCTAGGCTAAAGGGTGAGTGGGAAGGAAGAAAGGCAAGGGGGGCACCCCTCCCTTTTCTTTCTTCAAAAGACACCGTTTCAGTGCTTTTGCAAGCATGTTGTTCTCTGCAAAAAAATTTCCTCTCCCAAGCTGCCCCTCCCTTTTCTTTCTTCAAAAGACACCCTTTCAGTTCCTTTGCAAGCACCTTGTTCTCTGCACAAATTTTCCTTCCCCAAGCTGCCCCTCCCTCCTCCCTTTTCTTTCTTAAAAAGACACCCTTTCAGTTCCTTTGCAAGCACCTTGTTCTCTGCAAAAATTTTCCTCCCCCAAGCTGCCCCTCCCTCTTCCCTTTTCTTTCTTAAAAAGACACCCTTTCAGTTCCTTTGCAAGCACCTTGTTCTCTGCAAAAATTTTCCTCCCCCAAGCTGCCCCTCCCTCCTCCCTTTTCTTTCTTAAAAAGACACCCTTTCAGTTCCTTTGCAAGCACGTTGTTCTCTGCAAAATGTTTCCTACTCCAAGCAGCCCCTCCCTTTTCTTTCTTCAAAAAAGGGGGAAAAAAGAAACCCCTTCATCCCAGCAGCAGCTGCTTGGGTTGGTAAGGTGAAAATAGTTCGGAAGAAGAGGCAAAAAAATCTTAAACACCGGGTTCGTATCTTGAAAAGTTCGTTAGAAGAGGCGTTTGTAAGATGAGGTACCACTGTATCTTTTCTTCCTTTCATATATCTTCTCCTCTACTTTTATATCTTTTCTTTATATATAATACTTCATGTCTATCCTCTTCAATATGTATTGTGTATTGGACAAAACAAACAAACAAACAAGCAAACAAACAAGCAAATAAATAAAGTTAACTTGCTGTAGTCATACTTGATAATTGGAAAAGTGACTCTATCTTTAGCAAAAGAGGAAGGAATGGATATCTAAGTGAGGGGTGAAGTAGAGATATATTTAGTTTGCAGTTTAAATTTAACTTCTCACTTTTAAGTTACTATTATTACCAGTCTCATTGATTAGAGATGGAAAGCCTCTGCAGGTTTTTTTTTTTTCATATGCCTTCCTGATGGGCTATATTATAACTTCCAGGATTTCTAATTCTGGACAAGTTGGCTCCGAATTTAAGGTCTGTATTTAATGTTCGATGTATAGTTTAATACACTAGGAAAAAAATCCAATTGGTTCACCGTGAGTGACTGCAAAGGGATTTCCCTTGTAGCTACCTCTCAGTGCTGGGTCAACTTCTCTTGTTATTTTTCCCAGCTTGATCATTGCGAAATTCAAAATCACCTCAGCAACCACTGAACCTCAGTTCTCTCTGACAACAGAAAGACATGAAAGGGAAATAGGCCACTTCTTTTTGTTTTTAATAACACGGGTCAAGTTGCCAATGAAGCATATGAAATCAATAGTCCATTTCATGTGAAAAGCTCTGAGCTCAAGGAAACCTTTCCACAACTACTCTATGATACGAAGATTGATCTTTTTTCCCTCCATTTTACTTTTCACAGGGATGCTCTGCAAATAGCAACACCCTGATGCTAGAAAGTTGTAAATATCCTGTAAGTGTGAAATCCGTGCACTCATCACTTAATGTTAGTCATTTTAATGTAATAGGACGTCATCCATTAACTGCACAGCTGACAGTTTTAAACATACCTAGGAGAAGGCCTGATCTCTTCACTTTTGCCTGTCTATTTCTTCTCACAGCAGAAACATCTGGTCATTCTAAAACTGTAATTTGTGGACACTTTGCACTCACAATGGAATGTCCAAAAACAGCTCTGAAAAACTTGGTTGTTTTTTCCTTACCAAAGGAGCTGGCCTGGACGTGAGGAACCATTGTTATAAATCTGCCGTTGCTTTTTCAGTCCCTCAACACAGGATGGAATCAAACAAGTCACTCTGGCAAAAAAAGCAAAACAAAAATAAAGTGTGCTGGTTGTTAATTGGAAGAGCAGAATAACTGAGTCAAGATGATGAGTAATTGCTCTATTTATTTAGCAAATTTATATGGTTGCCCACTTCATTGGATGTGACTCTGGACAGCATGCAATAATAATTAAAACAGAATTGTAACCATCAAAACACTTAAAACAGTAAACATAATAAAAATAAATAAAAAACAAGATTGCAGGAGAATAACAGCCTTCCAAACACAGAAGAACCATCTAGCAGTTTCTCCAGAGCAGGGGTCCCCAAACTTGGCAACTTTAAGACATGTGGACTTCAAATCCCAGAATTCTCCATGGCTGAGAATTCAAGGACTTGAAATCCACAAATCTTAAAGTTGCCAAGTTTGAAGACCTTTAGTCCAGGGGATCTAAGGGCCTGATGAAAAACATCTGTATTTTGTGGGTTTTCTGAACAGGTAGTCCTGAAATTACAACCATTTCTTTAGTGACTGTAGTTAATGACAGCACTGAAAAATATCAGAGTTTGTTGCAGAAAAATCAATTCCAGAAGCACACACAGATGATTGATTGAGCTGGATTCATTAACTTCTTTATAAACATAATAACAAATGAATTTACAATACCATTAGCAGAGTTCTTCTTCAATATGTCCATGTCCAGTCAACGAAGCAGTAGAAGTGATGTGCCGGTGTCTGGAGGCTGTTGGGGCCTGGATGGGTGTCAACAAACTCAAACTCAACCCGGATAAGACGGAGTGGCTGTGGGTTTTGCCTCCCAAGGACAATTCCATCTGTCTGTCCATCACCCTGGGGGGGGAATTATTGACCCCCTCGGAGAGGGTTCGCAACTTGGGCGTCCTCCTCGATCCACAGCTCACATTAGAGAACCATCTTTCAGTTGTGGCGAGGGGGGCGTTTGCCCAGGTTCGCCTGGTGCACCAGTTGCGGCCCTATCTGGACCGGGACTCATTGCTCACAGTCACTCATGCCCTCATCACCTCGAGGTTCGACTACTGTAATGCTCTCTACATGGGGCTACCTTTGAAAAGTGTTTGGAAACTTCAGATCGTGCAGAATGCAGCTGCAAGAGCAGTCATGGGCTTACCTAGGTATGCCCATATTTCACCATCACTCCGCAGTCTGCATTGGCTGCCGATCAATTTCCGGTCACAATTCAAAGTGTTGGTTATGACCTTTAAAGCCCTTCATGGCACTAGACCAGAATATCTCCGAGACCGCCTTCTGCCGCACGAATCCCAGCAACCGATTAGGTCCCACAGAGTGGGCCTTCTCCGGGTTCCGTCAACTAAACAATGTCGGTTGGTGGGCCCCAGTGGAAGAACCTTCTCTGTGGCAGCCCCGACTCTCTGGAACCAACTCCCCCCAGAGATTAGAACTGCCCCTACTCTCCCTGCCTTCCGTAAACTCCTTAAAACCCACCTTTGTCGTCAGGCATGGGGGAACTGAAACACCTCCCCCGGGCATGTCTAATTTATGCATGGTATGTTTGTGTGTGTGTATGTTAGTAAATGGGGTTCTTTTTAAATCTTTTTAAATATTTTAAATTTATTTGGATTTGTCATGATTTGCTGTATTTTGCTATGAGCCGCCCCGAGTCTGCGGAGAGGGGCAGCATACAAATCTAAATAATAAATAAATAATAAATAAATAAATATACCAATATACCAACAATTACAGGTATGACACAAACAGTTTCAAGCAGGAAGACAGTTTTCAGTTCAGAATTCAGAATGAACAGAGAGCAGAGTGGGATAAGCAGGGAAGGCTTGCTGTCTTCTGCACTACCAGTGTGCCCTCTGTGCCCGTCATGGGCGCACGAGTGCCCATTGGCATGAGATTTGGGAAGGTAGTACCACATGATCTTAGGATGCTGCAACTCTTGTAAATATATGCCTCTTTCACAAGTGCCTGAATTTTGATCATGTGACTTTGGAGGTGCTGTGACTGTTGTCAGTGTGTATACCAGACAAAAGGCATCTGGAGAGAGACATCAATACAATGGAATGGAATGAAATGGAACAGAACGGAACAGAACAGAATAGAACTTTTTATTGGTCGTGTGATTGGACATACAGGGAATTTGTCTTGGCTGATTTGTTCTTAGTGTACATAAAAGAAAAAAAACATTTGTCAAGAATCACAAGGTACAACACTTAATAATAGTCCGGGTACAAATAAGCAATCAAATCATATTAGGAACCAATGAATATAAATCATAAGATTACAAACAACAAAGTTACAGTGACACAGTCATTTGTGGGAGGGCGGATGGGTGAGAAGGTTAATAGTAGTTCTTATTTATTAAATAGTTTGACAGTATTGAGAGAATTACCACATTTTTTGGAGTATAAGACACACATCCCCCCTAAAAGTGGCTGAAAATTTGGGTGTGTCTTATACTCTGAATGTAGCTTTTCAAATATTTTTTTCCCAGCCCTAATGATCTTCCTGGCTCTTAGTGGCTTGCAGTCTTTTTCTTTGTTACTCCCTCCAAAAAAAGTTTTTTCCCAGCCCTAACCATGTGATGTGCTGAAGCTGACCAGATTAAGGATGTTAGCCAGATGAATACCTGGCAGGTAGACCCCCCCTTATTTTTCTCTCCCAAAACTAAGAAGAGTTTATATTCTGAAAAAGATGGTACAGTGGTACCTCATCATACGAACTTAATTGGTTCCAGGAGGAGGTTCGTAAGGTGAAAAGTTTCCCATAGGAATCAATGTAAAAACAATGCGTGCAAATCCTTCAGGAAAATCCCAAAATTTAGAAGGGAGGCGAACAGAGGGCAGGGAGGAGCAGCTAAAGGGGGCGGGTGGAAGAAGCAAGGCTAGGCTAAAGGGTGAGTGGGAAGGAAGAAAATCAAGGGGGGCGCCCCTCCCTTTTCTTTCTTCAAAAGACACTGTTTCAGTGCCTTTGCAAGCACATTGTTCTCTGCAAAATCTTTCCTCCTCCAAGCCACCCCTCCCTTTTCTTTCTTCAAAAGACACCGTTTCAGTGCCTTTGCAAGCATGTTGTTCTCTGCAAAATCTTTCCTCCTCCAAGCCGCCCCTCCCTTTTCTTTCTTCAAAAAACGGGAAAAAAAGAAACCCCTTCATCCCAGCAGCAGCTGCTTGGGTTCGTATGGTGAAAATAGTTTGGAAGAAGAGGCAAAAAAATCTTAATCACCGGGTTCGTATCTTGAAAAGTTCGTTAGAAGAGGCGTTCGTACGATGAGGTACCACTGTATTTGTGAAAAGTAAAGATAACAGCTATGATCGCTGCATAGAAGCTATTCCCTTTTTTATGTGCTTCACACGGCTGTGACTTCTGACTGGTTCCTGATCAGTTCAGTTTTCTCCTTTAATGGAAGATAGGGTTTTAATTTTTTTTTTTTCAGGAACTACACTAAATTAGATTTTGCAGCGACACTGCACGTCTGGGTACCTGTATTAATGAAAATCTATTTAATTCATGTAATCAATGAAGGATAAAACAGGGAGGCCAGATTTGACACTTTGTCCTGTAAATTCTGCAGTAAAAGAAAAACAGAGGTCTCGGCAGCTACTTTCAATAAAGAAGGAACTGAAACTCCGGAACTTGAATGCTGCAATTCAAGTGGCTTTTTATGAGACTTATTCAACATGCTTTCAAAAGATGTGATTAAGGAGACAATACACAGGGAGATGAATCTAATGATCCCTAACTATAAATGTGCAATGGAAGGAACAGAGCGTTCATTGTTAGTGAAACTTAACAGGAAGGGTTAGAATAGAATAGAATAGAATAGAATAACAGGGTTGGAAGGGATCTTGGAGATCTTCTAGTCCAACCCCTGCTTAAGCAATAAACCCTACACTACTTCAGCCAAATGGTTATCTAATCTCTTATTTAAAATTTCCATTGTTGGAGCATTTACAACTTCTGGAGGCAAGTAGTTCCATTGATTAATTGTTCTAATTGTCAAGAAATTTTTCCTTAGTTCTAGATTGCTTCTCTTCTTGATTAGTTTCTACCCATAGCTTCTAGTTCTACTCCCAGGTGCTTTGGAGAATACAGTGGTACCTCTACTTAAAATTTAAATCATTTATTTATTTATTTATTACTTAGATTTGTATGCCGCCCCTCTCCGAAAAATCATTCCATGACCAGGTTCTTAAGTAGAAAAGTTTGTAAGCAGAAGCAATTTTTCCCATAGGAATCAATGTAAAAGCAAATAATGTGTGCAAACCCATTAGGAAAGAAATAAAAGCGCAGAATTTGGGTGGGAGGAGGAGGAAGAAGAAGAGGAGGAGGACAGTCGCTGCCAGGGAGCATTTCTTTTCTCTGGGCGCTGGCAGAGGTTTGTTCCCTCTCCAAGCGCCCAGAGAAAGGAAAATGCTTCATTCACTCTGGACTGCCAAAGCCTCCTTAAGCGCCACCGAAAGGCTCCTCTGGCAGCCCAGAAAAGCTCGAGATGGCCGGGATTAAACGGGAATAGCAGGAAACTGGCTGGGCCTTCGTGACGTTCTCCAATTTCCTGGGAAATTTTTCTGGGCTCAGGTTCTTAAGTAGAAAATGGTTCCTAAGAAGAGGCAAAAAAATAATAAACACCCGGTTCTTATCTAGAAAAGTTCTTAAGTAGAGGCATTCTTAAGTAGAGGTACCACTGTAGTTTGATTCTTTCTTCCTTGTGGCAGTCCCTGAGATATTGGAACACTGTTATCATGTTACCCCTAGTTCTTCTTTTCATAAGATTAGACATATTATTATTATTATTATTATTATTATTATTATTATTAATTAGATTTGTATGCCGCCCCTCTCCATAGACTCGGGGCGGCTCACAACAGTGATAAAAAACAATACATGGTAACAAATCTAATATTTAAAATCTAAAATAACAATTTTACATTAAAAAGTCTAAAAAACCCCAATACAGTGGTACCTCTAGATACGAGTTTAATTCATTCCAGAAGGGAGCTTGTATGTCAAACAACTCATATCTGGAACAAATGGCTTTAGACTTTGTTTTCCCCCTCTGAAATAACCAGAAGCAAGGATTCTTGCGCCACCTAGTGCATGGTCGGCTCGTATCCCAAATTTGAGCTCGGATCTGGAACAGAAATTTCTCTCCCCTCGTGGCTCATAACTTGGAATACTCGCATGTGGAACAGCTCGTATCTAGAGGTACTACTGTATATAAAAATACATACACACAATCATATCATACACAAAAACTACATAGACAAGGGGGAGATGTCTCAGTTCCCCCATGCCTGATGGCAGAAGTGGGTTTTAAGGAGTTTATGAAAGGCAAGGAGGGTGGGGGCAATCCTAATCTTTGGGGGGAGCTGGTTCCAGAGGGTCGGAGCCACCACAGAGAAGGCTCTTCCCCTGGGTCCTGCCAGCCGACATTGTTTAGTCAACGGGACCCGAAGAAGGCCAACTCTGTGGGACCTAACCGGCTGCTGGGATTCATGTGGCAGAAGGCGGTCTCGCAGATATCCTGGTCCAGTGCCATGAAGGGCTTTATAGGTCATAACCAACACTTAGAATTGTGACCGGAAACTGATCGGCAACCAATGCAGACATATCCAGTTCCAGCAACCATTCTTTGCATGTTTTATCCTCGAGTCTCTTAGTCATCTTGGTTGCTCTTCTCTGCATTCTCCCTTGGCTCTGGGCAGTGATTGTCCTCCTGTATCTATATGGAGGGAACTGCATCTATATGGAGGAAGGTATGCAGTGGGGTACCCCAAGAGTCTCTTGTAGACCCAGTACTCTTTAACATCACCATCAATTATTTGGATAAGGGGATAGATAGGGAACTTAAATTTGCAGACAACACCAAGCTATAACAAATAATTTATGTATGATGTGACTGAGTTGTATGGTTTTAATAATGGGTTTTTTTTTTGTTTTTAATATTTTGGATTTGTGTCTTTGTTGTGAGCCGCTCTGAGCCCTCGGAGAGGGGTGGAATACAAATCTAATAAATAATAATAATAATAACAACAATGTAGAAAAGATGTTGAGACTCTAGAGTACTGGGCATAAAACAGACTCTTGGGGTACCCCACTGCATACCTCCCTCCATATAGATGCAGTTCCATTGAGGACTACACATTGAGGGCAGTTTGTCAGTCAGTTACAAATCCACCTGGTAATGATGCTGTCTAACACACTTAATTTTTAAAAATCAAATAGTAAGTCAGTGATGACGAACCTATGGCATGGATGCCACAGATGGTACGCGGAGCCATAACTGCTGGCACGCGAGCCATTGCCCTAGCTCAGCTCCAGCGTACATGTGTGTGCTGACCAGTTGATTTTTGGCTTGTACAGATGCTCTGGGAGGGTGTTTTTGGCTTCCAAAGATCCTCCTGGGAGATGGGGGAGGGCGTTTTTGCCCTCAACCGGCTCCAGGGAAGCCCTTGAAGGCTGGAGACACAAGCCTACTGGCCCCACCAGAAGTTGGGAAACAGGCCATTTCCAGCCTCCAGAGGGTTTCCAAGGTGCAGGGGAAGCTGTTTTCACTCACTCCAGGCATTGAATTATGGGTGTGGGCACTTGTGTATGTGCAATAGCATGCATGCACGCTCTTTTGGCACCTGAGGGAAAAAAGGTTCACCATCACTGTAGTAAGTTATAGTCTACTTTGTCAAAGTAAATTATATTGACAGAATTCCTCTGGTCCACTAGTTTTGTTAAAGAACCCAGTAAGATTAGTCTGGCATAATGTGTTTTTCCCCAAACGCATGCTAGCTTTTGGTTATTACTTTGTTTACTTCTAAGGGTTCACTGATTCTTTATTTGATTATCCACTGTTGACCTCACTTGATTCTTAAGAGGTCAGTAAGGGGCATGCATGAGTGCACCAGTGTGCCTACCATCCCTGTCCTAAGTTTCTCTCTTATTAATACCAATATCATGTATATAAACAGTGTCATTTCTTTGTATACTACCAATACGTACTTGACAAATAAAATAAATAAAAATAAAATAAATCTTTCCCAGAATCTTTCCTGGTATAGAGGTCAGGCTGATAGGCCTGTAGTTTCCTGGAGCTAATTTTGTCCCCTTCTTTTAAGATGGGAACTATATCATTCCTTTCCCTGTTCTCTGGCAGTTTCCCAATGCTCCAGGATGTTTGAAAGATATAGTGCAGTGGTTTTGAGATCTCATCTACTAGTTTTTTTTCAGAATCTTGGGGTGTAATCCATCTGGTCTGGGTAATTTGAACTCATCTAGGGTAGACAGTTGCTCACTTACCATTTTCTTCTCTATTTTAACTTGTGTTATTATTAATCTGTTGTGTGTGTGTGTTTGTGTGTTTGGTGCTGTTTTTAATAGGTTGCACCATTTTTTCCCTTTGTGTAAAGATAGATGCAAAAAATGAGTTAAGTAATTCTGCTTTCTCCCTATTGCTAGTCACCTTTTTGCCATTTTTTCCCAGCAGTGTACCAATTGTTTCCTTGACTTTTTAAAAATGTTTTTAACATAACGGAAGAAGCTTCTCTTGTTGTTTTTTTAAACTTTTGGTGCAAGCTTTGTTCATCTGGTGCAAGCTTTGTTCATGAATAAATAAATAAAATAAATAAATAAAATTGTGAACCTTACTTTATTTTTGAAAAGAGTGGCCAGAAAATAGATGTAGAAGCAGATAAATACCTGGGAGAGGGAGATTTATTGGGATAACTGACTCTCTGAGGTTTATGTTCCTTGAAGTACCTATCCACTTCCACTCGTTCCCTCCTTGTAGGCCAATATAAGAAAAAAATCCTATTCAGAGAGGCAATGCCCCTGTGATATAGAAACATGTGCTTCCCCAGTGCATATACTAGAAAGATATTTGTATCAGCCTCATCTCACCAATACTGTATAAATACCCACTGTACACAGCACAATTTTATATCTCACTGCTACTCCCAGATACTAATCCTACTCCAATATTCAGTGTTGCCAGGTTCTGCAAAGCAGTGATTAAAATTCATCAGATAATGACCTTTGCCTCAAACCTGGCTTGGTGAGTATTTTGATCTGTTAGTTAAAAGTATTTTGAATTATGATAGCTTTGGTAATATTGTTTTTTTATATTCATTTCATGTCTTGATACTTTTTTAGTTTTGTGCATGTGTGTTCAACTGTGCACGCTTTTTAACTTTGTGCATTTTATATTTTAAATGATTAATTGTTCGCATTCCACCCTTCTTATGCTGTTCTGTGTCCATTCTAAGGATTTGATTTGAGTTGCATGTAAAAATAAAGTCATGCGACTGAGACCAACTCGGTGGGAAGAAATCTTCCTCGTTTCCATGGCTTCAGGTGCAGGGATGATGAGTGCTCATTTTGAAAGACTGGAAAGAACAAGTCAGGAACAAACCGTCCTGGAGAAAATGTATTGATGGTTGCTGGGAGTTAAAAGCAATTCGATGGCACCTAATCAGTCAATCAATCAATCAATCCATCAATCAATAGGCAAAGGGTATTGGAGTACTTTAACAGGTGATGGCACCTGAGAAATTGGGGAGGAGGGATTGCAAGAGAGGCACATGGACCTGGCATGAGGAAAGGGCCATGAACATAGTTCCCTCTAAGCTGAGCAGTGAGCAATCGCTCACTTAAAAATCATCATCAACTCAGAGTTTTCCAAACCTGCCCAGAAGCCGAGAGGGAAAGAGTGAGAGGGAAGGAGAGAGAGAGGAAGAGAGGAAGAGAGAGAAACAGATAGAAAAAAGAGAGGAAGGAAAAGAGAAAGAAAAAGAATGGGAGTAAGGAAGAGAGAAAGAAAATCAAAATCTAGTTTGAAACTAGCTCAACTATTTAAGTGGCATTTTGATATTGATAGAGTTGCCCTATTATGAGCTCACTGTTATAGACACACAGTACAGTATTTTATTTTGAAATTCTCTGAGGCAAAACAGGGTGGGTTTTTTATTTGTTTGTTTGTTTGTTTGTTTGTTTGTTCGTTCGTTCGTTCATTCATTCATTCATTCATTCATTCATTCATTCATTCATTCATTTATTATTTCTGTGCCGCCCAGTCCCAAAGGGACTGCTGCTCAGACACTATACTTTTCTGCCCACCCCCCCAAAAAATTAGAGGGAACACTGGCCATGAATATTTTTTAAAAAAATTGGGCAGGAAGATTTTGTCTCGTCTATCTAGGCCAGAGGACAATCAATTCAAGTGTTTCAGAACTAACAAACAACAGCTCATAATTAACCTTGGAACACACTACCAAACTTCAAAAGGAGAAGGAATTAGTTCTTGGAACATAGATTCCTTGTGACTACCATATTTTTCAAAGTATAAAATGCACATTAGTTTTTTGGGGAGGAAAATAAGGGAAAGAATCTGCTTACCAGATATTCATCTGGCTAGCATCCTTAGTCTATTCAACTTCAGCCCATTATTTTATCCCCTGGTTAGGGCTTTAAAAAAAGCCCTGAAAACTCTATTCAGAAAGAGTAACAATGAAAGAGCTTGCAAGTGGATAAGAGCTGGGAAAATCGTTAGTGGTTGGTTAGGATTGGAAAGAAACATTTGGAGCAAGGGAAAGAAAACCCTACAAAGTCTTAGGGTTTGGAAAACATTCTTTGCAAAAAGTAACAATGAAAGAGCTTGCAAGCTGGTAAGAGCTGGGAACATTATTAGCACCTGGTTAGGGCTGGATAGAAACATTCGAGGAAGTAGAGCAATAAGAAAAACCTACAAAGACAGGTTTGAAAAACATTCTTGACAGAGAGTAAAAATGAAAGAGCTTGCACGTGGGTAAGAGTTAGGAACATTGTTAGCACCTGGTTAGAGCTGGAAAAAAAATATTTTGAGCAAGTTAGAGCAATGAAAAAAACCTTGCAAAGACTTAGGAAAACTTTCTTTGCAACGAGTAACAATGCAAGGTAAGAGCTGGGAAGATTGTTAGCACCTAGTTAGAGCTGGGGGGAAAAAGCTTCAAAAAATGTTACATTCAGAGTATAAGCCACATCTGAATTTTCAGCCTCATTTAGGGAAGAAAAAGGCACGTCTTATACTCTAAAAAACACAGTACAGTGGTACAGCTACCTAAGAATGCCTCTACTTACGAACTTTTCTAGATAAGAACTGGGTGTTCAAGAGTTTTTTGCCTCTTCTCAAGAACCATTTTCCACTTTCAAACCCGAGCCTCCAAAACTGTAACCAGAAAAGGCAGGGAGAAGCCTCCATGGGGCCTCTCTAGGAATCTCCTGGGAGGAAACAGGGCCGGAAAAGCCAGGGAGAAGCCTCTGTGGGGCCTCTCTAGGAATCTCCTGGGAGGAAACAAGTCTGGAAAAGGTGGATAGAAGCCTCCATGGGGTCTCTCTAGGAATCTCCTGGGAGGAAACAGGGTCTCCACCCTCCCTGTGGTTTCCCCAATTGCATGCATTATTTGCTTTTACATCGATTCCTATGGCAAAAATTGCTTCTTCTTACAAACGTTTCTCCTTAAGAACCTGGTCACGGAATGAATTAAGTTCATAAGTAGAGGTACCGCTGTACTTATTTTTGAAGATTGATGTTACCTCTGCATTTATTTATTTATTTATTTTATTATTTATTTATTCATTTGTCCAATACACAAATACATAGGAAGAAAAATAGACATGTAGTAATATATATAAGGGTAAAGTGAACTTAGAGGAGAGGATATATGAAAGAAAGAAAATATATATGATAAGTGAGAGAAAGGAAAGACAAGTGGACAGGGGACAAAAGGCACGCCAGTGCACTTATGTACGCCCCATATCAATTGTAATAGAACAATGGTATCTGGCCAATCAACTTTCATTTTGCTTTCTCCTCTTATCAATGATAAGTCAGTGAGCTGAGACAACCACGAGCATTTACAAGGACATTGTTAATGTCCTACTCTTTCTGTTGTTGTGTTCCACGTATCATCAGCATCTTCCTAGCTAGGTCTGGCTGTTCTGATTTAAGCTGAATTTGTTTTATGGAAGCATGATTGTCAATTGCCTTGTACATACACAGTCTGCGCCAAAAAATAGAGCATGTATTTGGGAGGGGTATGTAAATCATTTAAATTTACAGAGGGTTTTGTTTTTTTGCTTAATTTTTAAATGGTCGTAGATTATGTCTCCATTGATGGTTCTGTCTCAAAGCAGCCCATTCTGCTACTGCCTTGGATTTGAGGTTGCGAGCCTTCATTCTGTTGGATGAAGGAGCGGTTTTCAGAGCCAAGACATACGTTTCTCCCCATCAGACTCCTTCATAAAAAGGTTGCATGTGTTGCTAGACTTGATAAATGAATAAACTGCATTTCTGACTGTCTAAAAAGTAGGCTGCTTTATTTCACAACATAAAAGATATTCTGGATTTCTCCCCAGTCATTTACAGGGCAAAACGTTTTATTAATCCATGCTGTGCAGACACTGGTGTCATCCAATGAGCAAATCTCACATATTTCAGTCTTTTTAAAACATATCCTGGTGTGCTGTCATTTCCACTCACAAGCCCCAGGAAATACAAAGCTGTGCTATGGATTGTGACAGCAAAAATGGATTATTCAGAAATGAATAAAACTTCATATCGGTGGTGTAGCCAGCAACTTATGTTTTAGCCAAAATGAAGTTATAGGAAAGAGCAGCAGACGCCTTGAAATCCAACCAGAAGCTTATTAACCTCAATTAAACCTATTTCTTGGGGTAAATTTTAGTTATCTCAGCCTGAAAATAAAAATGCAACACACCACCTACATAAGAACATAAGAAGAGCCACGCTGAATCCGGCCAAAGCACATCGAGTCCAGCATTCTGTGTCACACAGTGGCCCACCAATTGTCCCTGGGGATCTTGAGCAGAAAGAGAAGGCAAAACCCTCCTTTTCTCTTGACCCCCAACAAATGATACCTAAGGGTATCATTGGGACCTGCCTCAACCAACATAGAGGCAGCACTTGGACATCTGTTTCAATAACCACTGATACACTTGGCATCCATGGATCTTTTTCTCATGACCAACATGATATAATGGTTAAGATAGGGGTTTGTGGATGCAGGGACTCTGTATTCTTTTGTCAGAATAGCAAAATAAATATAGAAATTTATGGAGTATGCTCATTTTGATAGTTGATAATTCTTCCTATCAATGATAATTGTAATTTCCCCCATTTTTTCTAATTCTATTTTGGTCTGATTTGCCAATTTTGTGTAGTTATCTTCTTTTATTGATGAACATCTATTGGTTAAGTTTATTCCTAAGTATTTAATTTTCTTTGTACTTATGAATCCTAATTTGGTTTCCAATTCCTCGCTCTGTTTATTTGTCATGTTCTTAGTCAGAAATTGAGTTTTTTGTTTGTTAATTTTCAGGTCCGCTGCCTCCCCATACTCTTCTATTTTTCCCATAAAGTATTGTCCTGTTTCTAATGGCTTTTCAAAAAAAAAATACTTGCCTTTGTCTTACACATTGTGAAGTAGACCCAGAGACAGGGTTTGAGCAATCGGTACTTTTATTCAGCTCAGAGAATAAGTGACAGCTCAGCAAGGTAAAGTGACGATTCAGCGAGTACCGACTGGCTCTGCAGGGAGAAGCCGCTTCTTTTATACTTTTGCGGTTCCCGCCAAAGCGAGAGCCGGCCGCGTCTGAGCCAATCAGGAGCGACTTCCTGCTTGGGCTCAGACAGCGCTGGAAAAGAGGAACAAACTATTTACAGCGTTACAAGGTAGCCATTTCAGGATACAACACCCCTCCCCTCATAGTTGGACCCATCCATCAAGAAAGCCACGTGACGAAGTCGTCCAATCGGTGAGGCCTTCGAGACTCTCGCGCTGACCTGCGCAGTCCATTTTCTCCTTCGCCACTGACTGTGGAGGATGGCTCGCCGCTGTTCTCCCGGTGCGGCGGACTAGGCCTGGCGGGCCCAACGAAGGCCTCGGAGGACGAGGATGGCTCGGCGTCGCTGGATGGTTCCCCCTGGCCCGATAAGTCTCTCTGCGTGTTTCTTAGTTCGGGCAATGTATAAAAGTCTGTTGAGGGGGGAGAGTCCGAGTCAGCGGGTTGTTGTAATTGGTTTTCAGTTCGTTTCCGAATGTGGTCTATGTGTCGTTTCCACAAACGACCATCCTCCAGTTTAACAATATAAGTCTTGGGTGCATTTTGCTTAACAATAATTCCCTTCATCCAGTTTACATTTCCATCAAAGCATTTTACATATACATTTTGACCCAAATACATTTCTCTTTCTGGTTTTATGCACATTTGGTTATTATTCAAACAGAACCTTGGGTTTAACCTGTCTAGTGGTGACCTCAACTTTCTCCCCATCAATAACTCTGCAGGGCTTACATGTGTGTGCGAGTTAGGGGTAATGTGCTGGGTTAATAAGAATTGGTCCAAGTTCTGTTGCACATCTCCAGGGCCTGACCTGTGCAATGCCTCTTTTGCCACCCTTACGTAACGTTCTGCCAACCCGTTAGCCCAGGGCGAGTAAGGCGAGATGAGGGCATGTCTGACCCCCAGGCCATCTAGGAATAATTCGAATTGCCTGGCTGTTAGTTGTGGTCCATTGTCAGACACCAATAGATCAGGGCAACCATGGGATGCAAACAGTCTGCTCAATACCTTGATAGTGGCACTTGTGGTTATGTTGTTCATTGCTATTATTTCCAACCATTTGGAGAAAGCATCAACCACTATTAGGAAATACTGAGACCCCACTGGGCCAGCAAAATCAATGTGGATCCTAGACCAAGGGCCAGCAGGCTGTTCCCACTCAGCCGGAGTTGTTTTGGGGGGATTGGGCCTAGACTCTTGGCACGGGTCACACTTTGAAACCCAACTTTCAATATCAGCATCAAGCCCTGGCCACCATAAATGCCCCCTTGCTAGGCTCTTCATCCTGACAATCCCAGGATGGCCCACGTGTAACATTCTGAGTACCTTTTCCCTTAGGCGTTTGGGGATGATCACTCTATCCCCCCACAGCAAACAACCTTTTACATATGACAATTCAAGCCTTTTGTTCTTAAAATCACACAATTCAGGTTTAACAATATCATTTTGCCATCCCTTTAGAACACAGTTCACTACTTGTTTCAGGATTTGGTCTTGCTGCGTGTGTGCAGCTACCTCTTTTGCTGTGGTTAGTGGGTTTTCCTCGAGTTCTATCATTAGCACGTCTGTGGTTGGAACAGGGTCTTCTACCAAGTCTGCCATGGGGCATCTGCTGAGGCCGTCTGCATGATTGATTTCCTTCCCCCCCTTGTGGGTGAGCTCATACTGATACCCAGAGAGGAAAAGGGCCCATCTGATTAGTCTTGGAGACATAAAAGGTGGAGTGGGCTTGTTGGGGGCTAGCAGGCCTAGTAGGGGTTTGTGGTCAGTGACTAGCTCAAAATTTCTTCCAAAAATGTAATTGTGAAACTTCTTTACCCCTGCCACTAATGCCAGAGCCTCCTTGTCTAACTGGCTATAATTTCTCTCCGTGCTGGTCATGGTTCTTGAAAAAAATGCTATTGGGGCCTCTGTCTGATTAGGTAGAACGTGAGCTAGGACTCCTCCTATGCCGTACGGCGAAGCGTCGCACGTGAGCCTAATGGGTAGTGAGGCACTATATTGGACTACTACACTTTTAGAAGTTAGTAAATTTTTTATTTGAGCAAAGGCTTCACGTTCAATTTTCCCCCATGTCCAGCGGGCTTCCTTCTGGAGTAAACGATGGAGAGGCTCTGCTACTGTTGCCTTCTGCTTTAAAAAAACGGAATAAAAATTAAGGAGGCCCAAAAATGCTTGCAACTCACTCTTATCTCGTGGCTCTGGGGCTTCTCTAATTGCTCTCAGCTTCTCAGTTGTGGGGTGGATACCTTCCTTATCTATTTTATATCCTAGGAATTCAATACTGTTAGTTCCCCAGACACATTTATCAGGCTTGATTCGTAACCCTTTGTCCTGTAGCCTCTTAAGTACTTCCCTTATTCTTTTGTTCACTTGTTCCTGGTTTTCCCCTGCAATTAAGATGTCATCAAAATATGGGATGGCCCCATTTACCCCTGACAATAGGCGTTCCATGATGCTCTGGAATATCCCTGGGGCTATGCTCACCCCAAACTGTAACCTCGTGCATTTGAAAGCCCCCCTGTGCGTTACAATTGTTTGAGCGTTTGCTGTTTGTTCATCGACCGGAAGTTGCTGGTAAGCCTGCGCCAGGTCGATCTTTGCGAACCTTTTCCCCTCCCCCAGGGAGTGTAAGAGTTGTTGCACAACCGGAATGGGGTAGGGGTGGTGTTGGAGTGCCTTATTCAGGGTTGATTTGTAATCAGCGCAAACTCTTAAGGAGCCATCTGGCTTCAGGGGTGTCACTATGGGAGTTTCCCATGGCCCCTGTTCCACAGGGACCAAGATACCTTGACTAATGAGTTTGTCCAGCTGTAAGTCTAGCTTGGGGAGAAGCGGGAGGGGAACCCTGCGAGGTTTCAGTCTAACTGGTGGGACCTTGGGGTCAATAGAGAAAGATATGGGGGTTCCCTTATACAATCCTAAGGTGGGGCTGAACACTTCAGGGAATTCTTTCACAAAGTTAGGCATAATATCACAGTTTACATTACACACACCCGAAATTTCAATCCCCAACGGTTCCATCCATGCTAGCCCTAGCAGGGAGTGTTTGGCCCCCGTCACAATAAGCATGGGAAGGGTACATTTGACATTCTTAAATACAATAGGTACATTTGCAGTTCCCAGGACCGAGATTACCCCCCCTTGGAAGTCTCTGATCACCAAAGAGGTTTGAATTAGGTCAGCCTCAGACACATTAGGCATATATAGCTTAAATTTTTCCCAGGGCATGATGGTATATCTCGAACCCGTATCTAGCTCCATTGAGCAAGGCTGGTTATTTAGCAACAACGAGATAACAATTTTAGCCCCCTTTTTGGTTGCCGTGTTATTCACGGAATATTGAGAGTTACCTCTATTGTAGTCTCGGTTAGCGGTGGGGTAATTCCTTTGACCCGAGTTGCGGAACGGTCTCCTTTCTCGCGATTGGGGGGGGTGGTTTTGGGGTCGCTGGTATTGTTGTGTGGCAAAAGTTTCTTCTGGTGCCGTTGCCCTGCATGCGATGGCGATGTGGCCTCTCCGGTTGCAACGGCGGCAAGTGGTGTCGCGGAACGGGCATCGATGGCGCTGGTGATTTCCCCGGCAGCCCGCGCAGGGGGCTGGATGAGTAGCTCTAGGGTGTCTCGGTTGGTCTTGCAGGAGGAGGCAGTCGTCCCCGTTGCTAGTTAGCTGGCCGCGGACGTCTGTTCCCATGGCGCTGGGAGACTCGGCGTCGATTTTGGCAATGGTTTCTCGCCTTCCGTGCTCTTTTAATTCTCTTGCCGCTGCGTCGGCTGCTTCCGCGGTTTGCGCTAATTTGATTACGGTTTGTAGAGTCGGCTCATCTTCGGTGAGGAGTTTACTTCTCACTGTGTGGTTCTTCATGCCGAAAATCAAGGCGTCGGTGAGGCGAGCTTCCGGATCTTGAAACTTGCATTGAGCGAGTACCGTTCGAAGCCGCGTTGTGAATTGGCTTATCGACTCGGTTTCTCTCTGAGCCATCATGTGAAATTGATGCCGGTAAACCACGGCTGGTCTGGTTGGTTTAAAATGGCTCGCTAGTTTCTGTTGAAGGACGTCCCACGCTGTGGCTCTTGCTTGTTCTGGTTCGGTGAGAGTTTGGGCAAGTCTACGGATCTCTGCGCCGCAGTAGTTTAGAAAAATAGCCCGTCTGCGATCGGCTCCGGCGTCCTGCATTCCCGCCGCCTCGAGGAATATCTCGAAGGTGGCCATGTACTCGTCCCAAGTCATTTTCTCGGCATCGAAAAGTTCTGGAGCCTGGCCGATCTGGATTTTGTCCATGTTGCACGCGAAGTTCTTCCGTTCGTTCGTCGCCAGTGAAGTAGACCCAGAGACAGGGTTTGAGCAATCGGTACTTTTATTCAGCTCAGAGAATAAGTGACAGCTCAGCAAGGTAAAGTGACGATTCAGCGAGTACCGACTGGCTCTGCAGGGAGAAGCCGCTTCTTTTATACTTTTGCGGTTCCCGCCAAAGCGAGAGCCGGCCGCGTCTGAGCCAATCAGGAGCGACTTCCTGCTTGGGCTCAGACAGCGCTGGAAAAGAGGAACAAACTATTTACAGCGTTACAAGGTAGCCATTTCAGGATACAACACATTGGACATACAATACAGTGTATTTAGAAGATGTTGAGAATATGGAACAGTGATGGTGAACCATTTTGGGTTTGCACCTACCTATTGCTCTCGCTCATGGAAACTAAACAAGGAGAGAAGTAACCTAGAACTAAGGAGAAATGTCCTGCTAGGTAGAATAATTAATCATTAGAAGGACATGCCTTCAAACATTGCGGATGCTCCAACATTGGAGGCTTTTAAAAAGACTGGACAACCATTGTTATAAGTGGCATAGGTTTCCGGCTTGAGTATGGGATTGGATTAGAAGACTTCCAACTCTGGTATTCTGTTATATTCTATTATACTTTTGGGGGTCTGTGTATAGTGTTTGGTGCAGGCAGTGAAGGACTACAATTTTTTTTTACTACAACACTGTGGACATGGCTTATTGTGTGGGTGTGGCTTGATAGTCATGTGACCAGGTAGGAGTGGCTTGTCATCTATGTGACCAGGTGGGAGTGGCTTGACAATCATGTGATCGGGGTGGCTTAAAAGTCATGTGACTGGGCAGGAGTGGCTTACAACCAAGATAAGTTTTCAAATAAGTGCTTGGACTATTTTTCAGTTGATTAAGTCACATTATTTGAATAGCCATGAAAAGGATAAATGATAGACAGCATTATTTGTTGAGGAGCACAATAACATTTTAACGTTTTATACTCAACCCACAAGATTCCGTACGATAACAGATTATGCAAGTAGCTCAATTTTCTTTACTTGCTATAAAAGTTTAATTCTAGGTAATGATTAAAATTATTAAAGTGTTTATGGGTAAAAACATACTATTTAATTATTTCCTTTAAAAAAAAGTAATTAAGGATCATACTAAGGTACTACTATAGAAGGAAGGACAATAAAAAAACTATTAAGTATTCAATAAATACTACATAAACTTACTACCCACACTACCCCTGGGCGCAGCAGCCCATTATTGGATGCAGGTATGAAAGAGATGCAACTCACCTTGTGACATCCTGGTGCTGTTTTCAACACTCTGGTCCCTGTTGGTCCCTCTGCAATGCCAGTATCACAGAAGGATTCAAACCCAGCCTTAATCACAGAAGCAAAATGGGTGACTTGGGTCCAGTTGTTCTCTTGCACGCCAATCTACCCTACAGGATTGTGTTTGTGCAGGAAAATAGTAGTAGGGAGATATATAATTTCAACCTTCTTATACTTCTGGAGGAACAGCCAGATTTAACTCTAGCAAACAAAATTCCTACCCATCTAAGCCATAAACAATTATACCACTTGGAATTTGCTGTCCCATTTCTGGTCCTACTTCTACTTCTTGTCCTACTTCCACTAGATGCTACCACCATCTGACTTCCCTCCAAGTTGTTGGGAGAAAAAGCAAGCCAGGGGTCATACGCTTTATGGCTGCTCTTGGACAGTAATGAACTAAGAAGATAATGCTGCTGTCATGTTAGCATAACCAAGGGTGATTTCCCTGTCTTGTATATGAGCTAGGATGAAATGAAGGCAGTCTTGTGTGGAGCAATAGTGAAAAAAGACGGCCAGCCTTGGTTGTGCCCTACTTACTGTAGGTGCAAAGCAAACATAATTTTGGAAAATCAGTTACTGTCTAAAAAGAAACCACCACAACCCCCGTTTAAATGCTGGAAGTCAACCGGGTGACCTTGGGATAGTTACTCTGCCTCTCAACCTTAAGACAGTGGCAAGCCACTTCCGAAAACTTGGCTAAGAAAACTGCAGGGGCTTATTCAGGCAGTTGCCAGCAGTCAACATTGACTCGAAGGATAAAAAATACATTTTGTATTTAATATGGCAGCAATGCAAGGGGGTGTGTGTGTGCGCGCGTGTGTGAAATCACATGGTTTCTTAGTTCTGCAAGTTTGGTTTCAAAAGTTAGTCTTCTCCGATATGGTGCTCTTCAGTTCTGTTGGATTTCAGTAAAGGAGGGTCTCAGGCTCAAAATAGATTTAAGGTTGAGCACGTGGTTTTAAAAAAAGAGTTTAAAATAACCCAGGCAAGTTATACTGTGTTTCCCCGAAAGTAAGACAGTGTCTTACTTTCTTTTTACCCCCAAAAGCCCCACTACGTCTTACTTTCGGGGTATGTCTTACATTGGAAAAAAATTGAAAGGGTCGCGTTCCCGAAGGCATCTCCCCAGAGTCCAGAAGGGCAGCCGCGGGACAGGAGCCTCGTGAGCCCTTTTCCAAGTTCAACCTCAGGGCTCCAAGCGGCGTGCACGCGTGAAGCCGCAGACGCGTGTCGGGGAAGCGTGTGTCTGGAGGGGAGGAGCCGCTCTGCGCAGTTGGGCAGCCCCACCTGCCTGCCGGAAAGGAGGCGGGCGAAGGAGGGCGCAGCTCCGGCCGCTTGCCTCGGAGCCGGTCGGCCTCGCTGGCCGCTTGCAGCCGAGCCTCGGCAGGACTCGGTTGCTGGGACGAGCGCCTTCGCTGCAAGCCGCCACCCGCTCGGCACGCTTCGGACCAGCGCCGTCCTTCGCTTT
The DNA here is from genome assembly GCF_031021105.1 of Erythrolamprus reginae. Taxonomy (NCBI): domain Eukaryota; kingdom Metazoa; phylum Chordata; class Lepidosauria; order Squamata; family Dipsadidae; genus Erythrolamprus; species Erythrolamprus reginae. The sequence goes on along the minus strand of NC_091963.1, from coordinate 23,753,580 downwards.
GCCAAGCCGGGGAAGAGGCGGTGGCGCCGCGGCGAGGCGAAGGCGAGGGGCACGCGGGGAGCTTGGAAGCGACGTCATCGGGCTCCCCCCCGGCAATACCCCCGTGTTTCCCCGAAAGTAAGACATATGTCTTACTTTCGGGGTACGGCTTATATTAGCCGACCCCCCTGAAACCCCCGATACGTCTTACAATCGGGGGTGTCTTACTATCGGGGAAACAGGGTAGGTAATCCTTGATTTATAATTACAATTGGGACCAGAATTTCCATTGTTAAGTGAATCCATCAGGAGTTGGGTGGCCTGTAAATTTAATAAAATTCAAAAAATTCAAATTCGAATCCCACTTTTACTACTTTTTTGCCCAGTATGTGACGTAAATCACTATGGTTGTTAAGTGACTCAAGCGGCCATTAAACGAATCCAGGTTTCCCCATTGAGTTTGCTTGTGGGAAGCCATTGGAGAGATTCTCGATCATTCAAGTCATGATTGTGCCAAAAGTGCTTTATCAAGAGGCAAATGGACTTTCTTGGGTTTTTTCTTTTCTTTTGAAGATGTTTCGCTTCTCATCCAAGAAGCTTCCTCAGCTCTGAAGAAGCTTTTTAGACGAGCTGAAGATGCTTCTGAGATGAGAAGTGAAACGTCTTCAAAAGAAAAAACAAGAAAGTCCAATTGATTTTTTTTTTAAAAAAGCACCTTTGGGAAAAGCCATTGGGGAAGATCATAATCTCATGACCCCGGGATGCTGTAATCGTCATAAATACATGACAATTACCAAGAACCCAAATTTTGATTTTTATTACTGTGGGAATGCTGTGATGGTTGTAAGTCAAGCATTTCATCCTTCCACCTAGATCAAATTCCATCGAGGAGGATGGGGGCAGTGCGAATCTCTGGGGGAAGCTGATTCCAGAGGGCTGGGGCTCCCACAGAGAAGGCTCTTCCCCTAGGTTCCTCAAAAAACATTGTCTAGTTGATGGGACCTGGAGAAGGACAACTCTGTGGGATCTAACTGGTCACTGGGACTCATACAGCAGAAGGGGGTCCCGGAGGTAATCTGGTCCGATGCCATGTAGGACTTTATACACTTTGAATTGCATCTGGAAACCAATGGCAGCCAATGCAGTCTGTGGAGTGGTGGGGAAATATGGGTATGCCTTGGAAGGCCCATAGCCGCTGCATTCTGGACGATTTGAAGTTTCTGAACACTCTTCAAAGGTATCTCCATGTAGAGAGCAAAATAAAGTATTTATTTATATTTCCATAACATATAAATCAACAAGCAGCCGGCAAGGGTTTTTTTCTTTATTTTTTTGCTGATCTATTGATTCACCAGTCCATAATGTTTAAAAGGCTGCTTAAGGTATAAGCATTGATGGAGGGAAGGTGTTGAAGCCTTGTTGGAAGAGAGCCCCATAAATGGAGAGGCCACTGCCAACAATAGCTTTCACTGTTGTCCACCACAACCTAAACTTTCTTCCAGTTCAGCAATTTAAATTGTTGAGAATTTTAAAAGTAACACAAGTCATTTACATAGAAACATAGAAGATTGATGGCAGAAAAAGACCTCTTGGTCCATCTAGTCTGCCCTTATACTATTTCCTGTATTTTATCTTACAATGGATATATGTTTATCCCAGGCATGTTTAAATTCAGTTACTGTGGATTTACCAACCATGTCTGCTGGAAGTTTGTTCCAAGGATCTACTACTCTTTCAGTAAAATAATATTTTCTCATGTTGCTTTTGATCTTTCCCCCAACTAACTTCAGATTGTGTCCCCTTGTTCTTGTGTTCACTTTCCTATTAGAAACACTTCCCTCCTGGACCTTATTTAACCCTTTAATATATTTAAATGTTTCGATCATGTCCCCCCTTTTCCTTCTGTCCTCCAGACTATACAGATTGAGTTCATTAAGTCTTTCCTGATACGTTTTACGCTTAAGACCTTCCACCATTCTTGTAGCCCGTCTTTGGACCCGTTCAATTTTGTCAATATCATTAACAAAATAGACAAGATACATTAGTCAAGAATCATAATAAAGTACAACACTTAATGATAGTCATAGGCAATGAAGGGCTACCAAAATTTTTACTACTACACTGTGGGCGCGACTTATGCAGGACCCCCTGCATTTTCTTTTAACATCTTTCGGTGCAAATTGTGAGTTCTGGGGTGGAGCTCCATTTTCGCTACCGCACTCCGTTCCCCCCTGTCTGGGCAGTAGCCTACCCCTGACCATAGGGTACAAATAAGCAATCAGGAAACAATATCAATATAAATTGTAATAATAAAAGCAACAAAGTTACACTCATGCAGTCATACAGTCATACCCTCTTGTTCTTGTGTTCACTTTCCTATTAAAAACATTACCCTCCTGAACCTTATTTAACCCTTTGATATATTTAAATGTTTCGATCATGTCCCCTCTTTCCTTTCTGTCCTCCAGACTATACAGATTGAGTTCATTAAGTCTTTCCTGATACGTTTTATGCTTAAGACCTTCCACCATTCTTGTAGCCCGTCTTTGGACCAGTTCAATTTTATCAATATCTTTTTGTAGGTGAGGTCTCCAGAACTGAACACAGTATTCCAAATGTGGTCTCACCAGCGCTCTATACAGCGGAATCACAATCTCCCTCTTCCTGCTTGTTATACCTCTAGCTATTTACATTAGATTTCCTCCCAAACTTCTTGCAACCAATCTGATGGGTGGATGACAAATATCAAATTGGGAGGGTATCAGAATCTTAACAGACTGAACCTGTGACTAACTTATAATAGAAGACTATTACTTTTCTCCATTCTTCTGCTCTCTCCATCACCTTAGCGACATCTATCAAATGCTACATTTCTCAAATTTGCTGTTTCTTGTGGAGACATGGATGGGAAGCAAAAGTGCTAAGAGATAAGCAAATGCAGAACTAGATGTGTGGATTTCTTTTAAAGAAGGAAAAAATCCACCCAGTCATAACTTTTCACGCAGTCAAAAGAAAGAAGAACAATTGGATGATTTTAATGTTCATCCAGATATCAATTAAATTTCCCTGCTTGTTTTTTCATCTTTCTCTTTAGTAGAATGTAGTTTATGATACAAAATAGAAATAACAATAGCATTTAGGCTTATATTCTAAAGTTTTACAGTGCTTTACAGCCCTCTATAAGCAGTTTACAGAGAGTAAGCATATTGCCCAAAACTATTTGGGTACAATCGGCAAAAAGAATCCAAACCTCATATATAAACTGAATAAACAAATTCTCACAGCCAACCCCCACTCAGTAAAAGACCTTGGAATACTAATATCAAATGACCTAAGTGCTAAAGCCTACTGCAACAATATCGCCAAAAAGGCTTCCAGAGTTGTTAACCTGATCCTACGTAGCTTCTGCTCTGGCAATCTAACACTACTCACAAGAGCCTACAAAACTTTTGCCAGACCCATCCTTGAATACAGCTCATCTGTCTGGAACCCATACCACATCTCGGACATCAATACCCTTGAAAACGTCCAAAGATATTTCACCAGAAGAGCCCTTCACTCTTCCACTCGAAACAGAATACCCTACGAAAATAGATTAACAATCCTGGGTCTAGAAAGCTTAGAACTACGGCGCCTAAAACACAATTTAAGTATGGCTCACAAGACCATATGCTGCAATGTCCTACCGGTCAATGACTACTTCAGCTTCAACCGCAACAACACAAGAGCACGCAACAGATTCAAACTTAATATGAGCCGCTCCAAAGTTGACTTTATGACTTTAACAATCGAGTTGTCGAAGCGTGGAACTCATTACCGGACTCAATAGTGTCAACCCCTAACCCCCAACATTTCTCCCTTAGACTATCCACGATTGACCTCTCCAGGTTCCTAAGAGGTCAGTAAGGGGCGTACATAAGTGCACTAGTGTGCCTTTTGTTCCCTGTCCAATTGTCTTTCCTTTATCTCATATCTCATATATATTTTCTTCCTTACATATATCTTCTCCTCTATTTTTACCTATTATCTTTATATATATTACTTCATGTCTATTCTCTTCCATATTTATTGTGTATTGGACAAATGAATGAATAAATAAATAAAGGATGGAAGGATGGAAGGCTGAGTTGAACCTATTGAGATTTGATCTGCCAAACTGCTGGCAGCTGGTAATCAGCAGAAGTAGCTTGCAATACTGCACTCTAACCACTGTACCACCGAAGCACAGAGAAGAAACTAAAGCACATACAGACCCATACATTTAAGTAGAAAAGAGTCCAGCATCCTGAAAAAGAAAGGGGAAGGAAAGGAATAAACAAATGTCCATCATCTTACAAAAATAAATAAAAATAAAATAAAAAGAATAAATAAATTAAAAAGGAAATTAAAAAACAAAGGCTCGATGGACCAGCATGTCTTTTTCCAACATCAGTTTTCTATGCTTCTATGTTTGAAAGGGGGAAAGGGGAGAAGGGAGAAGGAAGAAAAGGAGAGGAGAGGAGAAGAGAAGAGATTTGAAATGCCAAGACAAGGAAAACTTTAGCCAAATAAAGCAGTTTGAAATGGAGGCAAACTTTTTCTCAATCTCCATCACTTGGTAATCATACACCTTGGGTCACATCCAGCCTGCCTTAACGAAGTGAGGAAGCCAATGTAAAGCTTTATCCTACGTGCTGCTAATGGCTGTCTGACACATGTCAAATGCAATTGAGGAATGAGGAAGAAGGAGGAGGAGGTAGTTTCCAAAACATTCCAAACTTTGGATATAAGAATGAATCTGGGCATTCTTTCTATCTGTAGTCATTTTATAAATGGTTCCACAAGTTTCTATCATCTTTGCAGCATTATGTACAACTCATACACTATGTGCAGATAAATTTAATAAGCCCTCTCCAAAGCCTGTGAAACCAAACTTGGACCAATCTTGACTTGTTTTTAATATCTGATCAGTTCCAAGTCCTATCTAAGCCATGATAGCATGACAGTGGCAGCTTAGCTGGAGACAAACAGCCTGGATTTTCCTGTCTAGAAGCTGTTATTATTTCAATGCATGAGGATTTTTCCTCCCCTATCCTACTCTGTGATACACATGAAAAGTAAAATCAGTCTTATTTCTTTCTTTGTAACCTTCAAGTGTTACTGGCTTTTCATAATTAGAAGATAGTGGCTTGTATTATTTCTTGGGCAGCCCAAAACCTGGCATTAAAATTACACTGACCAAAAGCCAAGACTATAGCTGGCTTAACTACTTTTCCCAGCCCTTGCAAGATTTTAGAGATTTTTCTATGAACAATTTATACAGTTCCAAGCCAAGGAAAGGACAAATTCTCGTTCAAAAGGTCCTTACAAGCTTGGCAGATCGGCCCTAGTTAAAAATGCGCAAAAGTGTGATTGCTAGCTAGAACAGGCAGTAAGCAACAATTTTTTACGGCAGAGATTAAATATGACAGACTCTAGTTAGTTATTTTTTTAACATACTACATGTCCCTTCAAATAAATTTAGGCAAGTGTAACCATAGTTGGGATGACATACTTGAAAAACTTTCGAGCACCTGTGTGATTCCCTTTTGACATAATTCAGGGAAACTTCATAGGGCTAAACGTCATGGTTTAATAAACAAAACACAGTTAATTTTGTCACCTGGTTATGTTTGCGGTATGTGCTAGGGGGTGCTGTGTGTTAGTAAGATTTTTGGACCACTGTAGCTCATGGATTTTTGAAAAAAACTATTGCTGTTGAGCAAAGCTTTGTCAGCACTCTTTGCAGGTTATTCATGACAGAAAAACAGTGTGTGTTGGTTTCTTTCTTTCAACCACAACATAGCAGTGTTTTAACAGGCATCTACTGAACCAGTGGGACATAAAATTGAGGTGAAAATGAGTAAGCAGGTGTTGTGGGAAACTTGATTTCAAATACCTGGTAGGGCCCTGAAATTTTATTGCATACTGGTTGGTTGGTGTTTTTTTTTAAACTTTCCATTAAACCATGGTGGTGCTAAAATAAAGTAGAACTAGCAGGGATAAGCCACAAACACTTCGATTATGATCTTAGGTTGCAAACAAACCAAGACTTTGTGCAATAAATCTTGGAGAATACAGAATAGCATACTTCAAGCTATTCATACTCCAAACTCAATCCAGACAAGACGGAGTGGCTGTGGGTTTTGCCTCCCAAGGACAATTCCATCTGTCTGTCCATTACCCTGGGGAGGGGGATTATTGATCCCCTCAGAGAGGGTGCGCAACTTGGGCGTCCTCCTCGATCCACAGCTGACATTGGAACATCATCTTTCGGCTGTGGCGAGGAGGGCGTTTGCCCAGGTTCGCCTGGTGCACCAGTTGCGGCCCTATTTGGACAGGGAGTCATTGCTCACAGTCACTCATGCCCTTATCACCTCCAGGTTCGATTACTGCAAAGCTCTCTACATGGGGCTACCTCTGAAAAGTGTTCGGAAACTCCAGATCGTGCAGAACGCAGCCGCGAGAGCCATCGTGGGGCTTCCCAGATTCGCCCACGTATCTACAACACTCCGTGGCCTGCATTGGCTGCTGATCAGTTTCTGGTCACAATTCAAAGTGTTGGTCATGACCTTTAAGGCCCTACATGGCATTGGATCAGAATACCTCCGGAACCGCCTGCTACTGCACGAATCCCAGCGGCCGATAAGGTCCCACAGAGTTGGCCTTCTCCGGGTCCCGTTGACTAAACAATGTCGTCTGGCGGGCCCCAGGGGAAGAGCCTTCTGTGTGGCGGCCACAGTCCTCTGGAATCAACTCCCCCTGGAGATTAGAACTGCTCCCACCCTCCTTGTCTTCCGTAAACTACTTAAGACCCACCTATACCGCCAGGCATGGGGGATTTGAGACATCTTTCCCCCAGGCTTATTATAATTTATGTTTGGTATGTATGTGCTGTTTGGTTTTTAATTATGATAGGGTTTTTAGTTTTTTTTAAATATTAGATTTGTGCCTGTATAATACTGTTTTTATCGTGTTGTGAGCCGCCCCGAGTCTTCGGAGAGGGGCGGCATACAAATCTAATAAATTATTATTAAATTATTATAATTATTATATACTTTTGGACTGTGAACATAAAGAGCATGTGATTGTACATATGAATGTATGATTCTAACAGCACTCTTTTCTTTTTCTTACAAAACTTGAAGGCAATTAGACTAGGACTGGGCATCGCACCTGACACAATTGAAACAATTTGATGAGTGATGTAGGGTTGCAAGAAGAACAATTGAACCAAAATCATCTTATAAATTTTTGGTCAGGTGCAGATTTAAATCTGCAACCCCCAGTCCAAGTCTAACATTTAACCATCGTCTACCAATGGTTCTCTTGCATGCTGCTTTTAAATAATTTGTACAACAATGATGGCTTCGTCTGGTTAAAATAAAAGACATGATAGTGGTTCCAGATGCTAACATACAAAAGCCAGTCAGAGCTTGAATTCGCTGTTGTATCACCCATCTTCATTATTTTGACTGCCTGGTAGATACCCCTTGATAGCAGGTATGAGAGGAATGCAACTAGTTTTAAAATATGAACCTCTTGTCTTTGTTCTGGCAATGATCTTAGGACTGTTCTACGTTTATAGAAACATAGAAATATAGAAGACTGATGGCAGAAAAAGACCTCATGGTCCATCTAGTCTGTCCTTATACTATTTTTTGTATTTTATCTTAGGATGGATATATGTTTATCTCAGGCATGTTTAAATTCAGTTACTGTTGATTTACCAACCACGTCTGCTGGAAGTTTGTTCCAAGGATCTACTACTCTTTCAGTAAAATAATATTTTCTCATGTTGCTTTTCATATTTCTCTCTACTAACTTCAGATTGTGTCCCCTTGTTCTTGTGTTCACTTTCCTATCAAAAACACTTCCCTCCTGAACCTTATTTAGCCCTTTGACATATTTAAATGTTCCCCCTTTTCCTTCTGTCTTCCAGACTATACAGATTGAGTTCATTAAGTCTTTCCTGATATGTTTTATGCTTAAGACCTTCCACCATTCTTGTAGCCTGTCTTTGGACCCGTTCAATTTTGTCAATATCTTTTTGTAGGTGAGGTCTCCAGAACTGAACACAGTATTCCAAATGTGGTCTCACCAGTGCTCTATATAGCGGGATCACAATCTCCCTCTTCCTGCTTGTTATACCTCTAGCTATGCAGCCAAGCATCCTATTTACTTTTTCCTACCGCCCGACCACACTGCTCACCCATTTTGAGACTGTCATAAATCACTACCCCTAAATCCTTCTCTTCTGAAGTTTTTGCTAACACAGAACTGCCAATACAATACTCAGATTGAGGATTCCTTTTCCCCAAGTGCATTATTTTACATTTGGAAACATTAAACTGCAGTTTCCATTGCTTTGACCATTTATCTAGTAAAGCTAAATCATTTACCATATTACAGACGCCTCCAGGAATATCAACCCTATTGCACACTTTAGAGTCATTGGTAAATAGGCAAACCTTCCCTACCAAACCTTCCCCTATGTCCCAAAAGCTATTTGTTGGTGAAAAATGGAATAGCAAAAACACATTTGCTATTCATTTTATACATAAAATCTTTAAACTCTAAATCACCAGTGCTCTGTCCCAGTGTCAAGACCCCCAAAATAAGATGCACACCACTGGATTTAGTACTAAAATTTTATTACAAATAAAATTCTTAGCAGTTTTGAGTCTCCTCTAAAATAAAGTAAAATATAATCAAGTCTTCACCACACTGCTAATAATGTTTTAACAACTGGCCAGAATCCCAGGAATAGACAGACACAACAATAATTAATAGATTGTAGCAGAATTCCTTATCTTAGATTTACAGAGGCTGGCTTGAAGCCCAGACCTAATGAATGCAGACAAGAATGTGGTTCTTTTTAAAATCACAAGCTGAAGACAAGAGATGCAGCAAGAATCTGGAACAAAACGGCATTGTCCTCTGCACCAAAATGTCATGGGATGCAGCCTTAAACAGCCTGAGGGCATGGTCCAAAAGCCAGCAGTTCTACTCACAAGAAAACCTCCTCCTGAGTAACCACTCTAGCATCAAGAAGAGGCTCCACCTCTTCACCTGAATCACTGGTCTCAGGAGTTACAGAAGGCCCTGGTAACTCTTCAGCCTCTGACACCACATCCTCTTCACTCTCAGGTTTGGATACCAGGAATAGAGGCCGCTTGTACTGTGCCACCAGTGCCTCTGAGTCCTATGGATCCATTGTTAGTTGTGCAGAATGCGAATGGACCACAACAGCCAGGCTTCAATCTTTCTGGCAGCGATGGCAGGGACAGTGGCAACAACAGCAGCAGTGGGAGGGGAGGGGATGGTTTCGCACACACAATTTATATACACACAATGGAATTTTGCATGCACACCTGCCAATTGTGCATCACAGACTGGTGGTGTCAGATTAGGTGCAACCTAAAGCACTTTATGTTGATCTACTTATGAGACTCGGAGAAAACAAGTGATGTTTGCTTTCCTTTAGGTTTATTCAGAATTATATTTGATAGGCAACCTACAAATGTGATGTTTAAGAATATATCTGACTAATTAGTCAAACATGTTTTCCTTCATAAAGTTGAATATTATGGATCCTTGTCAAACACCAATTGACTACATATAGAGCCAGTTTACTTGGGAGTATGATTGAAATACTTTGCCACTGTCATCTTCTGGAATAGTTTTCAATTTCCAATTCTAGTCTTTAACCTTGATATATCCTAGTCTTCTTCAGTTGAAGTCGAATCCAGTCTGATTTTACTTAGTTTTCAACCACAGATAAGATTACCTGCCTTGTTACCTGCAAATCAGTCTATCCAGAAGGTCATAGATCACAATAGCTATAATCATCTACAGCAGTGGTCCCCAACCTTTTTTCCACCAGGGACCAGTTTCAGCAAGACAATTTTTCTATGGCCCGGTGGGGGCGGAAAGGGGTGTGGTTGGGGGCGGGATTAAGCATGGTTCTGCTTCTCTTCACTTATCCCTATGACTGTAATGTAGCTATTACATTACACGTCACAGGGACAAGTGACATGTAATGTAGTTTCCCAAAGTTTGGTGGGTGAGTGCGGGGTGGAGCCAAAACCCGCTGCATGTCCTGCACATAGTACTAGAATCCCAGACATACAGCGGGTCCCAGGTCAACCCCGCACCTTATCCCGATGAGCGTCAGTGTTGTGGAGCTGGCTAGCAGGTCCTGGATCAACGCTTGGCACTCGCTGGATCCACAGCAGCTGCTGACTCCGTGGCCCGGTGCAACATGCCCCGCGGCCCGGTACTGGTCCGTGGCCCGGCGGTTGGGGACCCCTGATCTACAGAACTGAAGATTGGCAAGCGCTGATATAACTATTATATGAAATAATATAGTAACATGAAATGCACAAGCAGAAATAGCCTGTAAACTTGAGTAAATCTTATTTCATATTACCTTGATATATATTGTCTAGCTATTGCATGAATATAATTCAACATTTATACTGCTTGCATAGAATGGAAAAATACTAGCATTTCCCCCCCTAGATTATCTCTGCAGGCTGGCCATGAAAGCCACCTGCAGTTTTTGGCTAAACTTTAGATCATATTTAAAAAAACATGATTTTACCTTTAAGAACCAAAATACAATTATGATGTATCATCTTGTGTCTAACACATTGTAGAGTGATGCCTCGTCTTACAAACGCCTCATCATACAAAGTTTTCAAGATAAAAACCCGGGATTTAAGATTTTTTTTGCCTCTTCTTACAAACTATTTTCACCTTACAAACCCACCGCCGCTGCTGGGATGCCCCGCCTCCGGACTTCCGTTGCCAGTGAAGCACCCATTTTTGTGCTGCTGGGATTCCCCTGAGGCCCCCCTAAATGGGAAACCCCACCTCCGGACTTTTGTGTTTTTGTGATGCTGCAGGGGAATCCCAGCAGAGGAATCCCAACAGTGCAAAAATGGGTGCTTCGCTGGCAATGGAAGTCCGGAGATGGGGGTTACCAGCAAGGGGAGCCTCAGTGAAATCGCAGCATCGCAAAAACACGGAAGTCCGGAGGTGGGGTTTCCCATGGAGGGGAGCCTCAGGGGAATCTCAGCAGCACAAAAACGGGTGCTTCGGCTGGCAAAAGGGGTGAATTTTGGCCTTGCACGCATTAATCGCTTTTCCATTGATTCCTATGGGAAATATTTTTCGTCTTACAAACTTTTCACCTTAAGAACCTCGTCCCGGAACCAATTAAGTTTGTAAGACAAGGTATCACTGTACTTCCTTTTTCAGAATTCTAGTGTGTATGTGTGTGTGTCCTACAGTGAAGGGCTACCAAAATTTTTACAACCACACTATGGGTGTGGCTTATGCAGGATGCCCTGCATTTTCTTTCATCTTTTGATGCAAATTAAATTTGATGCTCTGGGGTGGAGCTTCATATTCGCTATCCCACTGCGTTCCCCCACATATGGGCAGTTGATGGCGCCATCTTTTTTTTGGCTTCTGCGCATGCACTGAAATTGTCTTTGCTTCTGCGTATGTGAAGAAGCTAAGTTTTACAATGTGCGCCCAGAGCACGCAAGCGCCCATGCGTCACACATATGCACAGGAGGAAGCGAACCAGGAGTGAGGTAGGTTAGACCCCACCCTTGTATGTGTTTTGTTATTGCCATCTGTTTTTTCTTTGTAGCTCTCTTTGCAGTTCTCTATTTTTTTAAAATAACAATGGCGAACTGAAACATTTAAACAAATATATCCTGGCATGGGTTGTGTTCTTAGTATCTTAAAAGTCAAGGGAAGGTCTGCTATGTTCAAATGCTATGTCTAGGTCTGCGCTGATAGACTGCCAATGTTATGCTTCAAATGCACAACTATTGCCACACCGTTGATCAGCACCTCTAATCTATGTGGCCAGCTACAGGATTCCATGCAACATATGTTTTTCTTGTGCAGTTTTCCAAGGAACATTTAAACTTGTTGCACTGTAATCAAAGGTCTTTTTAATTGCTTCAGTGTGCAGATTCTCCTCCAACAGACTAGTCGTCTGACCATTCTGAAATAATTTGATTAAGGAACAAAGCAACTCAAATAGCAATAATTGGGTTTCTTGGATCACTGAAAGTGTGTGAGTGGAAAGAGTAGTTCTGGTAACTTTCCCATCACGTTGACTTTTGTTCTTTGGAAAAATGCTTGTTTGTGTCTTTTCAGCAGCTTTGGAGACAAAGCTGGAAAGGTGCAGTGGAATCGTATTATTGATTATCATTTCAGGCTAGAGCTATATATACAATGCCGATCAGAAATGCACATTCTGGCAAAACCTTTTCTAGGCTATTCCCAATTGGTACAAAAAGAAGGGAAGACAGGCCTTGAATTCATGATCCATTTGTTCCTTTGATGTGGACGTCCAGGAAAAAAAGCTATGAACATGGACTTTGAAGCTAACTTGATGCAAAATGTTTAGAACAATCTTATACACTATCTTTTAGAGTCTTTATTTATCAACTGTAAATCGTTTTATTATCCAGGTCAGTTTTCTTCATTTCTACTAATTGCTGTGTATGTCCCGCCACAAGCCTGTGTAAACAAGGCATTACGAACTCTAGGTGACCTAATTATGGAGGCTGAAACCAAATACCCCAATCCATTGACCATTATTTTGCAAAATTTAGACAAGGCAAACTTAAGGAAAGAGCTACTAAAATACTTTCCGCATGCCAGTTGTCCCACTAGAGGCAACAATAATTTGGATCATTGCTATACAACACTAAAATATGTTTAGCTGTCTTTACCACGAGCAGCTATGGAACACTCTGAGCATTGCATGATTCATCTTGTACCTATTAACAGGCAAAGACTTAAAACTACAAAACTAACAACTAAATCAGTGAAGACTTTGACCAAGGAGGCAAAGTTAAAGCTATAAGTTTATTTATTTATTAGATTTGTATGATGCCCCTCTCCGTAGACTCGGGGCGGCTCACAGCATACAATGAAACAATTCATAACAAATCTAATAAATTTAAAAAACTTTTTAAAACCCCATTATTAAAACAGACATACACACAAACATACCATACATAAATTGTATAGGCCCGGTGTGTGTGTGCCTCAATTCCCCCATGCCTGACGGCAGAGGTGGGTTTTAAGGAGTTTACGAAAGGCAAGGAGGGTGGGAGCAGTTCTAATCTCCGGAGGGAGCTGGTTCCAGAGAGTCGGGGCCACCACAGAGAAGGCTCTTCTCCTGGGACCCGCCAGATGACATTGTTCAGTTGACGAGACCTGGAGAAGGTCAACTCTGTGGGACCTAATCGATCGCTGAGATTCGTGCAGCAGAAGGCGGTCCCAGAGATATTCTGTTTTTTGTTACTTTTTGTTTCAGAGGTCCCCCCACTGCCACTATTTTTAATATTAAGTTTGATTTGCGACGGACAAATCTTTAATTTTAATTGAGAGGTCTTTAAAGAGCATTGATAGACTAGGTTGTTTATTCCTCAAAACTGATACTTTGATGGATTTTTAAAAGGTTTTAAAAATATTTTCAATAATATTTTTTGTATTAAGTATGTTGGCTATTACTACATAATATGTCAGACTTTTCAAGGAACGGATAACTAAACAGAGTTTCAGTACCGCAGAAATTATGAAAAATGTTCACTTATAATGGCTTTTACAGAAAAAGGTTTTATAACCATTGCCATTCCTTTCTTGGAAAAACATAATGGCCATTATCCATGAGGATCCCTAGTAAGTGGGTAAGAATTGTGCAGAGAAACATAAATTGTATATCTTTGAGACTTGTGTTTGGTATAATAGCATGGTATAATTATATGGCTCATTATTTTTACCGGAACATAGTAGTTTACATTGTTAGGATGCTGGATGGATAATATGCAAGTCCATGTTGGAAGCCCAAGTGCAGCTGTATAATAGGGTGAGTACCCTTCATTTGCTCAAGCACCTCCCAAATTAGCTATTTGAAAGCAAGCAAATGCAAATAGATAAATGGGTACCACTTTGGTGGGCTCACTAAGGGGGACATGAAAGGAATCATTGATCGGGTGTCAATGGTAATGTCAGTGGGCTGATCATTTTTACAATGGAAGCACTTTAATGAGTATGACATGAAAGTACCGTATCATTTTTATAGTGCTTTATTTTTTTTACATTTGTAGAAAATCTGAAAAACAGTTTTATTTTAAATTTCCCTTCTTTTAACATAGATTTCTTTAGATTATTTGTATAAGAAATTAAGTTGTTCTTAATTAAAACTATGTGTTTCTTCTGATGTAAGACATTATTTTTTAAGGAAATGCCATTAAAGGTTTATAAACATTTTTCAGAGATGTTCCTCACAAACAAATATACATTTTGTGCACGTGTATGTGGCTTGCTTCATTTTTTTTTTTTTAGTGGAACAAGATGGGCACTAATAGTCTTTGTTTAGTGCTACTGTCGGTAGGGTGCTGGTGGACCTCATTAAACTGTTGCTCCAGAAATGAGGGATTTGTGTATATTCCTATAGGTTCTTTTTAGATTTTAGATCTTTAGTTTAGAGTTTAGTTATTCTAAACTTAGTTCTGAATAAACACCCAGAAAACAGTTCTATTCTTAATTGAGAGTCCAAGTAATAACTTCATTACATTGTTGGAATTGAACCAGGAAAAAGAAACCTGGTTCAGATCCATACTTGAAGAAAGGAGAATTTGGCCAGTCGTACTCTTAGCCAATTCATTTCAGAAGGTTGGAGCATGGAAAAAATCTTAGCCAGCATGAACTTTAAGAAAAAGGTAGCATATAAGAGTCACAAATAAGTACATATGATACCTGCAGCTTTCTATTACCTCTTTTCGCTCACCTATGTTAGTTGTCTCCCCTTCTCCCATTATATTTTGTGAAGAACAATGCAATACCCAGTTATATTACTTTTGCTGCCTTATAATAACTTTTTCTGCAACCAGTCCAAGAATATTCCTGAGGAACTGAATGTTTTGTTAGAACCATAACAACAAAAACCTGCAATGATTAATTAAAACAAGGGCCAAGCATTCCTGCTTTGGATACAAAGCCGCAAGCATTTAAAACTGATCAGGTTCTCTGCTACGGAGCAAGCACAATGGGACAATTTATCCTCGAGAATGTACACGGGCTATATTTCCATCACCAAAATACAAAAGAAACCTACACTTCAACCATAGCATTCCAGGATAATGTGGATTTGCAAGGGAGACTTTCAAATTTATCGAGGATTACTAGATTGCAAACCTCAGATTAGAAAGGGAATTTTTCTGAGCGGGACAGTTGTGGCATTTTTATTAAACTTGGGCACTATTAAATCCCACAAGCTGCCTTACGCCCTTAGTTTTTGCTTAAGGAGAAATGTTCAGAAGAACAGGTTGTACACTCCGTGGAAAGACAAATTCCAGGTTCATTTCTTGACAGTTTCAGAAATGGTAAAAAAAAGTTTCTGGATAAATTTTGCAGTGCAGATAATACATGAACAAATAGCCCAATAGGCTGAATCTGTGGTGGCTCGTGTACCATTAGATTAGAGCTGGGTTCCTATTGGTTCTGACCGGTTCTATAGAACCGTTAGTAACTTGGTGGCCTGGGTCACTGGAACCAGCAGCAACCTAGCCTGCCATGCCCCCAAGTGGGTTCTCCGGAATATATGTCACCACCATCTTATTTTTTGCTTCTGCACATGTGCAAGTTTTTTTTAGTACTATTCATGCACATATGTGGCACATTCCTGAGTGAACTGGCAGTAGAAGAATCAGGAACCCACCTCTGTATTAAGTAACACATTATTCTAAACAATGAGGTAGGTTTGCAATTTACTTCTTCTTCTTCTTCTTCTTCTTCTTCTTCTTCTTCTTCTTCTTCTTCTTCTTCTTCTTCCCCTTCCCTTTCCCCTTCACCTCCCCCTTCCTCTTGTTGTTGTTGTTGTTGTTGTTATTGTTGTTATTATTATTAGTAGTATTAGTATTATTATTAGTTCAGTTTCTAGGTTGTCTTTCTCCTGGGACTCATAGTGTTGTGTCAATCATGGAATTGTTATTGGTAAGTCAATGTTTGTGTGTTAATGCAGACAATTGTGTCTTATGCAATAGATTATAATTAAACAAATGATGTCTTAGCGAAATATGTGAATTCGGTTAATGTAAACTGAAAGACAATTCATCTTCAAATTGAGCTTGATTTCGGAAGAATTCATAGAACTATCTATATTGTTGCCTACCACAGAGCTGGGGTGGCACAGTAGGTAGAGTGCTGTACTGCAGGCCACTGAAGCTGACTGTAGATCTGAAGGTCAGCAGTTCAAATCTCATCACTGGCTCAAGGTTGACTCAGCCTTCCATCCTTCCAAGGTGGGTAAAATGAGGACCCAGATTGTGGGGGCAATATGCTGGCTCTGTTAAAAAGTGCTATTGCTAACATGTTGTAAGCCGCCCTGAGTCTAAGGAGAAGGGCAGTATAAAAATCGAATGAATGAATGAATGAATGAATATATAAATGGCTTGCCAGGTTGAAACTCAGTCTTTCATTTACTAGTAGTTTCCATCCAGGTATTAACTAGGTCCAAACCTGTTTAACACCTTGTGTACACACACATACACCCCACATTGACTGGACCCACATATTTCACTAAGCCATCATTTGTTCAGCTATAGCCTATTGCATAAGACGCAATTGTCTACATTAACACACAAAATATAAACATCGACTTACCAATAATAATTCCATGATTGATACAACACTGTAAGTAAATTGTAAGCCTACCTCATGATGGTTTAGCATAATGTGTTATACATATGGGGGTTCTAAATGTACAGTATGAGAGACAGTTGCTTAAGTTAGTTGCTAGATCAAAATATTTCCAAAATAGCTTAAATTTGTTGCTTAAACTTGTTCTCCTTAAGTTCATCAGCAGACAATTGGCTTAACCAGCATTGTTTCTCTTCATTCATTTTACATGAATTTCAGGCTACGTATAAATGAGCTGTTCTAATATGTCTTCCCTCCCTTCTTTTTAGATGTTGGTCATGAAGAAAGTGCTGATTCCTTCCTGTTCTGTCTGGGTCCCCCCAGACGCCAACACCAACCAAAAAGAGTAGCCAGACACACTGGTAAAAAGCAAAGGCAGTTTATATAATTGAAAGCAAACACAGGTAACAAAAACTGTTCTTACAGACAGGAACACTATGAAGCTTCACAGAGGTTTCACGAAGGCCAGGCAATAAAACAGGATTCTTGCTGGCAAAAACAACGCTGGAGATAATAAAACCCACGCCTCCCCCAAGTCTTCCAGACTTCTAGGCCACAAGCCAAGATCAGAGACGCCAAGAATTGAAGCAAGGTCACAGGACTCCCAGTTGATAACTCTCCACAAGACTGTAAGGGCGGGCCTGCCTTTTCAACTCTGCTGAGGAGAACCACACCCAAACCCAGCTGTTGCCAATTCAGGGATGGAAATACCTTTCTAATTGGCCCCGTCTTTGAGCTGCACGTCGCTGCCTCATGTCTATTATAGCCTGTGCGTCTTCATCCAATGAATCCAGGCTACTAGCTGGGGAGAGGCCCCCCCCGGGGGGTCTCAGGCTGCTCTCCTTCCTCCTCTTCCTGACGTTCCTCTCCCCCGTCTGCCTGGTCCTCCCCCTCCTGTTCACTGTCCTCCTCCTCTGGGCATGGATCCAGCAGAGGTCCAGCCAGTCCCTGAGGAGCCTCAGACTGAATCACAACACCTTCCCTAGAGATTTGGTGCCTTTTATACATTCTGTGGACAGGGGTGGATTCCACTTACCTTTCTCTACCAGTATACATTGTGACGTTTCGCACCCATGCACAGAAGGAAGAAGAAAATTTCAAACTGAAACACAGCTGAGAAGCCATCTGAATCAGGAAAAAAATGCCGATTCTACTTATGCGCATGCACAGAAGGACATTTGAAGCTAAAAATTACCCCAAAAATATGGTGGTGTGCAAAGACTGAGAAAGATGGAATCAGAGCCATCACACCTAAATTGCATCAGGAATCTACCCCTGTCTGTGGGACAGCAAATATAGAAACTTGGCTGGACGAAGCCATAAGAAATACTTGTCCAGCTGCACAGATGGAGCTCTCCTTGGTACAGGTGGCCACCTGTTCCTATCTTTCAGCTGCCATATTTTGCTCTATTATCATTAATAATAATAATAATAATAATAATAATAATAATAATAGTAATAACAATAATAACAACAACAACAACAACAATAATAATAATAATAATAATAATAATAATAATAATAATTTATTGGATTTGTATGCCGCCCCTCTCCGCAGACTTGGGGCGGCTAACAACAATAATAAACACAACATGTACAATCCAATAATAAAAAACAACTAAAAACCCCTATTATAAAACCAAACATACACACAAACATACCATGCATAACTTGTAATGGCCTAGGGGGAAGAGCTATCTCAACTCCCCTATGCCTGGCGGTATAAATGAGTCTTGAGTAGTTTATGAAAGACAGGGAGAGTGGGGGCAGTTCTAATCTCCGGGGGGAATTGGTTCCAGAGGGCCGGGGCCGCCACAGAGAAGGCTCTTCCCCTGGGGCCCGCCAAACGACATTGTTTAGTCGACGGGACCCAGAGAAGGCCAACTCTGGTTGGTGCTTCTTTATCTTGAAGTGCCCTTTGAATTTTCCTGATATCTCACAGCTTCTGTTTTTATTTTATTTTAGATAAAGCAGTTTCTGTTTTCATAGTCCTGCTACAGGTTCGTGACAGACTCCAAATTATACTTCAGAAACTCTTTAGAAGTCTGTCTTTTCTTCTCTCTAAAAATAATGTCCTATTGCATTATCCTAAAAAGAAAAGAATGCTTCTTATTTGTGGTTATTTATTTACAGCATTGTAAATCAAGCATGTACCATCAAATGCCAGTGAAAATTGTTGGAATATCAACCTTAAAACTCTCAGCAGCAGCTCATAAAACAGCACTTGGCAGGTTTTAGGTAGTTATGGTTAGAATGACACTCCTTTAGGGAGTTAAGTCAGCCACAAGGACTAATGGTTAAGTACAGAGTGATAGATGAGGGCAAAAGTTGGGCACGGGAATTTTGCATTGGTGCGCATTTGAAGTCTTAGCACCTTGAGAATTGGTTGGCTAAGATTAGCAAGAAAGAACTTGACCCGGGACTGGGATGAATAAACGCGGCTCTTTGACACATCCAAATCTTCTGCTGCCAAGACATGACAGGAGAAAGCGAAGGAAGGCTCTGCTGCGCTATAAAAATGAACTTTCAGTGGTATAAGAGTGTTGTGAACAGTAGTCACTGTAAGATTTTCTCTGGCTCGCTACAAGTCAGTTGCCAGTGAGAGTTTTGTGCACTGTCAAATTTCACAAGGCCTCTTTCCTTTCAATAAATATTTATATATCTATCTGTATGTATAGTATTTTTTCATTCAGCAGCAGCAACTTGATTTTGAAAGGAGTTGTAAAAATAACTTGCAGATCATGAGGGAGATATATTATTAATATCATATACTAAAGTTGGGTTTTTTTTAAAAACCAGGCAACTTTAAGATGTGGACTTCAAGTTCTAGAATTCTCCTTGCCAAATTTGAAAATCCATGTACAAGACCATAAATCAGCTTTCTTAGATGTGTTGGGAGTAAAATTCCTGTTCCCAGCCAGAATGGCTAAAAGATGTGAACTCTTTAGACAATGACATGTTGAATAAAGTCTCTGAGTTATTCTTGATCACATTAAACACTTGCAGACGTATATCTTCTGAGCATCTGGTGGGATAATAATTTTATTGCAACTGAACATAAGAGGAGGTTTTTTGTTTTTGCAGACTAAGTCTGCTACTTAAATGATGTTCTTTGGAAAGAAGACAGTCTATCAGCAAAGAGTACTGATAACAACTATTTAGGTAGTTATAAATAAAATTTTGTAGAAGATTGATACCCAGCTTAAAAGAACCTGTGCAGCATTAGCAGATGTCCAAGAAATAGCAGAGAGAGAAAAATACACCCCAAGGTGTTGGGATCCTATCCAAAAAACAGGATGGAAAATAAAATTATCTGAAAAAAGATCCAACAAGACAAATGAATGAGCTCATCCATTGTGGAACCTAACCTCAATAGCTTAAAAATTCAAGTGCTCTGATTTATAGCCTGTATTGAGCTAGGCCTGACATCTATTACCAATAACTTCATCCATTGCCAATTGACCAAGCTGATATGACTGTTGCCAGTTAGCTTGACATCAGTTGTAGTTAAAATGATGGAGACTCTACTCAAAAAGAGGATAAATCAGCACCTAAAAAACAATAACTTATTGGACCCAAATCAGCATGGCTTTACTGAAGGCAAATCATGTCAGACTAATCTCATTGATCTCTTTGACTATGTCACAAAGGTGTTGGATCAAGGTGGTGCCGTGGATATTGCCTACCTGGACTTCAGCAAAGCCTTTGATATGGTTCCACATAAAGAGCTGATAGATAAATTAGTGAAGATTGGACTTAATTCCTGGATAGTTCAGTGGATTTGCAGCTGGCTGATGCGTAGACATAAGAGAGTTATTGTTAATGGCGAGTATTCTGAGCAGAGACAGGTTACAAGCGGTGTGCCATAAGGGTCTGTTCTGGGTCCTATTCTTTTTAATATGTTTGTGAGTGACATAGGGGAAGGTTTGGTAGGGAAGGTTTACCTATTTGCCGATGACTCTAAAGTGTGCAATAGGGTTGATATTCCTGGAGATGTCTGTAATATGGTAAATGATTTAGCTTTACTAGATAAATGGTCAAAGCAATGGAAACTGCAGTTTAATGTTTCCAAATGTAAAATAATGCACTTGGGGAAAAGGAAACCTCAATCTGAGTATTGTATTGGCAAATGTGTTAGCAAAAACTTCAGAAGAAAAGGATTTATGGGTAGTGATTTATGACAGTCTCAAAATGGGTGAACAGTGCAATCAGGCAGTAGAGAAAGCAAGTAGGATGCTTGGCTGCATAGCTAGAGGTATAACAAGCAGAAAGAGGGAGATTATGATCCCGCTATATAGAGTGCTGGTGAGACCACATTTGGAATACGTACTGTGTTCAATTCTGGAGACCTCATCTACAAAAAGATATTGACAAAATTGAACGGGTCCAAAGATGGGCTACAAGAATGGTGGAAGGTCTTAAGCATAAAACGTATCAGGAAAGACTTAATGAACTCAATCTGTATAGTCTGGAGGACAGAAGGAAAAGGGGGGACATGATCGAAACATTTAAATATGTTAAAGGGTTAAATAAGGTCCAGAAGGGAAGTGTTTTTAATAGGAAAGTGAACACAAGAACAAGGGGACACAATCTGAAGTTAGTTGGGGGAAAGATCAAAAGCAACATGAGAAAATATTATTTTACTGAAAGAGTAGTAGATCTTTGGAACCAACTTCCAGCACACGTGGTAGATAAATCCACAGTAACTGAATTTAAACATGCCTGGGATAAACATATATCCATCCTAAGCTAAAATACATAAAATAGTATAAGGGCAGACTAGATGGACCATGAGGTCTTTTTCTGCTGTCAGACTTCTATGTTTCTATTAAAAGAATTTCAGGAGGGGAGACTAAAAATTGAAATGCAGAAAGTTTCTCTGCTTGTGTATCCATGACCTTTCCCCCCTCCTCCATTTCCTTAATTAATGCTAATCACTATCAATTAGTGATTCATAATAAAATCTGGAACCGTGAGTTCTGCCTTTATCTCAGATTTCATCTGTCCCAAATTATATTCGGTAATCATTACTGATTTGATAAAATTGTCTCACCTGAATGATTTTATGAAGTGACTTTTCCAGATTTTCCTGACCTCTTGTCCTGATTTAATTGACACCCAAAGCATTGTTATCAATGACAATTAATGAATGCAAACATAGCATTTTTTTCTATCAGATGCTTTGGTTTCTCTGTCAAGTAGGGTCTCTGGGACATACATGGACCTTTCAGGAAATTAGTAGCCTCCCTTTAGAAAAGTGAGTGACCATAGTACACTTACAATAAATATAGTTATATGTTGTGGTTGGCTCTGGGCCAGCTCCTGCTCCAAGGACTGTGGGGGTTGGTTTGGGAGAATTCTCACATTATCAGAGACCGGTTTTATTGCCAACAGCTTCAGATAGTGAAGCTTCTGTGTCAAGGGAAGGTTCTGGGAGTGAAGCAGGGTCGGATGATGAAGTAATTACAGGCAGCCTATTAGCTAATTACCCCATTAGTGAGTCATCATCATCGTCATTAGACTCGGAAGAAGAGAGATTCATAGATGCTCGCAGGCACAGGTTTATGACAAGGAGGGAACAACTGCGCAAGTATTATAGAAAATAAGGAAGAACACCTGTGGCTGGGGCAATTAGGTAATGGGGTTGCTGATAAATTGCCAGCATGGTTGAGAGCGTGCGTGGGAAATTATCCGTTTGGTGAGAGAGAAGTGTGGCTTGCTTTTGGAACCGCATCAGGATTTACAAGGACTGTTTTGAACAGTTCACAGTTAAGTACAGCGTGAGGACTCTTGAAGGGGGGTGGCTGTGACGTCTTCACAGCTGCCTTTTATGTGATCTGCTTTTGTTTTTGTTTTTCACAACATTCCAGGCTCGTGGTTTGTGGGAGAGCACTTTGGGCTGATTTAAAGTGTGTGTATACAATATTTTCTTGTTGATAAACTGACTCTTTGTTTACTTTATATTGGTGTGTGTTTGAATTTATACTTTGGACTTAATTGGGGCTCGTAACGTGAAGCCCGGCATAACAGATATATCTCTGCCTTTTTCCATTACAATATTTTGTGACTTCTATAATGGATCCATCAAAAAAAAAAAAAAAGGAACAGTAGTCCTATTTGAAGTCAGAAAGAGACAAAGGAGGCAGATAACTTTAAGATTCTATGTCTTGAAGCCTCAATTTCATAGAAGATGTCGAGAACACTAGATAAGCTACACAGTGTTCTTTAACCATTATTCTTCTGAGCTTACCATGTCTCTCCTGCAACAAGGTAATTTGGGGTCCAGTTGGGTCAGTGCAGTTCAGTAATAGCTTTCTTAAACAGTGGATGATGAAATTGAACTGGCAGTGAACCTCTGAAAGCAAACCATGTGTTGTTGAGCCAGGACCAAAAACACGAAAGATCAGAATATGACGCACATATGCTTTCAATGCTTTTAAAGCAGCCCAAAGGTTTGGCATCATATTCATGTATCGTAACATCAGCTCTGCTTATCTTTTAAACACTTGAGCACAGTTCTGAAAAAAATTTGCTCCACATTTCTTAGGGTTTTGGAAATATAAAGAATCTCTATGTAGAAATTATAGAAAGCACTAATTGCCCTAAGCAAAATCACTTCTATTACCTGCTGACATTAATTCTCTAAACACTTCTTTATAAATGTCTGGGCTATCAGCCCAAACCTAATTAAGTGTGCTTAAATCCTATGAAATCAGCGGTCCTCTGCATGCTTAATTTGATTGCTGTTTGATTGTATCTCCAATATTGAGAAACAAGCTGAGCAGAACATGCATTTGAAATCAACAACTTTTGGAATCAAAATTTGTTTCCAAACTGGCACGGGAGGATTTTTAAAGTTGCTTATGTAATTAAAATGGCCATGCCTGTTGAAGCAAAGACCAGCAAGTTTGCTGATATATAATCCAGACTCAGTTCTGAGCATTCTGCTGATGCCTAAATTTGTGGCGATAGAAGAATTAAAGGAAAATTGGGGGGGGTGGGGTCTCACAAATGTTTAGATTTACTTTTCATGGCCTAGAAATCATTTGGCAGTATCCAATCTGTTCATCTCAGTGGAACTTCAGAAATGCCGACATTGTTGTCTTCAGGCACAGAAAAGAATAAGACAACACAACATCAATTCTTTCTCTGTATCTTATATTTGAAGGACCATCTCCAGCTGTTATTTCTGCCATCAAATTGATCTGGGTGGACATTCTTCAAGTACCATGCTATCTGAAGACCCCTACAAAGTATGCCTTTTCTGCCTTAATCTCTATCAATGGAATATTGTTCTTCTGGGTGTTAGGATAGCCCAATCTTATTGACCATAATTTGCATTTGCTCCTGAAATCCAGAAATAATGCTCTTACTTGTGCTTCTCCACTGAATTAAATTTGAAGATGCTATAAACTTGGCCGGTGTCAATATTTAGTTAAACCACAACATTAGGGCATTCAATAGGGGATTTATAACAATGGGGGATTTAAATTTCCTTCATAGACCTTCTATATTTGTATTCAGGCCATCATAGAGAAGATGTCAAGATGACTGTGGCCCAGAATAGACAGTCTTGCCATGAGTCTGTAAACATGAATATTTAAAATCCCCTCTCTTCAAAAAGGAACCACGTGATCCACACCAGCCTTATTTTGTATAGTAACATTTATTCTTTGGGTTGTTCCTTTCACATATTAGTAATTTTGTTGATACTGTCATTCGGTTGAATTTTTTTAAACAAAACAAAACTGAAAACATCTTACAGAAAAGTTTAGCAACACAGTTTATTTTCACAAAATAGTTAATAGCAGAATAATTTACAATAGTATGAACTAAAGCAAAGCGTTTACTCTCTGTTTTTATTTTAAGAACTCACATTATTACGAGAAAATCCAAGTTTGGTTGGTTGTCAAAGCCTTAAGTGTGGGGAAAATCTCTTTTGCATAATGATGTAAACCATTCAAAAGTAAACTTCAGCTGTTCATACAGTCATAACATACAGTACATTTCCTGCTTTTTTCATGTCAATGAAAACACTCCCTAAAAAAGTAAATATATATATATATTTGTGTACAAAATATATATATTTTTCATATCAAATCACTTTTAACTATACAGTTTAGAAATAACCATCATCACAAAATGCTATGATACATCAAGATGCATTCTACAGGTTACATCAAGGCAGATACCTGCTAGTTTATATTAGTGCAATTGGAACTGGATACACTTGAAGATCAATCTGCATACCTGAAAGTTAGCTTCATCAAGGGTTCATTCTCCTGCCTCTCTTGCATTTATAGGACTTCCCTCTGCATAGAGGGGTGCAACAGGTATAAATCAGCAAGCTATATTTACTACTTCCACAAGTACAGGATGGCTATCTGCTTTGGAAAGCTTCTTTTGGAAATTTTGCACAATCTAATCCCCACTTATCTTCCTCATATAAAGAACTCTATAGAATGCCCTCCGCATTCAGGAAATTAGAACTGGTCAATTTAGAGATGTGGTGGGTTTAAAAAAAAAAGATAGAAAGATTTGAATTATCCACAAGGTTACCTACCTTCCCAATGGAGTTTAGATTTAAGATCAAATGAATTCTAGTTGGTTATGCAATCCACTTTAGATTTAATAATGAAATCTGTCTTACTTTGATTGGTTCTGTTGCAAAGAGTCCAGAAAACTAGCAATACAGTCTTAAAAGAATTCTGTACAGAACTATATCAACATGTAAAAGTCTTAATTTATTCTTATATGCTCTTCTGCTGAGAGTTCTGTAAACAAGGAGCACCTCATGGATTTATAAACCTGGCAGCATCAGGTAAAAGTAGACAAACATTCTGGTGGATATTGAATATTTTGGAGAAGCTAAGGACCTCAGTGTTGATTATGTCATAAAATGACTGCCATATAATGAAGTCATGACCTGACCATCAAATGGTCAGAGCAGAGTATAAAGGAAAGGCTGTTTCCTTGGTCTTTTCACCATTTATATATTAGGAATTATATTACCATTTTCATGCTTTTTACATTTTGAAGTGGTGGGAAGGATGCTTTGCGTTTTTGGGGAATTATGGTCCAGGTGGATTACTGCCCCGAAAGATTTAAAGACTGCATGGGACACATGTCACCCACTCCTTGTAGAGAGAGAATTCCATTCCATGACCCAGATTTTTTGGGGCAATTTGCTGATTCTATAAACCACTTAGAGAGGGCTGCAATAGCCTAAGTGCTATTGCTAAGTGCTATCAAGTGAGACAGGAGGAATTAAACAGTGATTCTGCCTTGTCCATCTCAGCTAGCATATACAGTGATACCTCATCTTACAAACGCCTCATCATACAAACTTTTCAAGATACAAACCCGGGGTTTAAGATTTTTTTGCCTCTTCTTACAAACTATTTTCATCTTACAAACCCACCGCCACCACTGGAAAGCCCCGCCTCCGGACTTCCGTTGCCAGCGAAGTGACCATTTTTGCACTGCTGGAATTCCCCTGAGGCTCCCCTCCATTGGAAACCCCACCTCCGGACTTCCATGTTTTTGTGATGCTGCAGGGGAATCCCAGCAGGGGAATCCCAGTAGCGCAAAAACAGGCGCTTCGCTGGCAACGGAAGTCCGGAGGTAGGGTTTCCCAGCGAGAGGAGCTTCAGTGAAATCGCAGCATTGCAAAAATACAGAGGTCCAGAGGTGGGGTTTTGAGAACTTCGATGTTTTTGCGATGCTGCGATTTCACTGAGGCTCCCCTCGCTGGGAAACCCCACCTCCGGACTTCCGTTGCCAGCAAAGTGCTCATTTTTGCGATGCTGGGATTCCCCTGCTGGGATTCCCCTGCAGCATCGCAAAAACACAGAAGTCCGGAGGTGGGGTTTCCCATGGAGGGGAGTCTCAGGGAATACCAGCAGCGGAAAAACGGGCTTTTTTGGGGGGGCTTGCACACATTAATCACTTTTCCATTGATTCCTATGGGAAACATTGTTTCACCTTACAAACTTTTCACCTTAAGAACCTTGTCCCAGAACCAATTAAGTTTGTAAGACAAGGTATCACTGTACTGATTTTTCCTTTTTCCCCTTTTATTGGGTATAACCAGGCTGGGGAGAAAAACAAGATTGGAGGGAAATGATATTTTCTCAAAACTAGGTCTACAATTTGGTCTGGATATTGTTATTCAAATGTAACATTCAAACAATTAAAGGAAAATAAGCTTGGTTTCAACTTTGCTAAACTAAACTCAAGCAATCAACCTTTTTTTCTCTAATTTTCTTTTACCACTCAATATAAACTATTTGGGGCTTTACTATTGTTTACATAAGGGAGGGAACCTGATTAGAACATTTTTGGATGGTTGAAGAAAAATTTGATATACCTCTATAAAAACTATTTTATACAATCCACTTGACTCAATGGCAGTCAAATCTAGAGGTTTAAAATGTTGTCTTTAATGCCTAATTTAGCATCTATTTTAACTTTAAATTGAGTCAGTGCCACAATTGTTTGTCTGTTGTGTACCCCACATGTTTTTAATTCAGGCTTTTCACTTTATATAATATATAGATTTCATTATGCCCTTTTTCCTTCATTGAAATGAGAATTGCCTTCATTTGATACATTCCATACCAAAATAAAAAACATTTTGCATGCATTAAGGCAATAATGGTTTCCGTCGTGGAAAGTTACAGAGCTCCAATGTAAATAATAAACTGAAGCATAGATTGACTTGGTACCAAAAAAAGTGAGCGGCTTTGTTTACTTACATAACAGTTTCAATAAATCTAAAGGAGACTTTAAAAAGAAGGAATCCACACTGGATTTATTGATAGCTTTACTGCAACAGGAACAACTTAAGATGTCACAGGATACTTTTCATGTAAAAAAAAAATTGAGCACTATATAAAGTTAAGAAGAGGAACATTTTCGTAGATGAGATTTAATTTCTCTGTGAGCTGCTATCTTGCTCTCATTGTTACAATAATAAGAGCCAAAACAGCAGTCAGCTAGAGGACAGGCACTATATTTTTTAATCATTTTGAGAAACAACAACATCCAGACTGCAAAGCATCTGAAATGAAGGCTGCTTCGTGTCTCATATAAATGTTCTTGCTGTTTGAATTCTTCTTAAAACGAATGAGGTTTATTTCTTTTTAAAATCTGGATCTCAAGCTCCCAAAGCCATAGTATTGCACTTATTAAAATAATTCTATGGGTAACAAAACATAGTAATTTGTTTTCATTTGAGCAAAGCAGAGTAATTTCTTGGTAACAATCAATTTTTCTTTCATTGAAAAATATAACAATTTCATTTTTTAGATATTACTGGGTCTCTACTTCAGATAAATCAAAAGTTTGAGGGCTTTTAAAACAGTAATAATACCCTTTCTGACGTCAGCTTCGAACTATCAAGATGCGCTTAGAACTACATGCAAGGTTAAGTGTTGGGTGATTGATGTTTTGAGGCACAGATGTCTAAAGCTATGCCCACGTTGTAGCTCACTGTAAGAAAGCAAGGCACTTATTGTTATAGCAATGCAGATGGTTAAAGCGCAGCTTGATTAATACAATAAAATAAGTTAATAATTTGACGTAAAAAGAAAAAAAAACAGAGAATGCCCCCCATCTCCCATAATTGACATGTTATTTAAGAAACAAACTATTTAGCCTGAGAGAATATTTCTTGATTACTGTACCATAACAGAACACAATTCATTGGGAATAGCTTTTACATCACGAACAAGAAAATGAATGAAAACCAAACAAACCTCCTCTTGCTGGTGAGACCTTTCCGATGAGCTACGCTTATTCTTATTCGTCCTGACTGCCACAGACTACAACAGGAGCATCAATCCCTATTCTAGTTCTTTTGTGATCTTACAAGAAAACAAACAGCAATAAAAAAAAATCCACACAGAGAAAGATAAGTAAATCGCTTTCTCTCTCTCTTAAAATGGCATTGGCACCAGTGGAACTTTGACTGTCTTCACCTCTGATATGTGCGAAGATTTCTGAATGATGCAGCTGGTGGTGCCCTGCAGTTTGTCCTTTCCCTGGGCGAGATTGGTTAAGGCCATCGCTGCATTGATCTCCCTCCAATACGTCTCGTCTTTGCTCAGTCTTTTCCTGTTCACTGTACTGGAAACAAACATGAAGAAATGTTTCGTTAATGATCACGATACTCGTGCCCTCAAACAGTGAAACAACACTTGTCTCCACTAGGCGAATAAAAATATGTTTGCTTAAAAAAGATTTTCCTACAGAATGTATAGTACCAGGGCAGTGAAGGGCTACCAAATTTTTTGCTACCACACTGTGAGCGTGGCTTATGCAGAGCGCCCTGCATTTTCTTTCAACATCTTTCAGTGCAAATTGGGTGCGCTGGGGGTGGAGCTCCGTTTTTGCTACCCCACTGCATCCCCCCCCCCGTCCGGGCAGCAGCCCACCCCTGTTCCAGGGGAAGAATCCTGCTTGTCTCTTCTGGTGCCTCTTAGAAACATAGAAACATAAAAGATTGACAGCAGAAAAAGACCTCATGGTCCATCTAATCTGCCCTTATACTATATCCTGTATAGTAGGATGGATATATGTTTATCCCAGGCATGTTTAAATTTAGTTACTGTGGATTTACCAACCACTTCTTCTGGAAGTTTGTTCCAAGCATCTACTACTCTTGGGCCTGTTTTAAGAAAAGAGGCAGTATCTGTCCTCTTGATAGGTCTGGATCTGAGTGGGGCAATAGGATAGAAGGGAACATTCTTTTCTCCCAATCTATTGAAATTTCCCGTCTGACATTATGACATCCTCCCTCATCCTTAATCTTCTGATTGACTTGTTCCTGTCAAGTCAATAGTCATACAGACATACTATAGTTTCCTTCCTCATTTGTGCACACTGACTTAGCTCATACAAGACCCAGTTTTACTTGGTTTATAGGATTAGCTACAATTGTTTCGGCTAGTACTAGGATTGGGCTGCCCCCGGTACGCCTGGGTTCACGATCTGGTAGCGGAAATGTGCACATCTGGGCATCCCCGCCGCACTCCAACCACCCCGTGCAAGAATTTGCTTCTGCACATGTGTGGAAGCAAAGAAACCACCAAAAATTGCTGAAATCTCACACTCACAAGCATCCTTGAATGAGATTTCAGCAATTTTCCGTGAATATTTTGCTTCTGCGCATGCACAGAAGCAAATAAATCACTGACCGCCCCCCCCCCAAATCTCGTGTATTTGAGTGTCCATGAATGAGATTTCAGCAATTTTGGGTGGTTACTTTGTTTCCACCCATGCGCTGAAGCAAATTCTCATGTGGGAATACGCATGCCTGCTGCTACCCCCGCGCACACCCCCGCTGGCCTCCGGGACTGATCTGGTAGGGAAAGTTAAGTGCGGCCCTTCAGTGGCTAATACAACACACTAAACAAATGAAAGAGAGCCCACAGCTTGGGGAATGCACCATCCCATCTGAGACTTCTCAGCTGCTCAATATTCTATGACCTAAGTGCCAGACCCCATTGTAACAACACTGCCAAAAAGGCACTAAGAGTTGTTAACCTAAATCTTGCGTAGTTTCTTCTCTGGCAAAATTAAATTGCTAAGCAGAGCATACAAAACATTTGCCAGACTGTTCTGTTGGGCTCTCTAGTAGATTCCTCCCAAAAATTCACAGGTACAAATTTCAGACAAACACACGTTTGAAAATTCAAAACAATGTTCTTTATAATGAAAATTCACTTAAACTAAGCCCTCTTTTGGGATAGCAAAGAGCACTTGTCTCCAAACAAACTGGTAATTTGTACAAGTCCCTTATCAGTCCTGTGATACTTAGCTTGCAGCTGTGAGGCAATTCACAGTCCTTCTTCTTTCACAAAGTGAAACACACTTTGCTCTGGTTTAGTTTCAAAGCGTGGAAAAATCAGCACACAAAAGGTCAAAGTCAGTAAAGCAGTCACGAAACACAAGGATCAGATAATCCTCCACAATGGCCAAACCCACAGGCTGCTATTTATAGCAGCCTCACTAATTACCACAGCCCCACTCAACCACAGGTGGCCTCATTTTCTTTGATAATAATCTCTCAGTTGTTGCCTATGCATCGCTCTCTGCATGCGTGGCTGTATCATTAACTCTTGTTCTGAATCCAAGGAGGAGCTAGATCATTGATCTCCTTCTGAGCTGTCTGCCACACTCTCCTCCTCCCTGTCACTCATGTCTTCTTGGTCAGAGGAGCCTTCATCAGCAGATTCCACCGGGGGCAAAACAGGCCTGCAGCATGTGGATGTCTTCCCCACATCCACAGTCCTTGGGGCAGGAGCTGGGCCAGAGCTAACCACAACACAGACCAATCCCCAAATAGAACTCACCTGTCTGGAACCCACATATCAGATATCAATACAACCGAGAGAGTCCAAAAACGTTTCACAAGAAGAGTCTGCCATTCCTCTGCTCACAACAGAATACCTTATTCAACCAGACTTGATAACCTAGAGCTCTGTTGCCTTTGAACGGATCTACATGTAGTTCATAAAGCTATCTACCACAATATCCTACCTGTCAATGAATACTTCAGCTTCAACCGCAACAACACACAGAATAGATTCAAACTCAATGTAAACCGCTCAAAACTCGATTGCAGAAAATACGACTTCAGCAACAGATGGCTGGAATGCAGTACCTGACTCTGTGGTTTCTTCCCCTAACCCCAAAAACTTTAACCTTAGACTGTCTACAGTTGACAGTCCGTTTCTAAGAGGTCTGTAAAGGCCGTGCATAAGCGCCCCATCCTGCCTACACACACCCCGTCCTACTGTCCCCATTGTCCAAATTTACCTGTACCCACTTTGCTTTTGTTTATGTTTATACCATACTTATTATCTTGTACACATTTTGACAAATAAAAATAAATAAAATAAAAATGACGCAAATAACCTTTGACTTTCACACATATAGCCTGAAATCCTCTGTTTCTCGGGACTGTTGGGATTTAGGAATAAGAATGCTTATAATGTGCCTCTCAAAGCCCCCTCCTCTCTCTCCCACTCAAAAAGCTCAAAATGTGACGAAGTTAAGAAGGTGGGATGTTCA
The DNA here is from genome assembly GCF_031021105.1 of Erythrolamprus reginae. NCBI lineage: Eukaryota > Metazoa > Chordata > Lepidosauria > Squamata > Dipsadidae > Erythrolamprus > Erythrolamprus reginae. The sequence continues at coordinate 23,721,765 of NC_091963.1, read as the reverse complement.
AAACAGAAAGTGCTTGGTTATTTTTTTAAAAGGAAAACAATCAATATACCAATTGCTTGGTAAAGATGCCAAAATTCAACTAGATAATAGAGGCAAGATTCTTGCCTCTATAGTGCTTGAAGATCATTTGATTATCTCTTGCCATTTAGTCTCACTTACCTTCACTCAAAAGATTGTCACAAAGATTAAAATCGATCCTTTATATGTGTTATTTTAAGAAATAACTCAAGGAAGAAATCTATCTCCTCTGTTTTCCTATTTTGCCCCAACAACTGTGTGAGATGAGTTGGGTTGAAAGAGAAGGGGACCATCCGCAAATCACCCAGCTTTCCTGATTAAGGCAGGACCAAAACAATGTCCTGGTTTCTAGCTTGGTGCCTTCAACTAGCTCTCTTAGCTTGAACTCCTAACCCCAAAACTGGTGCCAGTCCCTGTCATCCCATGAGACCAAATGGCCTTTCAATAACTGCATCTGGGTCAACAGCCTTCTCCCATTGTTCTTTCCAATTCGAGTGGCTCTGTAAAGCGGCCTCTTCATTCAAAGTGATGGAGACATTTTTACTGAATTGAATAAACAAGGGAAGGGCTGGAGAGTAGAATTCTTGAATAGCTTAGCTCAACATCTGTTAAGTTTCACCTAACTTTAAGAATATTTTGCTTGTTTATTTGAAATGCTGCCAACTGCCACCTTCCGTCTAGATTCCTCAACACAGCTCTCCAAGACTTTTGTTAGAAAATAGTAAGTCAGTAGGTGCAGCTCAGCACTTCATTTAAAAGAGTGCCATTTAGACAAAGTAGCTAAGGTGCTAAGGAACCAGTATTGGGGCACAGCTGTTACAGTCAGGTGCCCAGTCCCAGTTGGAAAAACAGAGCTATGCGCGAAGCTCTAGCTGACCGGTGGGCGGGCAGAATACCTTCAGGACCGCCTTCTGCCTAATGAATCCCAGCGACCGATTACGTCCCACAGAGTTGGCCTTCTCCGGGTTCCATTGACAAAACAATGTCATCTGGCGGGACCTAGGGGAAGAGCCTTCTCTGTGGTGGCCCCGACCCTCTGGAATCAACTCCCCCCAGAGATCAGAACTGCCCCCACCCTCCTTGCCTTTCGCAAACTCTTGAAAACCCACCTATATCGCCAGGCATGGGGAAATTGATATATATCCCTCAGCTGTTCCATTTTATGTATGATTTGTTTGGGTTGTATGATTGTTTTTTAATAAGGGTTTTTAAATTATTTTTAATATTGGATTTGTATTTTGTATTGCTTGTTGGTGTTGTAGTTAGCTCTGGCCCAGATCCTGCCCCAAAGAATGTGCAGGTGGATGTGGGGGAGACATCCACATGCCGCAGGCCTGTTTTGCTCCCGATGGAATCTGTCGATGAAGCCTCCTCTGACCAAGGAAGCATGAGTGACAGGGAAGAGGGGAGTTTGGCAGACAGCCCAGGAGGAGATCAATCATCTGTATCATCCTTGGATTCTGAACAAGAATTAATGACACATCCACGCATGTGTAGAGTAATGCATGGGAGACAACAACTGAAGGATTATTACAAGAGAAAATGAGGCCACTTGTGGTTGGGTAGGGCTCCAGTAATTAGGGCTGCTGCTATAAATAGCAGCGTGTGGGTTTGGCCTTTGTGAAAGAGTATCTGATCGCAGTTCTTCAGGAATCGTGTGTTGCTGTTTTCTGGACTTTGTTTGTTGATTGTTCACGCCTTTGAAACCACAGCAGAACAACATGTGTGTGTGTGTGTGTGTGTGTGGGTGTCTCACTTTGTTGGAGGAAGAAGGGGTGTGAAGTTTCTTCACAGCTGCTAGCTAAGTACTTAATGACTGCTTAAGGGAAATTGCACAGACTACCCGGTTGTTTTGGGACAAGTACTCTTTGCAATACAAAAAAAGTGCTTAGCTTATTTTGAATTTTGTGATAAAGAACATATGTTTTGAATTTTCAAACGTGTGTGTGTGTCTGCAATTTGTACCCTTGAATTTTCGGAAGGCTCCTACCAGAGAGCCCGGCAGAACAGTTGTGAGCTGTTCCGAGTCCTCGGAGAGGGGTGGCATACAAATCTAGTAAATAATAATAATAATAATAATAATAATAATAATAATAATAATAATAATAATAATTATTATTATTATTATTATTATTATTATTATTATTACTACTACTACTATTACTACTCCTTCTACTACTATTACTACTACTACTACTATTACCACTACTACTACTACTACTATTACTACTATTATTACTACTATTATTATTATTTCACCAATTTTTGGCATTTTTTTGCTTTCATGCATGCACAGAAAAATATCTCATGCACGAGTATCTTTGTGTGAGATTTAGCTTCTGCGCGTGCACAGGAAGCCGAATCTCATGCCAACATGTGCGCCCACTCCCGGTAGTGCCGTCAATGGGCAGCCCTTCCCTGCAAGGAGCCATCCCCATATTCCAAAAAGCTGAAGGGTAGCAAGAAGGAACTTCCCTAGTTGGCCCATAGGCTTAAAGTCCAAGCAGAAGAATGAGTCAAGTGCTAAACAGAGGAGAACACCATGTGGACAGCAGAGGCATGCAATGTTTCTCATCTTGGCATCTTTAAGAGGTCTGGACCTCATGCTGGTTGGGGAATTTTAGGAATTAAAATCCAGACATCTTAAAAGTTCCCAAGATTTCGAATCACTGCCCTAAGGGCTCTTTCATAGAGTAGGGGTGCCAATATTTTTTCCTACTGGAGTTCATGTATGGTCAATCACTTTCTTTCTTGTTTATCCACCACTTTGACAAGTTTTCCTCCCCCCACCTTCCTAATTTTAGCTTAAGAAGTGAGGGAATTGCTGCCATCAAAGTGTTCCATGTCTTCTGAGCTTGTTATCCTTCTGATGAAAATAGGATGATGTCCATGACTTCTGCTTCCAACAATCTCTACTTATATTTGCCTTTGAACCGTTCAATAAGCAAAGGAAATTTTTACTCACCTTTCACGCTTGTTAGGTCCATTCTCCAGAGTTTCTGAAGGAATAGAGAATATTTTTTTAATTTCCATATTTATAACATTTTAGCATTAGTATTTTTTTTAAAAAAAACAGATGTTTAAAATGATTTTAGTAGGATTATTAACGTTCCTGGCTTAATATTATGGACTGACTCTAGATTTACAGTAATTCACGTGGGTCTGAATCCAATCCAATGATTTAATTTGCAGCAGTGCCTCAGATAGAAAGCCCATACAGAGAGTGGTAAGGACAGCCAAGAATATTAAAGAAATCTCGCTTCTGTTATTCAGGACACTGCTTATAAGCGCTATGTGCGTAGAGCTCAAAGCATTGCTAGCACCCATTTTACAGTCTGTTTCTGTTGCTCCCCTCTGGGAAGAGGTCTTTAAATATTTCTAGCAGGACTACCAGATTCCGTAACTATTTTGTTCCCTATGCCATCTGTCTGGTAATCTTGCAAGATTAGTTTTTCTTGTCAAGTGCATGTGTACATTTGAATTAGACTAGGTTGTTTCCCTGTGTCATATAATATTTATGAGTATATGCATTATTTTGTATTTATTTATTTAATTTTATATTGTGTCATATTTATGTAGTTTTTATTGGAGGTGGTGATCCTATGAGAGCTGTATAATACGAAATATTTTATTATGTTCTGATTACTGTATTCAAAGTGACATTAGAGTTAATTCTATTCTATTCTATTCTAAATAGATCTGATAAATGTGTAGAATTATAATATTGTGAGACTAATGCATACTTCAGTGTTAATAGCAACTTTACACGTGATAAATCTCATATGCTACCTCTGAAAAGTGTTCAGAAACTTCAGATCGTGCAGAACGCAGCCATGAGAGCCATCGTGGGGCTTCCAAGATTCTCCCACGTTTCTTCAACAGTCCATGGCTTGCATTGGCTGCCGATCAGGTTCCGGTCACAATTCAAAGTGTTGGTCATGACCTTTAAAGCCCTACATGGCATGGAACCAGATTACCTCCGGAATCGCCTACTACCGTATGAATCCCAGCGACCAATAAGGTCCCACAGAGTTGGCCTTCTCCGGGTCCCATCGACTAAACAATGTCGTTTGGCGGGCCCCAGGGGAAGAGCCTTCTCTGTGGCAGCCCTGGCCCTCTGGAACCAACTCCCCCCGGAGATTAGAACTTCCCCCACCCTCCCTGTCTTTTGTAAACTACTCAAGACTCATTTATACCGCCAGGCATGGGGGAGTTGAGATAGCTCTTCCCCCTAGGCCATTACAAGTTATGCATGGTATGTTTGTGTGTATGTTTGGTTTTATAATAGGGGTTTTTAGTTGTTTTTATTATTGGATTGTACATGTTGTGTTTATTATTGTTGTTAGCCGCCCTGAGTCTGCGGAGAGGGGCGGCATACAAATCCAATAAATTATAATAATAATAATAATTATTATTATTATTATATCAAAATTGAAAAAAATAATACAGATGTCCCTGTTGTTGTTGTTGTCTACTATCCTTGTCGTCTTTTCAACTACAGAAACACAGTACTGCTAATGTTGAAGCATATCTCAAAATTATTTTGCTACTAGTTAATTTCCCCATTCCAAATTTTGAGCGGAAATATTGGATTGGATTAAATACTTTATTTGGCCTAGTGTGATTAGACACACAAGGAATTCGTCTCTGATACAGAAGCACTTAGTGGACATGCAAAGCAACCGAATTGGATTTGGAACAGATCATGGGGGATGGAAGTAGATGGTTAGAAGTTGTGGTGCAGAACCTTTGGTACCACTTCATAAAGTTGATTTAAATAATGTATTGTAAAGGCCCACACAGCTGGATAGGGTGTAGAAACCAGGAACCACTCAGATTTCATTAGCGTGTCATTCTAGCTACTTTGACTAAAAGATACAGATTTGTGGAACTGAAATGGGCAGTTGGAATGAAAGCACTGGAGAAGCATGAAAGGTACAGAATTATTATTGGTATTATTATTATTATTATTATTATTATTATTATTATTATTATTATTATTAATATATCTTTCTCTACCTTACTTATTTGCTATATTATTACCTTGCTTTTTCTCTAGCTTGGTGTAGTAAACTGTGAACTGCTCTAAGAGGAGTAACAAGTATACCATGTTTGTCTCTAAGTGATACTGTGGATACTGCAAAATCATGTCCATGATAAAAAGCAAGTGATCAGTTTGTGAATTGTGGAATAATAGAATAACAGAGTTGGAAGGAACCTGCTTAGGGAGGAAACCCTACACTACTTCAGACAAATACTTATAAATCTCTTCTTTAAAATTTCTAGTGATTGAACATTTACAATTTCTGGAGGCAAGTTGTTCCACTGGTTAATTGTTCTGTCCAGAAATTTCTCCTTAGTTCTAGGTTGCTTCTTTTCTTGATTAGTTTCCATCCATTGCTTCTTTTTATTTACTTTTATTGGCTGTTTATTAGGCTCAGGTAACTTTACTACGTATGTATAATTTGAAAAGTATAAAAGTATTTGGATTCCGAGCCAATGTATTCCTTTCTCCTGGTGGGTAGCAGTATTTTTTCTTCACTAGGACCAGTGTGTATGTCATCCATAGATGCTTTGATAGGTGAACCATTGCATACTGTATTTTTCAGAGTTTCAGATGCATTGTTTTTCATCCAAAAAAGAGTGAAAATGTGTGTGTGTCTTATACACCAAGCCACCCCTACTCTTTGGTCTCTGCCTGCCAGCAATTTATCTCCTTGCCCCAAACAGCAGCAGAGCCTGATTAGCACAAGCCACTGATTAACTGCCTCCTGACACTCAGCTGATTGATTAAAGTTGCCAGCAAGCCCATGTGCTAAAATCAAAATGAGGCTAAAGCTGCACAGAGGCAAATTGCTGCAGGGGGAGGCAAAGGCTGAAACTGGCTGTTTGTTTTTTGCTGCAAGGAGGTAAGTCAACAGCTATAAATGCCTATAGAATGTTCAAATTATTAGACTTATTTTTTAAAGACTGCTTTATTATTGTGCTAGACAACTTAACAAAATGAAGCTGCTTTTTAAAATAAATGCTTGATCCGAAGAGATCCATTGTATCTTTTTTTAAATAGCAGAGAATACTTCCAGAAAACCCCATCAATTTTAAAGATCTGTAAAGTATAATCTATTTTACATTAGTAAAAAAATCTACTTTACATTATACATAATATACTTAACATTAATAGAAATGTCCTGTTTTAGTATTAAGTATTAGTATTAAGTATTAGTATTAAGATAAGGCACCTGAGTTAAAGCCTGACTTAGTCATGTTTGGTGTAGGTCTATTTAAATAACTAGGAGGAGTTAGTGTGATTACATTTAAGAAAATCTTCTGGCATTAATATACTGCCATAAAGTACATTTCTCCAATTCTTTGCTACTTCTATGGGCCAGGCACACATGCACAGAAATACACAGCAAACAGTGTATATCATCTGTGCTTTTTGCTGTTTGGCAAATTGCTGGGAGGCAGAGGCTTTTTTCCTTGTTTTCCTCTCCCCAAATTAAGGTGCGTCTTATATTCTGAAAAAATACGGTAATTTATTTGTGGGCAAAATCTGTCATTTTACTTATTTCCAATTATACAGCATTAAGAAATTTTTCTTTTCAATTTAGGGCAAATATTTCAAAAGTGGAAAGCCCGCTGAACTTAAAAGGAGATTCATGAAAAACCAAAACAAACACAGCATGAATATTGAATCGCATGTCATATATCATGGACCACCAGAGGCGCATTTCTCTAACAGTTGAGAATTCCTTGTTTCAATTGCACCTCTTCTGTTCATTTTCCACTTAAAATTATGTATTTATTTAAATGTATTATAACCTCCCAGCTGCAGTGGACTCTGGACAGTGTTAAAAAAAAGCAGCCCCCACCCATAAAATCAGATAAAACATGCAAACATGCAGACAACATAGATTAAAAGTATCCAAAAGTGACACAGATCAAACAAAATAAAACTACCAGGGCTTGTAACATTACAGTATGTTAAACCCAGGCCTGAGAAATTAATGTAAAACAACCCAAATGATTTTCATCTGGTGCAGTTTGGATTCCTGGGACATTTTTTTTTAGATTTCACTCCAAGCAGCACATGAGATTCATTGTTTCTGCAGCAGCCCAAAAATATTCATAATCTGTGTCATTTGGATTATTATGTAATTGACATTTTTATGGTTTCCATCAAGTTATGCTACTTCCATAATTATGAAAAAGTTGTACAAATCACCTAAAAATAACATCTTAATGACATAACTGCAACTTGTTGCTTGTATCCTAAGATTTTTATTAATATTGATTGTTTCTTCATTGCTTATTTGACCCCTATGACAATCATTAAGTGTTGTACCACACGATTCTTGAAAAATGTATATTTTTCTTTTACGTACGCTGAGCACATATCCACCGAGACAAATTCCTTGTGTGTCCAATCACACTTGGCCAATAAAATTCTATTCTATTCTATTCTATTCTATTCTACTCTACTCTACTCTATTCTATTCTATAAATGTCAATTACATTCATTGATATGCATAATTTTGTGGACAATTTTCATCCAAGGTGGTCTGTTAAATTAAAGATTTACAGCAGACTAATGATCAAATATGAAGGTCCCAAGAAGGAAGACCTTTGTCATATCCTACACTAGCTGAGCAGGACATCAAAACATGATATTCATTATTAAATGCACTCCATGTATAGGTGAGAAAGTTCAGTAGGGGGTAGCTATTGAAGCTGTGGAGAATTTCAAAAGGGTATTTCACTTCATCAAAGCTAAATCTGAGCATGCTTTTCATCCTTTTCAAATGATTTCATACAGAACTGATTTTGCCACTTCATTGGGCAAAATGAATTCTCTTGTGTCTCTGCTTTCTAAATGTATTGTTCCACTTAATAGAATCTGTCAGAAAATTGTGAAAAGTAACATTCAAAATGCGATCTTTTCTATAGGCATGAGAATATCTTGTTTTTTTAAAATCTTTTTTAATGACACAATCTAATCTTCCATATTGTTTTCCAATAAAGTAGAAGGGATTATTTTAGATGCATATGCATAAGATATGCATTGTTTACCAATTAACCACTTAATTCATTAAATAATGTTTATTGCCTACAAAAGTGCTATGAGATATATATATATATATACACACACACACACACACACACACACACATACATACACACACACACACACACACACACACACAGGTAATTCTCAAGCTATGTTCATAACTGAGACCTGCAATTATAAAACATCCAATTGCTGCATGAACAATTGGTGAAATTGCCTCTAGTGCAAGTTATCTTTATACTTCTGTTGGGTTAGTTGCTTGTTTCCACCTACTCTCCAGTTTGATTTTCTAAAAATGCCTAGGAGTCTATTTAGAACCCCAACAACAACATAACAACTATGATTAGCATCTTCTGTGTGACAAACATACCATGGTCTGCCTGTAACTGAAAAATGCATTCTTTTATTTAAAGACCAAATAACAGTTTTATCTGTATCAAGTGAATGCCAATAAGTGACAGAGTTGTAAAAAATGGAAAGTGGAAAAATGTGAAATCAAATTAAAGGTTATAATGCCAAAAAATATTTTCTAGAGCCAGTAAAGAGATGTAGAAATGATTGCGTAGTCTCTTCAGAATGTAATTACTAATACTATGAAACCTATCATGAAGACAGTTGGATGCATTCAATTTCTTAAAAGTTGGAGGCCTTCTTCATATTAGATTGATTTCAGCATATTGCGCAAGACAGTCTCTTTGACAGTCATTTTTGAAAGTAGATGCCGCTCATCTTTGATAAAGAAAATAATATCTTACTAGAGACCTTGAAGATGAAAGACACTCTTATGTTTTATGTTGCAAAAGTATTTTCCTTATTATTTTAGTTCCAGTCAAATTCAACCTCATATCAAAACAAAACAAAAATTATTTTATTTATAACCTATCTTTTATTCAGGAACTTAAGCTGGCATACCTAATAGCCTGGAATAATACCACAATTTCCACATATAATTCTGCCTCATGCTCAATACAACCACAATGCATGATAAACACTCAGATTCCAGTCGGATACCACTGCATATAGAATTTTGCCACTTTCACAAAATTTTCAGAAATTTAAAGAAAAACTAACCAAATGCCTTCTTTAGAATTATTTTAGAACTATTTTGAGATGAAGTTTTTAAAAGTGGGGAAACAATTGAAAATACTATAAGGAAAATTTACTTTGGTTCTGTTTGTATATTTGTCAGCAAATATAGGTGGCTGACTCGCCTAGTCTCTGAGAGAAAATGAGTAGCAATAATAATAATAATAATAATAATAACAACAACAACAACAACAATAATAATAATAATAATAATTTATTAGATTTGTATGCCGCCCCTCTCCAAGAACTCGGGGCGTCTCGCAACAATAAAACAACGTACAAATCCAATATCTAAAAACAATTAAAAAACCCTTATTAATAAAATAGTCATACAACCCAATCAAACCATACATTATTAGATTGCCCATTTGGCCAGAGGTGGGTTTCAGCAGGTTCTGATCAGTTTTAGAAAATCGGTAGTGAAAATTTTGAGTAATTCGGAGAACCGGTAAATACCACCTCTGACTGGCCCCGCCTCCATTTATTCTCTGCCTCCCAAGTCTCAGCTGATTGGGAGGAAATGGAGATTTTGTTGTAATCTTCCTCTGCCACACCCACCAAGACATGCCACACCCACAAGCCACGCCCACAGAACCAGTAGTAATTTTTTTTGAATCCCACCACTGCACCTGGCTTCGTGTCTAAGGTGGGACTAGAACTCTCCCACTCTCCTGCTTTCTAACCTGTTGTCTTAACCAAGATATCAAACTGCCTCTCTACCTCAAATTGATTAGGCCAGTGATGGTGAACCTTTTTTTCCTTGGGTGCAAAAAGAGCATTGCGCATGCATGAGTGCCCACCCCCATAATTAAATACCTGGGGAGGGTGAAAACAGCTTCCCAACACCCCCTGGAGGTCCTCTGGAGACCAGAAACAGCCTGTTTCCCAACTTCTGGTAGGGCCAGTAGACTCGTGTTTCACCTTCCCCAGGCTCCAAAAGCTTCCCTGGAGCCGGGGGAGGGTAAAAACGCCACCCCCACCCCCGGAGGCTCTCTGGAAGCCAAAAACTCCCTCCCACAGCCTCTGTGTGAACCAAAAATCATCTGGCCAGCACACACATGCACATTGGAGCTGACCTAGGGCAACGGCTTGTGTGCCATCTGTGACACCCATGCCATAGGTTCGCCATCACTGGATTAGGCATTATGTTAGATCCACTTTAGAAATCTCCATGCTGTTTCTAGATTTCTGCTAGTAAATCCAGATTAATTCTGAAGAAAGTGGTATCATTATTCTACAAGGGTCTTATAGAAAAAGCCCTAATTAGAATTCCATAGTGATGTAGATTGCTAGGATTGTATTTTTAAGTTATAGTAACGTTAAAATCACAAGGCAGCCTCCACATAAAATGTAAATAAATCTACTAACACGAAGAACTAAAATAGAGGTGAACATCATGTTCAGGAACCACTTTGCTATTTATGGTTCCTCTCAAAATGCTTCTTATTTAGTGTTTTCAGCTCCCGTAAACCATTTGATGAGTCAGTCACTACATCTAGAGAAGAGAAATTCAGAAATCTAGAGTATTCCGGATTTGGGCAGCATTGGGTATCTACGAGACCACCTTCTGCCGCACGAATCCCAGCGACCGGTTAGGTCCCACAGAGTTGGTCTCCTTCGGGTCCCGTCAACTAAACAATGTCGTTTGGCGGGACCCAGAGGAAGAGCCTTCTCTGTGGCAGCTCCGACCCTCTGGAATCGGCTCCCTCCAGAGATTAGAACTGCCCCCACCCTCCTTGCCTTTCGTAAACTTCTTAAAACCCACCTCTGTCGTCAAGCGTGGGGGAACTGAAACATCTCCCCCTGCCTATGTAGTTTTCTGTGTATGATATGACTGTATGTATGTTTTTTATATATTGGGGTTTCTTGTTGTTTAGACTTTTTAAATGTATTATTGTTATTTTAGAGTTTAACTATTCGATTTGTCATTATGTATTGTTTTTATCATTGCTGTGAGCCGCCCCGAGTCTACGGAGAGGGGTGGCATACAAATCTAATTAATAATAATAATAATAATAATAATAATAATAATAATAATAATAATAATTATTATTATTATTATTAATTAGTAGCCTTGTAGTTTACCCCCAGATGAACATCTTTTCGGACAATTTTCGCGAAGTACAGTGCTATGATTAATTTCCTTACTTCCTACTCATTGTGTGAAAGATTCTTCAAAAGGAGGGAACGAACCGCTCAGCTGCACAGAAGGGTGAGGAAGCGACTCTACATACAAAGGGTCTGTTATGTGTAAGAAGGAAAGCTAAAAAAAGAGAGAGCGAAAAGGGAGCTCATTTTCTGATGACTTTCCACTATATTTCCTTTAGTAAACAGCAAAGCCAAGACTTATCACTCACAAAGCCTCCTGGGAATCAAGAGCAATGCTTATTTCGAGAGCTTAGGCATTGCACACCACTCCAAAAAAACATTAATTGAGTACACAGAATCGGGAATTTTGCAAAAAAATAAAATAAAAATTAAACAATGGAATATTGCTGCACTGAATTATGCCACAGCTGGGTCAAATCACGCAAGTGTTAAATAAGTCACTCATCCAAAAAATTATACATCTTTGGGTGTACATTAGATGCCAGATGTGCCTGATTTTCCTGTCAAGGACAATCTTCCTTCACAGAACAGAATATCATTTCCTGAGTTGTCTCAATTCCAGATCACAATAATGTCCCTCTCCTGTACTTTTTAAAATACAATCTTCCCATTTTTGCAGGCATGACTTAGGTCAGTGATGGCAAACCTCTGGCACGGGTGGCACAGGTGGCACATGGAGCCATATTTGCTGGCACATGAGCTGTTGCCCTAGCTCAGCTCCAAAGTGCATGTGTCTGCTGACCAGTTGATTTTTGGCTTGCACAGAAGCTGTGGAGGATGTTTTTGGCTTCCAAAGAGCCTCCGGGAGGATGGGAGAGGGTGTTTTTACCCTCCCCAGTTCCAAGGAAGCCTTTGAACCTGGGGAGGGTGAAACACAAGCCTACTGGGCCCACCAGAAGTTTGGAAACAGGCCGTTTCTGGCCTCCAGAGGGCCTCCAGGGTATGGGGGAAGCTGTTTTCACCCACCCCAAGCATTGAATTATGGGTGTGGGCACTCGGGTAAGCAAGATAGCGCGCGCCCATGCACTTTAGGCATCTGCGGGGGAAAAGGTTCGCCATCATGGACTTAGGTGATAGATAAGACACTCTTCAGCTAGATGCCATGTTATTTTAAAACAAACAAACATGAAAAGATCCATTTATACCTGCTTTCTCTTTAGAGAGCAGGGTAAAATGCTGCCGGTTTGGGCATACCGGTAGCTGTGGATAACTGGTAGTGGTGGTAGTGTAAGCTCCGCCTACCAGTCTGGACACGACTTTTTTCTTTAAAAAAAATACTGCACATGTGAAAAGCCTCCTGCGCATGCACAGAGGGTGACAAATTACGCACTTCTGAACCGGTAGGGAAGATAATTAGATTTCACCACTGTTAAGAGAGACATTATGTCTTTTTCTTCTGAAAGGTTTTTTTAAAAAAATAATTTGTACTAATTTTTGCATGTTTATTAAAAACAACATTTCAATAATTTAATACAGATCTAAGCCCGATTTCTTACGTTTGTTGCCTTTCTTAAATCACCTCTTTATGTAGAGGTGTTTTCTATAGTGGTCTTTTAGATGCCTCTTGTAAAACCCAGTATGATGCTAATCTTGCAGATCAGATGGAGGCAATTTCTTTTTCTTGCTTTGTTTCATTATACACTCTCTACTGCCGTTTACTTACATGTCTGCTACACTTAAGAACTATTTCAGCCTTCACTGAGCCTTTTTGTATTTTTTTGAAAAAGCTGAAAGTCCAAGTGTAACATTTTCACTACACAGAGAATCCGGGATCCACAAAGGCTTGAATGCTAGCCATGAGAAAAGTCTGGCTACTATTCCATCCCACCGCAAATTAAAAAACTTGTAAGAATGCAGGAAGGGTTGGACTTACTGTATTCACTGCAAAGCATTCCTGAGGGAATTGGTGGGCTTCCATTTTTGTTTAACCCTTAAACCTCCTGAGAGCTCACAGCAATATTAATTTCTTTATAGGGCCATTTTTTACAATGCTTTCTAAAACACAAAGGTTGTCACACATTCAAGTAATCATCTGGCTCTGTTTCCTATATAATGAACCAGCTCCCTCCAGAGATTAGGATTGCCCCCACCCTCCTTGCCTTTCTTTCTTTCTTTCTTTCTTTCTTTCTTTCTTTATTTATTTATTTATTTATTTATTTATTTATTTATTAATTATTTATTTATTTATTTATTTATTTATTTATTATTTAGATTTCTATGCCGCCCCTCTCTGCAGACTCGGGGCAGCTCACAGCAAGATACAGCAAATCATGACAAATCCAAATAAATTTAAAATATTTAAAAAGATTTAAAAAAGAACCCCATTTACTAACAAACACACACACAAACATACCATGCATAAATTGAACATGCCCGGGGGAGGTGTTTCAGTTCCCCCATGCCTGACGACAAAGGTGGGTTTTAAGGAGTTTACGGAAGGCAGGGAGAGTAGGGGCAGTTCTAATCTCAGGGGGGAGTTGGTTCCAGAGAGTCAGGGCCGCCACAGAGAAGGCTCTTCCACTGGGACCCGCCAACCGACATTGTTTAGTTGACGGGACCTGGAGAAGGGCCACTCTGTGGGACCTAATCGGTCGCTGGGATTCGTGCGGCAGAAGGCGGTCTCGGAGATATTCTGGTCCAGTGCCATGAAGGGCTTTATAGATCATAACCAACACTTTGAATTGTGACCGGAAATTGATCGGCAGCCAATGCAGACTGCGGAGTGTTGGTGAAACATGGGCATACCTAGGTAAGCCCATGACTGCTCTCGCAGATGCATTCTGCACGATCTGAAGTTTCCGAACACTTTTCAAAGGTAGCCCCATGTAGAGAGCATTACAGTAGTCGAACCTCGAGGTGATGAGGGCATGAGTGACTGTGAGCAATGAGTCCAGGTCCAGATAGGGCCTTTCCTAAACTTCTTAAGACCCATCTCTGCCGTCAGGCATGGGGGAATTGAGACCTCTTCCCCAGGCCTATATAGTTTATGTATGGTATGTTGTGTGTATGCTTTTTAAATTATGGGTTTTTAGTTTTTTAAATATTAGGTTTGTATTTTACATTGTTTTCTACTATTGCTGTGAGCCGCCCCGAGTCTACGGAGAGGGGCGGCATACAAATTTAATAAATAATAATAATAATAATAATAATAATAATAATAATAATAATAATACAACAATGAACTCTGGGAGATGTGAGTTCAACATCAGTAAGATGGCAAACATAGTTTAATGAAGCATGGCACTAAAATGTGGGGTTCATACTGTGATATTACATCTGACATCTTCTTGTCTGCTGTCCTAACCCCAGCAGAGGCATTGTCTTCATATCTAGTCATTTTTTCAAAAGGCAACTGGATTTGGTTGTTTGCCTGAACACATTTCGCTTCTCATAAAAGAAGCTTCTTCGGTTCTGAAGAACTGAAGAAGCTTCTTGGATGGAAAGCAAAACATCTTTAACTAAAAATTAAATCCAGTTGCCTCTTGAAATAGCACCTTTGGGAAAACCATGACCTGAATGACTGAAGAATCTCCGTAGACATTTATCTAACATATGGGAATACCCTGAAATGTCTGCTCATCAAAAGAAGGCATGACTCATTTCCACTACTGAAAAAGAACTTCAAAACCTTTGCATGTTCAGAGAACAAAAGAACAGAGGAAATGGGTCATTCAACAAAATGTTGAAACATGCCTTCCCTCCCAAAAGTTCAAACTAAGTCTCTTCTTCCCTAGCTTTAATTCATTTTCTTCTCTTTATGGATAGTTCCAGGTGACTTTTCATGGAAATTCCTCTAAATTGAGTTGAAAATGCATCTAAACCAGACTGTTTTGATTATTTTCACAGCTATTAGGATATGAAAACATATGGTAGATCAGTTTCTAACGACAGGTCTGTCTTGACTGACCACTCACTGGCTATCTCTGGAATTAAGAAATGGCAAAGAAGGAAAATTAAATAAAATGTGCATCTAATTTTTTTGGCAATTTACTAGAAACATAGAAACATAGAAGTCTGACGGCAGAAAAATACCTCCTGGTCCATCTAGTCTGCCCTTATACTATTTTCTGTATTTTATCTTAGGATGGATATATGTTTATCCCAGGCATGTTTAAATTCAGTTACTGTGGATTTATCTACCACGTCTGCTGGAAGTTTGTTCCAAGGATCTACTACTCTTTCAGTAAAATAATATTTTCTCATGTTGCTTTTGATCTTTCCCCCAACTAACTTCAGATTGTGTCCCCTTGTTCTTGTGTTCACTTTCCTATTAAAAACACTTCCCTCCTGGACCTTATTTAACCCTTTAACATATTTAAATGTTTCAATCATGTCCCCCCTTTTCCTTCTGTCCTCCAGACTATACAGATTGAGTTCATTAAGTCTTTCCTGATACGTTTTATGCTTAAGACCTTCCACCATTCTTGTAGCCCATCTTTGGACCCGTTCAATTTTGTCAATATCTTTTTGTAGGTGAGGTCTCCAGAACTGAACACAGTATTCCAAATGTGGTCTCACCAGCATTCTATATAGCGGGATCATAATCTCCCTCTTCCTGCTTGTTATACCTCTAGCTATGCAGCCAAGCATCCTACTTGCTTTCCCTACTGCCTGACTGCACTGTTCACCCATTTTGAGACTGTCAGAAATCACTACCCCTAAATCCTTTTCTTCTGAAGTATTTGCTAACACAGAACTGCCAATACAATACTCAGATACAATACTAGCACTTCAAATTTTTATTATCAAATCTGGCATGAACACATTTAACTCATCTTGTATGAATTGGGTTTTTAAAATTATTATTACTGTTGGAAATGACTTTATTGACCCAGATTTTCCAAATAATCTAACGGAAGAAAGAAAGGGAAGAAGAAACCAATAAGGGTGATTCAATGTGATTTACTAGGTTACCTACAGTTCTCCCAAACCACAGTTTGCAGGCAGGCATGAAGCGCGTGCTATACTTTCACAGGGCAATCTAAGTTAACTGGGAGTTCATGTAATTACATTATGTTGGAAGGAACTCATATGAATGTCCACAGGAAAAAGTGTCTGCAGATTAGAAAAATAAAGTCTCAGTGGAACTTAACCAACATGATAACAATTCTAAAATCAACAACATATTAACGATTAAAAAATGCTTTATTTGTCTTGTTGCATTCCAATTTTAGACTGCCTTGTTTTCATGTGTGCACTTGAAATCTGGCAATTCATCAGAAAAAAAAGGACATTTGAGGGCTTACAGATTCCCACAATAAAAGAATGGATGGTAAAGCTAATAAAATTGTTAGAAACAACAAAATTGACTATTCTGGTTGAAGAAAAATCTTTATGCAGCTTTGTTTTTACCTGAAAAGCACTTTTTTGTGTGTTTTTGCTTGAAACGAAAGGAAATGGTATTTTAATTTTGGGCGCTGTTAATTAGAACTATTTATGACTCTAGAAGTACTGAGAACTACTGTTAATTTAGGACAAAACATTACTATATTTTATATTTGTATTTGATTGAAAAAAAGAGGAAGTTACTCCTTTTCTTTTTTCCCCCCTTTCTTAATTTTTTTCTGACTTCTTTTTCCATTTTTTTATTTGTATGTTTTCTTATATTTAATTTTTTGCTGAAACTACATAATTTTTAATTAAAAAACAGAATTTGAATTATAGTGATGTGTGTGTGTGTGTGTATCTTTAATGAATTAAAATCTGGATATGAATTAAAACTTGGTCAAGCAGTTATTTTCCCTTATTTGGAAGAAGAGATCTCCTCATTTTGCCAACTTGAATGGTGTTTCCGCTAACGTCAATGCAAATGGATCATATGGCTGGTAGCCCCAGCTTAGACATCAGTCTGTCTTAAAGTATATGTCCAAAGGTAGGCGTATTGGAAGCCTCTCTGGACCAAGTCTTACCAGCCTCAATTTCAGTGAGCAAGTCAAGCACAAAGCCATCTACAGGAATTTTTCTAGGTGAGGAAGGAGAAAGCTGCAAGAAAGGATGTGATTTAATTTGTGCATTTAACATATGCACAACCCCCCTGCCCATTTTTCTAATAAGGTATTGGATTGTATATTTTGTGGAGGGGAAATGTTATTTAACAATTCCACACGTTTTGTCATAAATATGGTCTCATGTCTTGTGTATAATAGGAACATGGCAAGAAGCTTTATACCAGCGTTTCCCAACCGGTGTGCCGCGGCACACTAGTGTGCCGCGAGACACGGGCAGGTGTGCCGTGAAGCTTCTAGGGAAGCTCCAGCTGGACGGGGCGCTGCCGGTGCAAACCTGCTGGGCCCCAAAGGAGGAAGGCAGGAAAAAGGAGAGCTTAATTCTTCCGTTCCGCGTAAGGAGCTGGGCGTTGGAGTTTGGGGTGGGGAGCGATGAAAGTGCGGAGGCCGGCTCCGCGGATGCCCACACCCCCCAGTGCCTCCGCTCCCCTCACGCCCCTGGCTTCTCACAGCTGACGCCCGCCCGCCCGATCTGCCCCTTTCTCCAGCTCCTCCCGCAGTGGTGGCTGCAACGGCGGCGAGCGCTCGGAGAAAACCTTCTCACAGTGGAGGTCGGAGAAGGTTCTTTGGAACGTCGGGGGTGCGTGCGTGCGCGCGCCCTATCCCCCAGCCAGCCTACCCAGAAAAAGCTTTGCCGGCCTCCGCAGAGAAGAAAGGAAGAGAGAGAACAAGAGAGAGAAGGAAAGGAAGAGAGAGAAAGAGATAGCAAGAGAGACAGAATGAGAGAGAGAGAGAGGGGAAGGAAAGAAAGAGACAGCAAGGGGGGAA
This sequence comes from Erythrolamprus reginae, assembly GCF_031021105.1. Classification (NCBI taxonomy): domain Eukaryota; kingdom Metazoa; phylum Chordata; class Lepidosauria; order Squamata; family Dipsadidae; genus Erythrolamprus; species Erythrolamprus reginae. Next base: position 23,703,711 of record NC_091963.1, on the reverse strand, counting down.
GGAGGGAGAGAGAAAGAGAGCAAAAGAGAGAGGAAGGAAGGAAGGAAGGAAGGAAGAGATAGCAAGAGAGACAGAATGAGAGAGAGAGAGAAAGAAAGAAAGAAAGAAAGAGACAGCAAGAGGGGGGAAGGAGGGAGAGAGAAAGAGCAAAAGACAGGAAGGAAGGGAGAAAGAAAGAGATAGCAAGAGAGACAGAATGAGAGAGAGAGAGAAAGAGAAAGAAAGAGAGACAGCAAGAGGGGGAAGGAGGGAGAGAGAAAGAGAGCAAAGAGAGAGGAAGGAAGGAAGAGGGAAAGAATGAGAGAGAGAAAGAGACAGCAAGAGAGACAGAATGAGAGAGAGAGAGAAAGAGAAAGAAAGAAAGAAACAGCAAGAGGGGGGAAGGAGGGAGAGAGAAAGAGCAAAAGAGAGAGGAAGGAAGGGAGAAAGAAAGGGATGGAGAGAAAGAGGGAGGGAGAGAGAAATAGAGTGAAAGGGAGGAAGACAGATTTTTTTGTCCAAACTTTTTTGCGCCCCCCCCCCGCTCAATGTTCCCCAGGATTTTGAAAATGTGAATAATGTGCCGCGGCTCAAAAACGGTTGGGAAACACTGCTTTATACTGAATGATAGCCCCATTCATCTAGCTATGATCATCCACACCACTAGGTAGCAGTGTTCTAGATTTCAGAAGTCTTTCTCAACCTTACCTAGAGTGTCAAGAACTAAATCTAAACCCTCATTGCATGCAAAGAAGAAATCCCATAACTCAGCTACAAATCTTTCCTTTATCTTATCAGGATTCTGCAGGAAAAGCCTTTTGTAGTGGGGAGCACTCTACATCTTAGCTTTTACCCTACAGAAAATTGATTAATTAAGGTCAGTTTTTGGTAAATAATTTTACATTGTACCGGTGCATTTGGAATTGACTGTTCTTAAAATTGAAGATTTTGTATCTGATTATATATTTAACTTTAAAAAAATGCCTGACCGGATCAAAGAACAGTTTTACTATTTTTAATAAAAGTCCAGCAAATATATATACATTGCTAATTTTTCAGGGTGAAAACCTGGAAATTTTTTATACATGGCTAAAATAGAAATCTATTCAAGTCCTAGAAAAATATTGGCCTGAAGAAACTTATATATAACACTTCAATTTACATTTTACCTTTTTGAAATGTGAAATAAAAATAATAGACTGAGTTCACCTGATTATTTAACAGGTTGATATGTTTACTTGCTGCCTGAATTGCTATTATCAAAAAAAGTGGGATATAAATTTAATAAATGGCTTGGGACCAGGTTATCTGAGGGACCATCTACCTGATCCATTAGAGGAGGGAGACATGGAAAGATGCGGGTCCCATCCCCGAGGAAGATACATCTGGTGGGTCCCAGAAGAAGGGCCTTCTCCATGGTGGCTCCCTCTCTGGAACATCATTCCCCCTGAGATTAGAATGGTCCTCACTCTTAATGTCCTTCCAGAAGGCACTGAAGACCTGGTTCTGCCAGCAGGCTTAGAGACTGCAGATTGGGATGGAGCCCATTAAATGGCTGGTGTGATGTGCTGTCGCTGGGGTGGGTGGGGAGTGATTTTGTTATAATGTACTATATTAATTGATTCTTTTTGTTAGTTTTTATTGTTTTAAATATAGTCTTATTTTCTGTAAGCCGCCTTGAATGGCCATGGGCGAATAGGCAGCAATATAAATTCAATGCATCAAATAAAAAATACTACAAAAAGCATTTCCATTAGTTTCCTTAATTTTATAATGCCATTTGATTGAGGCTGTGCTCCACAGTCTACCCACAATTATGAAAGAGGTGCACCAATTTCTGAGCATTGACATTTTGTATTATTTTTACAATACAAATCTTGCTCTTAGCAAAGAAAAATCTCAATCAGAAGAAAGAAAAAACTGAAGTACAAACAATATTCTTGCAAGTAACTCTTTCCCCCTCAATGTTTAATCAGTTGCACCTTTACTTACTTTTATCTTTAAAAAACCCCCCGCAAATACTCTGGACCCTACCTACTTATCTGGTATCAATTCCTCTAACCAACCTCCTATCTCCATCCCATCAACAACTGTTTAAGATAGCATAAATCATTGCCTCTGCTTTCTTCTTTTTAAAAATATATGATTATAGATTTCATGGGTCACCATGGCAGATTCACTACTGTTTTAAAAATTTGCAGATGTTCAGAAAATATTAATCTTAACTTCTTGTCTTTCTCTATCACACACACACACACAGAGATAGAGAAAGACGGAGAGAGACAGAGAGATAGAGAAAGACGGAGAGAGACAGAGAGAGAGGGAGAGAGGGAGAGAGACAGAGAGAGAGGGAGAGAATTAAATGACAAAATAATGGAACTGTCTTGTTTTTCTACTCTTCCCTGTTGGCTCAACCCACAAAAAAACATGTTTTTAAAACTTACGATGTATGACAAAGACCAGAGCTTTGATTCTCTTCATTTTGGTTACCTAATAAATTGAATTAGCTTGTTAAGTCTGAAGAGTCTAAGAATACAATCTCGAGTACTACTTTAGCTCTCTGTATTTGGGTCAAGTTATGGTCCGGCTTCTAGAATTTAAATTTCCTTCCCTTGCGATCTCCCATGATGGCAGTTGTGCTGGTCTGAAGCACAAAGCTTAGCAAAATGAATTAGCTGATGCATGTTTAACTTTGCATTAAACTGCCCCCTAGATGCAAAATCCAGGAGAGAAGGAAAAGAATGAAATACGATTTGCAAAGTACAAAGTGCTGTATTAAAAACAGTACTAAGACATAATGATAATTACAGATGGGTCGCTTCTGGAATGAAGTCAAGGTCAGAAGCGGGCAGAGGAGAGGAAATAGGATCCATTACACGTTTTCTTCCATGGGGCCAAAATGTCACTTTAGGGCCTGGATGCCACAAGTCATCTTCTTTACTTTGTTTTTATCCCTGCCAAATTTTACCGTCTAGACAGCTTTCTTTGTAGAACATTAGCGGTAAATATCTTTAATGAATTGCTACACTGACGTTGACTAATTGAACACCTCAGCTGACAGACTGACTGAGGAGACATGTGTATTGGCACCAGAGACATTTTTGAGATTTTTCTCACTGAAAAAGCTCACCACGTTGGTTGCATAATCTTCTAAAACGACAACAAACAAGGCATGTGTTAACCAGAAATGGTGTGAGGCAATTAGCAAAAAAAAAAAGAACAATGGAACAAATTTTTGCACCCAATTCTTTGTCAGAACTAGGAAAATGAATTTGAACTGTAGTTTTTAATGTTGGCTTTCCTGATATAAATACAACTTTTGCAGATGTTGGCTCTTCAATCTCTCTTGAACAATGTTGGTATCAGCCATAAAATCTCCTCTTTGTGGGGAAGGGGTGAAGGGGAAAATGAGCCAGCGATGTGCCGTAGCTGCCAAAAAAGCCAATGTAACCCCAGGCTGCATTAACAGAGGGAAAGAATCAAGATCACATGAAGCTCTAGTACTGCTTTACAAAGCCTTAGTAAAACCACACTTGGAATACTGCATCCAGTTTTGGTCACCATGATGTGAAAAAGATGTGGAGATTCTAGAAAGAGTGGAGAAGAGAGCAACAAATATGATTAGGGGACTGGAGGATAAAATATATGAAGAACAGTTGAAGGAATTGGGTATGGCTAGCTTAATGAAAAGAAAGACAAGGGATGGGACGGTAGCAGTGTTTCAATATCTAAAGGGCAGTCATAGAGAAGAAGGGGTCAATCTATTCTCCAAAGCACCTGAAAGAGGGGTGGGCTGCTGCCTGGATTGGGGGGGGGAGCGCAGTGGGGTAGTGAAAATGGAGCTCCACCCCAGAGCACCCAATTTGCACTGAAAGATGAAAGAAAATGCAGGGAATTTTTATTTATTTATTTATTTATTTTGTTTAAAAATAATATTTATTGATTATATACAAATATAAAAAACAATACAAAACAATGTTGACAGGACAAGGTGTTCATGTCATAAGCATCTGATCAGTATTTTCAGTAGAGTCGAACAAACCACATTCAACAATGACATCAAACATAAAACAACCCCTTTCCCCCTCCCCCCCGCTGCCAATCTGCAGCTATACTTGGTTTTATTTTCACGGTTTTTGCATCAGCGAAATCTTATCTCTTTAAGTTTACTCAATCGTTAGTCTCAAACTTCCTTTTCTAAATGGTGTATTTGATATTATGATTGTTATAATTATAATTGATTTCGATCCCTGAAAAGGAGTCAGCGAATAAATAAAGTATTGTAGTTATTAAATAAGTGTCTCTATTCCTTTCTTTGCTTTTGTTTTTTATTTTATTTTGTTTTATTTTTGTTTCTTTCCATATCTCTCTCCCTTGCATTGATCCAGTTATAAAACTTATCCCATGTAGTTATGTTTTTTGTTTCTTTGTTGTCTTTCAATTTTTGTGTTAAAGAGTCATACTCGGTGCAATCAAATATTTTTTTAATCAGGTCTCCGTCTGTTGGTACCTCTTCTCTTTTCCAATTTTGGGCTATTGTTATTCTGCTTGCTGTTATAATGTGTTAAATTATATAGTAATCTGTTTTCTTTATTTTCATATCTATTATCCCTAATAGAAAGATCTCTGGCTTAAATAAGAGACTGGTTTCCGTAATTTCAAATATCCAGGGAAAATGCAGGGAATTTTGCATAAATCATGCCCACAGTGTGGTAGTAAAAATTTTGGTAGCCCTTCAATGACCTGAAGGTAGGACAAGAACCAAGGGATGGAAACTAATCAAGGAGAACCAACTTAGAATTAAAGAAAAATTTCCTAACAATTAAAACAATTAATCAATGGAATGAGTTGTCTTTAGAATTTTTGGGTGCTCCCACACTGGAGTTTTTAAGGATTGGACCATCCTTTATCTGAAATGGTATAGAGCAGTGATGGCGAACCTATGGCACGGGTTTCACAGGTGGCACGTGGAGCCATATCTGCTGGCACGCGAGCCGTTGCCCTTGCTCAGCTCCAACGTGATGTGTGTGGCAGCCAGCTGATTTTTGGCTCGCACAGAAGCTCTGGGAGGGTGTTTTTGGCTTCCAGAGAGCCTCCAGAGGGATGGGGGAGGGCGTTTTAACCCTCCTCTGCTCCAGGGAAGCCTTTGGAATCTGGGGAGTGTTGTGATTAGCTCTGGCCCAGCTCCTGCCCCAAGGAATGTGCAGGGGGATGTGGGGGAGACATCCACATGCCGCAGGCCTGTTTTGCTCACAATGAAATCTGCCGATGAAGCCTCCTCTGACCAAGGAAGCATGAGTGACAGGAAAGAGGGGAGTTTGGCAGACAGCCCAGGAGGAGATCAATCATCTGTATCATCCTTGGATTCTGAACAAGAATTAATGACACATCCACGCATGCGTAGAGTGATGCATAGGAGACAACAACTGAAGGATTATTACAAGAGAAAATGAGGCCACCTGTGGTTGGGTGGGGCTCCAGTAATTAGGGCTGCTGCTATAAATAGCAGCGTGTGGGTTTGGCCGTTGTGAAAGAGTATTTGATTGCAGTTCTTCAGGAATCATGTGTTGCTGTTTTCTGGACTTTGTTGATTTTTCACGCCTTTGAAACCAAAGCAGAGCAACACGTGTGTGTGTGTGTCACTTCATTGGAAGAAGGGGTGTGAAGTTTCTTCACAGCTGCTAGCTAAGTACTTAAGGTCTGCTTAAGGGAAATTGTACAGGCTACCCGGTTGTTTTGGGATGAGTGCTCTTTGCAATACAAAAAGACTGCTTAGTTTATTTTGAATTTTGTGATAAAGAACATTGTTTTGAATTTTCAAACATGTGTGTGTCTGAAATTTGTACCCTTGAATTTTTGGGAGGCTCTTACCCGAGAGCCTGGCAGAACAGGGAGGCTGAAATACGACCCTATTGGGCCCACCAGAAGTTGGGAAACAGGATATTTTCAGCCTCCAGTGGGCCTCCTGGGGCGGGGGAAGCCATTTTCATGGCTTTGTGAGTGTGGGCACTCACGCTGATGTGATAGCGCACATGCATGCTCTTTTGGCACCCAAGAAAGAAAAGGTTCACCATCACTGGTATAGGGCTTGTTGCCTGATCAGGAGGTTGGACTAGAAGAAGGTACCTTATAACTCTTATTTTTTTATTCTCTTAAGTCATGAAGCATTTGACTTTCCAGAAACTGCCCACTTCTTCACATTCTCACCCATAATTCCTTCTGAAAAAAAGCGAGAAGGGGGTCCCTCACCTTCCCAATGGCAATTTGAGGCCATTTCAGGATATTTTAAGGGGTATTAAGCAGCAATTAAACCATTCACTTAGCAGGAGGAAAGCCATGAACAATTAATTGCATATGGTTGTGAATGTTGGGAGGGATCGCAATGTCTCAGCCGTTAAAGACATCGAGCTTGTCACCAGGAAAACTGACAGCCCTAGTTCCTGTCAACCTAGCAGTTTGAAAGCATAAAGATGAGAGTAATTAAATAGGTACTACTTTGGAGGGAAAATAACAGAGTTTTGGGCACCTTGGGACAGTGTTCCCTCTAATTTTTGGGGGGGTGGGCGGAAAAGTATAGTGTCTGAGCGGCAGTCCCTTCGGGACTGGGTGGCACAGAAATAATAAATAAATAAACAAACAAACAAACAAAAAAACAAATAAAAAACCCACCCTGTTTTGCCTCAGAGAATTTCAAAATAAAATACTGTACTGTGTGTCTATAACAGTGAGCTCATAATAGGGCAACTCTATCAATATCAAAATGCCACTTAAATAGTTGAGCTAGTTTCAAACTAGATTTTGATTTTCTTTCTCTCTTCCTTACTCCCATTCTTTTTCTTTCTCTTTTCCTTCCTCTCTTTTTTCTATCTGTTTCTCTCTCTTCCTCTCTCTCTCCTTCCCTCTCACTCTTTCCCTCTCGGCTTCTGGGCAGGTTTGGAAAACTCTGAGTTGATGATTTTTAAGTGAGCAATTGCTCACTGCTCAGCTTAGAGGGAACTATGCCTTGGGATATAGTCATACTGGCCACATGACCTGGAAGATTTCAACTCCCAGAATTCTGGAAGTTGAAGTCCACTGAGCTTAAAGTTGCCAAAATTGGAGACCCCTGCTCTAGACAGCCAAAAAAATTATTTGGTTTAAATCTTCCTGTTCTCATATTGCTGCCATTTGTATAGCTCAATGGATTGGGGAAAAATAGCTGGGGCCCCTTGCCAACTCCAGATTTTCAAAACTATTGACTATCCTCAGTTATAATAGCAACAGAGGAACCCTTAAGAAAAGGAAAATAGGGGCACAACATTAATGTTTTTTAAGTTACCGTAATTGTTTCAACGTTATGAAGCAACAAACCAGTTTTTGATATCATCCTCATTTTAAGAAATACTTCAATGTACAGATTTGACCAATATTTATTGTGCTTGGTTCTTGGGGTTGGGGGCGGTGTTGGCTCATAATTTAGCCTTTTCAAATCTTTCTCATTGCAATTAGGGAATTAGGAGAACTGGAGTCCAACACTTTTACAGGTCGTAAACTGTGAAATATTAATCTCAAAGCTCAAAATTCTGGCAGAATTTGGCTCTGAATCAGTTGAAGGAACCTTCTGAAATGCTTTTGGCATTTTGGTAGCAAATAAAAAGGAATACATCAGTATCTTCAACATGCTTATGTTCAGCTAAGTTGACGCAACTGTATCTTGACAAAGTCTGCCTCTAATTATATATGGTAGTCATCTGACCACAGATAAACAGATATTACACAAACCTTTGGAGGGAAGAATATTTGGCTACCAGAACTTTTGGAATAATTTACTCTACATCCTGACTTTAAAACACCAAAAATGATTCATAGCTTTTTGGAGAGCTGCACATAAATATTTTTTACAGAACAAGAGATTAGTTTCTCTGACCTCCATGCCTTATTCATATTAAACATTTCTATGTTTAGTGATATTGTATCACAGATTGCTGAAGAATAGTCAGAGATTTGGGGCCACAAATTAACAAATACAGTGGTACCTCGAGATACGAGTTTAATTCGCTCCGGACCTGGGCTCTTAAGTCGAGCAGCTCTTATCTCGAACGACTTTTCCCCATAGGAATTAATGTAAATAATTTTAATTGGTTCCAGCCCTCAAAAAACTCACAAAGTTAGTCTAAATTATGCAGAAAGACATGTTTTTAATGAAGAAATGTACATGTACATATAAATGAATAATGAAGTTTCTTTCACTTAACTTGTAAACTTTCTTAAACTTTTAAATTTACATATGTTCAACTTCTCTGCCACCCAATCCTGTAGGACAGAGGTCCCCAACCCTTTTTGCACCAGGGACCGGCTTTAAGCGATCAAGAGAGGAATGGGTGAATGAATGGACGGAGGGTGGGAAGGAAGGAAGGAAAGAGGGAAGGGACAGGAACAGAGGAAGGAAGCAAGGAAACTTATGAAAGGGGAGAGTAAGAGAGGAATGAGTGAAGGGAGGGAGGGAGGGAAGAAGGTGGGAAGGAGAAAGAAAAGAAGAAATAGAGGAAGGGAAGGTAAAAGAGAGAAAGAAAAAGAGCAAGAAAGAAAGCAAGAAAGAAAGAAAGAAAGAAAGAAAGAAAGGGGGAAGGGACAGGAACAGAGGAAGGAAGCAAGGAAACTTATGAAAGGGGAGAGTAAGAGAGGAATGAGTGAAGGGAGGGAGGGAGGGAAGAAGGTGGGAAGGAGAAAGAAAAGAAGAAATAGAGGAAGGGAAGGTAAAAGAGAGAAAGAAAAAGAGCAAGAAAGAAAGCTGCAAGCACCCCCCCGAGCCCCCCAGGCCGGCTGCAACCTTTTAAAACATGCGCGCCGCTTCACAGCTGTCTCCTGAAGCCGAACGCGGAAGTTAGCGTTTGGCTTCAGGAGACAGCTCCTTGGCGCTTGTATCTCGAATTTGGGCTTGTAAGTAGAACAAAAATATCTCTCCCCTCCCAGCTCTTATCTCGAGTTGCTCTTAAGTAGAGCAGCTCTTATGTCGGGGTTCCACTGTACTAATAGCTACCTCCCAGTAACTTTAAAAAGCTCCACTTGAAAAAATAATGGCATATCAAGAGAAGCTCAATGTCCCAAGAATTTAACTTCTTTTCAAAACGAAGTGGGTGAATCATAAAAAGCTCTCTGTAAAGATAAATTACTGAGCCGCCACTTAAGAAAAGGATCTGGGCTGAAAACCTATGTTACTGATTACCACTGGAAGTGGAATAAAAATAGCTTATTTGTGCTTTGAGAACTTAATACAGCTATCTTCACCAGGATCCTGTTTATTTTGTTGGAAGATATTTATACAGTGGGGGGGGGGGGATAGGCAGTGAAGCTCATCCATGCAACAAGCTTAAAACATTAATTGTGTGGTGAATTGAGCTTGGGTTAATAGCTCATCCTCATATATGAAACAATTGAGGGCAGAAAGGTGCTTTTTCAAGAGGCTTCAGCTCTCACTGGATGATGGAGGATGAAAGGGGAAGGGCTGAAGAAGCTTCATGGATGAGAAGCAAAGCATCTTAAAAGAAAAAAACAGAAAGTCTCTTGCCTCTTGAAACAGCACCTTTGGGACAATCATGATCTGGATAAGTGAGAACCTCCATAGATAATTGTGGGAACAGTTAGGGCAGCGCCGGACTTACCCGGCAGGCAGGCTTTGCTGGAGGGACCGGGAGACACGGTCCCTCATGGCGGCCGCCATTTTGGATCCCGGGCGAAGTCTCGCGATGCGAGACTTCGCTCGGGAGATCAGGGCCTGATTGGCCAGGCCCTGATTGGTCCGGGCGGGGCCTGCTTGCCCTATATAAGGGCGAGCAGGCCCGGGGCTCTCCCTTTTCGCCCGGACCGAGCTACTGAGCAGACGTTCGGTCGTTCTGCTCCGGCGGCCATTTTGTTTGGCGACCTCGTGCGAGGCGCCATTTTGTGGCCTGTGGTGTGGCGAAAAGCCTGTTACAGCTTTAGCGGAGCCAGCATCGGCTGGGCTCCGCTCCGGTTTGGAGCCTCATTGTTCCTTTTAGAGGGAGGGAGGTGCTGGCTTCTGGTGGCCTCGCGGGCCCGCGGGGGTCGCTGGGTGGCTTGAGGCCTGGGATAAAGGCCTGGGTGTTGGGCCTTGTTGCCCATTGAGAGGGGGGATTAGCTTCCTGGGTGGGTTTGCACTACTGAGGCCTGCTGTTTCGGGCAGGCCTTGTTCAAGGGGTGCAGGGCCCGTTGAGGGAGGGCTTGGTCCCGCCCTATTCTTTATTGTATAAAATCAGATTTTGTTGGTATGGCCCCTAAAAAGCGGCCAGCTAAGGCCCTCCCGGCCCAACCTGTGGTGCGGCCTAGGAGGGCTGCCAGGCCGTCTGCCCGGGCTCGGGCGGAGGCAGAGGGGCCCCTGGGGGGGATCCCGGTGGGGGGGGGGTGGTAGGGTTTATGCCCACTGTCCCTCAACCCGAGGTGTCCCCTTCTCTCTCCTGGGCCAGGGTACTGGAGCGGCTCGATGAGTTGGAGAGGTGGCGGTCGGGGGCAGGCCCGGAGGGGCTTTCCTCGGCTGCCACCGCAGCATGGGGCGCAGACCCCGAAGAGGAGTCGGCCCCAGCAGGGCAAGTGGCCCACGACGTGCAGATGGCGGGCACCGGACAGACGGGCAGCACCGGGCAGACGGGCCACGCTGGGCAGATGGCCCAGCCTGGGCAGTGGTCATCGTTCCAGGGCCCAACCAGGATGGGCCCACCGTGGATGGCTTCTACCCCTTACGGGGCAGGTGAGGTTGCACCACATGTAGGCACATCACCGCTCCTGCCCATCCAGGGTCCCGGGTTCATCCCGCCAGCTTTGGGGGGTGGCAACAGTTTCATGGGGTCTGCTGCAGGCACCTGTGGTCAGGTCTGGTCCCCGCCGGCTCCGCCAGTGGGGGCGCCGGGGGTACCTGTCCCACCTGGGGCGGGGGTGGGGGGTTGGATACCTCCTCCACCGGCCATTATGCCACCGGTCCCATTCATGTATCCACCGGGGCTTGGGGTGCTGGGCTCGGGGGCCACCACGGTGTGGGACCCGTTCGCCAGCATCAAGCCTGGGGCCATCCCTTGTGGGTTGCCCGCGACACCTTTAGGGTACCATCTGCACCCGTCAGTTAAGGAGGCAATCTGGCGGGGGGAGTACGTTGACCTTTTCTCCATTTTGAACAGGGAGGTCCCTAAACAGGACAAGGAGGTGGTCCCTGGGGAGAAGGTTAAAAAGACAAAGGTCACGAAATGCTTCAGCTCGTGGCTGTATGCCTTTCTGACCTTTGCGTCGGTGGTCATTCAGAGGCAGCCGGGTAGGGCCGCTGCCTTGCTGAAGTACATCGACCTTATAGCGAGGGCCCATTTTGAATATGGGGGCACCATATGGAGGCATTACGACAAGGGGTTCAGGATGCGTATTGCCCATGACCCCTACCTGCCTTGGGATATGGTGGTACCGGACCTGTGGTTCCAGGCCACTCATATGTCAGGGAAGGAGGGCTGTGATAGGACCGATAGCGGTCACTTTATGGAAGAGGAGCCTGCGACGCCCGCGCCGGCCAAGGCCGTGGCGGGTGCCGTTGGAAAAGGGGCCTCTTTAGTGTGTCACGAGTTCGCTGCAAAGGGGGCGTGTTTCCGCCCCATTTGCAGGTTTCGTCACGCCTGCGGAAGTTGTGGGGGAAACCATTCCGCAGCCGTGTGCCCCCGCCCCAAGAAGGGGATTGAAAAGAAAGGCTCGGGTCTCCCAAAGCCTCCCCCACCTGCTGGGGGTAAAGGGGCCCAGCCCAATTAATTTAGTGGTACTTGAGGGTTGGTTGGGCGACTACCACCCTCGCTCGAGAGCGGCCGCTCTCTTGCTAGGTTTTTCAGAGGGATTTAGGATCCCTTACCAGGGTGTTAGGAAGGCCTTCATGTCTGACAACCTTAGGTCGGTTGTTGGTCATGAAGACATTGTTAGGGAGAAGATTGGGAAGGAGGTTGCCGAAGGCAGGGTCCTCGGGCCCTTCTCGGAGCCGCCCTTCCCGAATCTTCGGGTGTCTCCCTTAGGTGTGGTCCCCAAAAAGGCGAGTGGTGAATTTAGGTTGATTCACCATTTGTCTTTTCCAAAAGGGGAGTCAGTGAATGATTTCATTCCTGACGAGTTGTGTTCAGTCCGGTATGCATCCTTTGATGCAGCCGTGACTATGGTTAGGAAGTGTGGGGTAGGGGCCCTTATGGGTAAATGCGACATTAAGTCGGCATTCCGGCTCCTCCCCATACACCCAGACGACTTTGAGCTGTTGGGCTTCCATTTCGAGGGGGGTTATTACGTGGACAGAGCTTTGCCCATGGGGTGCTCTGTCTCGTGCTCGCTTTTCGAGAGTTTTAGCACCTTCTTGGAGTGGGCGCTCAGGAGGCAAAGTGGTCTGGGTACGGTCGTTCACTACCTTGATGATTTCCTGTTGGCGGGGCCTGCGCATTCGGAGCAATGTTTTGCTTTGATGCGGGACTTCGAAGCCCTTTGTGCTCATTTAGGGGTGCCTTTAGCCTCTGAGAAGACCGAAGGCCCCACCACCAGGATTACCTTTCTGGGTATTGAATTGGACTCAGAGGAGCAATCTTCTAGATTGCCCCTAGAGAAGTTTGATGAGGTCCTGGGCTGCCGGAAGGTGACCCTACGGCAGCTTCAGGAATTAGCAGGCATTCTTAATTTTGCCTGTCGGGTAGTTGTTCCTGGAAGGGCTTTTTCCAGGAGGTTGTATGATGCGATGAAGGGGCTCCGTTTGCCCCATCATCGTACCCGCCTTTGCGCTGGGGTCAGGGCTGACCTCGGCGTGTGGCGGGATTTTTTGGATAGATTTAATGGGTTGTCTTTCTGGAGGCACGAGCTTCTGTTGGAAGCTGAGTTGCAGCTCTGCTCTGACGCCGCGGGGACTTGTGGTTTCGGGGTAGTGTTAGGTGACCAGTGGTGCTGGTCGGCATGGCCTCCGGAATGGAGTGCCTCTTCGTTGGTTAAGGACCTGACGTTCTTGGAGCTCTTCCCCTTAATAGTGGCCTTAGAGCTTTGGGGGGAGCAGTTTAGGGACAAGACTGTGCACTTTTGGTGTGACAACCTAGCGGTTGTCCATGTGGTGAATGCCCTGTCCTCAAAGAGCGACAGGGTCATGCGGCTTGTCCGCCATTTTGTGCACAGGTCCTTGTCTCTAAACGCATTGTTTTTGGCTAAGCATGTCCCCGGGTTGGATAACGGGGTTGCTGATGCCTTGTCCCGTGGTCAGTTGTCCAGGTTTCGGACCCTGGCCCCGTGGGCCCGAGAATTGCCAGAAGCGTTCCCCAGCCACCTCTGGAGTCTGGGAGGGATCCAGAGTGGTGGAGAGACGAGGCATCCCGGGCAATCTCCTTGTCTGTAGCGCCCGGCACCCTCAGGGCATACCAGCGTGCAGGTAAGGAGTTTGGGGAGTTTAGGCAGGGCAGGGGTTACCAGCTTAGTTGGCCTGTCCCTGCAGAGCATTTGGCCGAGTTTTGCGTCCAACTCAGGCAGCGTGGCCTGTCAGTTAGGACAATCCGGTCCCGGTTAGCCGGCCTCGCCTTTCTGTCCAAGGCGGGGGGGTTTGCAGATCTTTCGGGTGACTTTCGCATCCGGAAGATGCTGGAGGGCTGGCTTAGGGAGCAAGCGGGGGCCCCAGGTGACACTCGTCAGCCCCTGACGGTGGAGCAGCTGTCATCAATCAACGTGGTTTTTGGCAGTCTGTGTTCCTCATTGTACGAGGCCCGTCTTTTCAGGGCAGCGGCTTGTGTCATGTTCTTTGGGGCCCTTCGGGTCAGCGAGGCCATGGCTTCGTCTCAGGCTGACACTTCGCTCCGGGCCTTCCAGTTCGCTGATCTGGCCTTTAGACAAGGGGGGGTGTCCCTTGTAGTGAGAAGGTCTAAAACGGATCAGCTACGCAGAGGGGTTACCTTACAACTTAGTGCGGCCACCGACCAGTCGGTGTGTCCGGTGGCCGCCCTACGGCTTTATTGTGGTATGAGGGGGTCAGGTCAGGGGTACCTGTTTAGGCATTGTGACGGTACCCCTCTGACCCGTTTCCAATTTTGGGCTTTAGTATCTAGGGCGATGGCCCAGGTGGGCATGGATCCCGCCGGTTATGGAACGCATTCGTTCCGTATCGGCGCCGCCACTAGCGCGGCACTTTCTGGTTTCCCGGCCCATCGGATTCGGGAGATCGGCCGCTGGCGGTCAGCGGCATATTTGGGTTATGTTAGGCCCGCTGAGGATCCCAGGCAGGGCTTAGGCTAGGTAACCTCTCTGTGTCTGTGTCCTCTTGCAGGTCCCCAGGCTAACACGAAACCGACGGCGCTGCTGTGTGGCCACAGCATGATTTTCTGGGCCGGCCGCGCGGCAGCCAGGAGCGCCATCGGGACCCACCTGTCCCTGGGGCGGTGGGTCAACGTTACCTGGATGGGCCGGAGAGGTATGCGGTGGGAGGGTCTCCTACCGGCGTTGCTGGGCGGTCAGCATTCTGTGGCTGCGCCCGGCAATATGGGGGGCGGCTCCTGGAGTCGCGCCCAAAGGGGTCTGGGTGGGCAGCGTCCTGTGGCCGCACCCAGGTGGCTGGTATTGCACTTAGGGGGCAATGACCTGTGCATACTGGGAGGCCTGGCGCTGCTCATCCAGGCACGCGAAGACCTGCGAAGGCTTCGTGAGGTCTGGCCCACCACGCAAGTGGTGTGGTCAGAAATATTACCTAGGCTTGTGTGGAGGGATGCCTCTTCCCTTAGGGCCATTCACCGGGCTAGGCGGCGGGTGAATAGGGCTATGGGTAAAACGGTTAGAGAATTGGGTGGAGTGGTAGTACCTCATCCCCTTATATCAATAGACCAGCCATGGCTCTACCGTGATGATGGCGTCCACCTGTCTGAGCAGGGGAACGCCATCTTCTTACAGGACCTGCAGCGGTCTCTGCGTGAGCTGGCGCAGCTAGAGGGGGGAGTCGGGGGGCCAAGATAGAGATCTGACCCCCGCTCCTGTGGCAGGTTAGGGGCGGAAAATTGGGTGGTTTAGCAACCGCGCGTTCTCCCTTGGGCATCTTTGGGGATGATTGACAGGTTCTCCGCAAGCTCATGGAGGGAGTTTCTGCCTGAGCAGCTGGGGGGAACCTGTCTTTGGGTCCTGCACCTTTAATTCCCCGATTTGGGTTAGCCGGTGGGACCCCCCTCATGCACAGCATGGCAGAAAAGGTCACAGGTGACGGCCTGGCCCTCACCTGGACCTTGCATCGAGATACGCCCATGAGTTGCCCAGGAATGTTTGCTGACATAACGTCATTTCCGCCCCGGAAGTATTTGTTTGACCCTGCAGGTCCATTTCCGGGTCATAGTTGTTTATGCTAATTTATGCAAAGTATTTGAATAAATTATGCAAATTTGTGTTAATAAAAATGACCCAATTTAAATCCAGCTCTGGTGTCCGTGTCGTTACTCCGTCTCTCCAGCAAAATCAGACTACAAGCAATTGAATAGCCATGTTGCTTAAGGAGTATAATCCATGTTGTGTAGAATGATCAGGAAGAAGGACTGATTCTTATATTTAAATTAGACTATAATAATTAAAATGCATTTCCCATTTATTATCCATGAGCCAGATCATTAATGTATAATTATGCATAGGCGCAAAACATAGTGTAAAAGTCTAAGAATTATATATTGTTTAGCTTGCTGGAATATATTTATACAGTAAAAAAAATATCATATATTTCTTGTATGCCTATGCGATATACGTCAAGTATAGGTTTTTCATCAGGCTAAACACACATCCTGAAATGAGGCATGCTGAGACAAAAAGCTGCCAGAATTTACTGGTTGGGATAAATTCAAATACTGTATGTTGATTTATGTAAATCAGGAAAAGGCAAAATAAATCCTTTGTCTAAATCCGGGCCCTCTTGATAGGCAATATGAAAAAAAAATTGATTCTATCAAGGGCAACTGAATTATTATAATATGATAAAACTCAGTCTACAAACACAGGTGGTCATCAACTTATGACCATTCATTTAATAGTAGTCCAAAGTTATCATAGCTTGGAAAAACTGACTCCATCTGAAATAAGACACAATTTGCTTTCTGAATAGCCTGGACATAAATTGCAATCTTCATAAAAACAAAAGAATCAATTATGCTGGCTGAGGTTATAAACAGTAAAACAACCCTAACTTTGCAAACATGTGCAGAAATAGGGAAAAGAAACTGTACACTATACTGTCATCTATTATGGAAATCACAGACACATACATTACTTGCACATACGTAACCACATCAAACAACTATCTGATCTATCTTTCACTTCTCAGTAGGACTCCAAGCTGCCAACTTCTAAGTATGATTACCCTTCATTTATTCCTCCATTTTAACAGAAATTTTTTTAAAACCAGGACTTTTAATTCAGAGGAACACAAAGATGAGTGCAATTATTTCTATTGGTTCTAATTTACAGAACCCGTGAAAATAATAATAATAATAATAATAATAATAATAATAATAATAATAATAATAATAATGCTTTATTAGATTTGTATGCTGCCCCTCTCCGAAGACTGAGACTAAAATAATATTTATCATTTTTCAAGGGGAATTTGCAAAGGGAATTTGTCCCTGTGCAGAAGAAATTTATTCAGCTTATGATTTTCCTTTTATTTTCTCTTTTTTTACAACCAATATGATCTGCTATTTTTATGTCTTATGAGACAAATGCATATTATTTACAGAATACAAGAGGCTGTGTATGTGTGTGTATATGTATATGTATGTGTGTGTGTTTGTGTAAGGACAACCCAAACCTAGCTACCCAAAGCTAGCTACCTGGGAAAATTCAAATCTGTTTCCTCTGGCTTTCCACTTAAAGAATGAATTTATCATCAAACATACGATTCATTATTTAATATAAGAACAGGTTATAAAAGTTAAAACAATTAAACATGATCTGTACACCAAAATCTCATGAATTAATTACCTTTTCCTATTGTCCTGTATGGATATGGCAAAGCCTTGTGTGTTGAGCCATCTGCAAACAAATATGAATTTTCATTCCATATTCTTAAGAACTGTTGCAGTAATACAAAAACCCCACTTATTGAAAATTGCACAGTTCTTTTTAGGAATCTTGATCTCGTTCATATCTTCTTTTACCCTGCTCCCAATTCTGTAACTCTTATCATTCCTACTATCCATTGATCTTCAGTGGACAGGGGAAAGGAGAAAAACTCTGCAATAATTATGTTGTTGGCAAGATATTCAGTTAGACAACAAGGCTTAAACCATTCAAGAATAAAAGCTCTGGAGAGGAATGACTCCACAGAAGCAACTTAGCTTGTTTGGTTGATTGGCATTCAGAAACTCAGTCCTATTGACCACAAAAACAATCTGCTGTCTGTCTAATGAAGTGAGGCATTTAACTACAGGCTCCGTGGTTTCACCTTGCATCTGACAGATATTATTTTTTTTTGCAATACTTCTTGTTACTTTAATCCAAGTCAAGCCTTTTAAAATTAAAAGAAAATGTTGTCTTTAATTAAAGACTCAGTAGAGGAAGTTCTTTATAAAGAATGTGCTTCTAATTTGAAGGAGGAAAAAATGTATTTGAAAACAGTGAAAACTTTTTGAAATATAAAATACATTCGTCCCTTGCCAGATTAGGAGAAGAAACTTTCTTTCTCTTCTTTCACTCCTTGTCTCTTTGGGGTTTGAAGCAAAATATGTGAAAATCATTCATTTATGGAACAATATATTTTGGATGCTTTTGCCACTGCAATTGTGAATATTTGGCCCTGCCAGACTTTTTCCAGCTTTTCGGCAGGAAAGCAGAAATGAAAAGGTGGGTTACCCTTAGCACATATTAAGCACTAGCCCTTGTTGAAAAATTTATTCATTTGCTGGGATTAAATTATTTGGTGTCAGGTATGTGCAACGTAGCACTTTTCACCACGATGCAAATGAAAATAGAGGGCTTTCTACAAAGACCCGCTTTGGCAAGGTGGGCTGAAGCAGCAGCTGTTTGAAGACAATTTGGGGAAACAATAAGCCATCTGAAAACCATTACTGCGTTCAAGTGGATTTTCCACATGTTCATTTGCTGGACAAGCAGGTTGCCCTTGAAGTATTGTCCTCATGGGGGAAAAGAAAAAACTTGAAAAAAAGTATTCTCAACTTTAGATCACTGCTTTGCTAGAGTGAGCCAAAAGTATGGCCAAGGAAGCTTTGAGTTTTACGGCTGGCAAAATCATCCGATCATCAAGTACAAGGAAGGAAGGGAAGGAGTAATTCAAAGGATGAAAGCAACAGCTACTGATAGGAGAAGGATTAGTGCTTAAACTGCTCAAGAGGAAAATTAAGTGTTTAGAATTCCCCTCTCTTCTTGCTGCTAACATGATGTCCAAAGGAAAATGCTGTTGTCTTACTGCATACAATTCTCACATATTTTTTTGGTGCAGATTTTAAAGACTGAATGACTGGACAGATAGGGACACGTTTATAAAACGTAGGTAAGAAAAAATACATACCTTTTGCAATTTTAGTATAAGTTAAATGGTAAGTTAAATAAGTTTGTTCCAAGGATCTACTACTCTTTCAGTAAAATAATATTTTCAAAAGCAACATGAGAAAATATTATTTTACTGAAAGAGTAGTAGATCCTTGGAACAAACTTCCAGCAGACGTGGTAGATAAATCCACAGTAACTGAATTTAAACATGCCTGGGATAAACATATATCCATCCTAAGATAAAATACAGAAAATAGTATAAGGGCAGACTAGATGGACCATGAGGTCTTTTTCTGCCGTCAGACTTCTATGTTTCTATGTTTCTATGTATGTTGTTCAAATTTTAGGAATTGCATAGAAATAAAATATTTTTGCTTTAAGGGGAAAGGCAAAAGAAAAATCTAGATCTAGCATACTCAATGAATCATGAAAACATACAATTTCAAAATTGCTCAAGTTTTGTGTGAAAATTTTGTGTGAAAATTAATCTGTGTGAATTTTTTTTATTGTGAGTGTAGTGATGACATAAGGCATATCTTTTTAAATCAATATTATTTTTTGTTTAGATTGTTATAATAATAATGTATTGCATATTGAAATTTTATCATACAATACTATATTTTCTTTAAGTTCAGTAAGATGTTTGTAGAATACAATTGACAGATCCACTAAAGTCATCATAGTAAATATGCAATTAATTGAAAGATTCTAGACATCAAAACCTTTACTTCAAAGATACAATAATGCTTATAGGAAAATCAGATTTGTAGATATTTCGGGGGGGGGGGGGATCACAGGGAAATGATTTCACCAAACTGTGAATAACATTTAGATGTTTTTTTTCTCATTAGAATATACTTTCTTCCATTCTTTTAAAATTAGTGGTAATTTTAGCTGGCTTTACTAACTAAAATTACTGTTGATTTTATCTCTCTAAATCTTTCTTGACTTACTATCAATAGAAAATCAAAGTATAAAATTAAAATTTTACTACATAAGCATATTTCTGAGTTGTTTAATGGTTAATGTTAGCTATTAGTGTTCTGCTTATTTTACTGTTTTTATTTACTCATTTAATATTCTTATTTTTAACACAGAAAAACTATATATAAACCTAGAAAAAAAAAGAATAATTCTTCCTTTATCAAGCTGGATTGAACAATACTTAAGTCTCAACAGAAACTTTATAACAACTACATAAAATCTAAATATTTACAGGAATTGCCATAATGAAAGTGTAAATAATAAGCTATTTATTCGGTAACTGATAGTCAATCCATGAAAAGCCTTGATCATCACTAATTTTCTGAAAATTTAAATAAGAAAATATTCTGCAATTCTGCATTTAGGTATTAAATGATAAACAATATAAAAAAGTCACCTGGTACATGCTTCTTAAACAAATTAAAAATGATATATAGAATGGTCCATTTGGTGGACTAATTTATGTTTGAATACAGATTAAAAGAACCATGTTTAATGAAAAGAAATAACATGTGAATTCCATTGATTTCAACAGTGGTAACTAAGAAAACCTTGCCAATGAGCTGCACTTTCATGTTCTGTTTGACCGAACTACAGCTCAATTTGCTTTGGATGATGAAAACGGGAATTGCTGCCTTGAGTTTGCCGCTACTAGAAGTCTGCTTACATTTCCCTTTCTGTGTGTCCGAGAAATTTTCATATTTTTAGACTGGTAAGTTTCTGAATAACTTTTGGGAATTGTATGAAGACCTAAATCCATCAGTGGATAAGGAGAACATGTAAAGCTGAGCTGAATGCACTTACCGGTATTTCTTATTTATCTATCTATCTATCTATCTATCTATCTATCTATCTATCTATCTATCTATCTATCTATCTATCTTTCTATCTTTCTATCTTTCTATCTTTCTATCTATCTTTCTATCTTTCTATCTATCTTTCTTTCTATCTATCTATCTATCTTTCTATCTATCTATCTATCATCTATCTTTCTATCTTTCTATCTTTCTATCTATCTTTCTTTCTATCTATCTATCTATCTATCTATCATCTATCTATCTATTTTTCTATCTATCTATCTATCTATCTATCTATCTATCTATCTATCTATCTACCTACCTACCTACCTACCTACCTACTATATATCAAATATTTCCCATCTTTTTATACATTTATGTGAGTTAATCATTTCTGAGTGCTAAGTAATTTCCTATAAAAACATAACCAATAGCTATTGCAGGTGGTACATATAGTTTTATGATTTTGTTATACTGCCAATTAGAACACAAAGTGGAAGGTAAATAGCCCTGCCCCATTTTAATTTTGTGGTTCTGTTGCAATCAGGAGTTATTCATAAATCCTCTATAGAATCCATTATAAATCAGTGTGAAGGCACATGAATATGTACTACAAGAATTCTAGTTTTAGTTAAATGCTTCTATCATCAAGTCTTTCTGCTGTTATGATTATGGACAAATGGCCAATTTCAAGAAAATACTTAACATCCCCTCCCCCCCCAAATTAGGAGAAATAAAATACAAACCACAAATCCATAAGGGATTGCAGGATTAGCACAAACAGTACCATATTTCTTTATTGCCTCTGGTTTTTAATAACCATTGTGTGACAGCAACACATGCACATAAGGAATGAAAAAAAGTACATGTTTCTATAACTTGAAAGATTATTTTCAAAACTTTAAACCATTAGAAAACATTTCTGAGTTGCTTTTCTTATCCCAGAAAAATATCTCTTATTGAAAAAGATTATACAACAAATCAGAACAATTTAAAGTGAAATAAAGCTTACTTTAAAAAAAAAAGTATTGTTAGGTGCAAATATATCTGATTAACTAACGCCAAGTGTTTTTACAATTATCACAGTTATTTGTGGGTCATTTCTAGTACTTTTTGAAATGGATCAGAAGTATCCCCACTGGGTCCACTAAGAATGAAGGTTCAAGCTATGGAAGAAATTCGAGAAAATAAATTCATGGTCTAGGGTCTTCACAGTGAGAATAATTTTGCAATTATTCAATTGATACACACACTCTCAAACACACACAATTTAAACACACACACACCACAGACACCCTCAAATCAGTTTTTGACCCCTAATGATTGCATCAACTAGTTCCTGCTGTATTCTTGGTGATTTGTTTCTGAGGTCATTTGCTGTTTTCTCTTTTCTAGAACTAATATAGAATGACCCAGCCAAGTCCATCCAACTGACTGAGATGGGTTTAGAAGTCACGGTCTCCTGTTTTTTTGCCCAGTGCTTTAATCACCACACAACAGTTCTCTAATAAATACATAGGTGAGTTAATACAGGAGGATTAGAAAACCAAAATAAGGGTCATTCGACAGAAGAAGAAAAAGTTCATTTCAACAGAAATGAAAGCAAAGGAAATGACAATAAAATGCAAATGAAGACTTCTTACGTGGAAATAAACAGTACCAATCGCTCTGATTTTACTTAATCTGTTCTGCTAGCCATTTGCATTAGAATAAAGGCTGCTTAAACTCCTGTTTTATAATCAAATATGCAGGAGAGAGGGGTTTTTCCTCCTTTTTGGGGGTACCTCCCATTAAATTGCCTCCATTAATGCAAATGCTGGTATCAGAGAGGTACCTGTCTAAATCCACTTCATGTAAATTGCAGAATGTGTCTCCTACTTTGCCAAGTTCAAGCCTTACTGAATTTTTACAGCTGGATCAGAGAAGCTTGGCTGTGTATGTTTTAGAAAGGCTTTTTTTAAATGGAAATATTGATACAACTTTAAACACACAAGAATGAACAGTGCTGTGATGGGCTAATATTACACTAGAAGCATGGACAGATCCGCAGACAGTGGTACGGACAGAATTTGCCAGATTGTGAGCTGAAATTTTTTTGTTTACATTAAGAAATGGAAACAACCTGGAACACTACGGATGCCATTCCAGATATTAAGTTTAAAGTCAGATATTTTTACAGAAATAAATAGGTTTTTATGCCCTCCCCCCTCCCTTTTCTTAGGTATCCTGCCAAGCAACACAAGATCCCTTCTTTCAGACCAATCCTCTTTCATGGGATTTATATTTTTGGGTATTACTTTAATGATACGCCTTGCTTCCAAACCAGCTTTTCTCAACCTGGTGCCCTCTTAATTCATTAAGACTACAGCTTCCAGAATTTCCAGGCAAAATTCTGGGAACCGACATTCCAAATTCCTTGGAAGGAATAAGATTTGGCAAAACTATTTTAGTATATCATTTTGGTTCACTTTAATTCTCCTGAACATGAGATTATCTCTATGGTTTGCAAAGAATGGTTCACACTTGAATGAGTGTCAACATTCCCTTGCAGAAAAGCCTTTGATAAAAGAGATTTAGGGGATGGTGGGGGATGATATTAATCATGGAGACTGGGAGTACAGTGCTGAAAAGCTATGCATTAAACCAATGTTTCTCAGTCTTGGTAATTTGAAGATGCGTGGCTAGGGAATTTTGGGAGTGGTATATATATCTTCAAGCTGCCTAGGTTGAAAAACACTGCATAAAACCTCATCTAAAAGACCTCCACTCCTCTGCTCACAACAGAATACCTTATTCCAACAGACTTGAAATCTTGGGCTTAGACAACTTAGAACTATGTCGCCTTTGAAATGATCTAAATGTAGTTCATAAAATTATCTGCCACCCTGTCCTATCTATCAATGACTACTTCAGCTTCAATCACAACAATACACAGGCACACAGTAAATACAAACTTAATATAAACTGCTGCAAACTCAACTGCAGAAAATACAACTTCAGAAGCAGTGACCAAAGCCTGAAATTCACTATCTGACTCTATGGTTTCTTCCCCAAACTCCAAAAACTTTAATCTTAGATGTCTACTGTCTATCTTACCCCATTTCTAAGAGGTCTGTAAGTGTCGTGCGTAAGTGCACCAGCATGGCTACCATCCCTGTCTTACTGTCCTATTGTCCTCATTTATCTTATTTACTTTGTTTATATGTTATATACCTGCTATCTTGTACATGCTTGACAAAGAAAGAAAAAGAGAGAGAGAGAGAAAGAGAGAAAGAAAGAAAGAAAGAAAGAAAAAAAGAAAGAAAGAAAGACTGAACTGAAATACTCAAATCAAGGAGAATAATCAGTTTTCAACTATTTTAGGAAGGAAGGAAGGAAGGAAGGAGGGAGGGAGGGAGGGAGGGAAGGAAGGAAGGAAGGAAAGAAGGAAGGTATTTCTAGTTTGGTATCAAAGCATGCACGAAAGAAAAAATATTGGAGGGAAGAAAAGGGGAAAGTGAGAAAGAGGGAAAGGGGAAAAAGAGGGGATGAGAGGAGAGCAGAGGATAGGAAAGGAAAGAGCAAAACAAAACAAAACAAATCTTGTTGGTAACAGAGAATTTTCTTCCAGGTATAATAGCAAGTGAATGAAGCAATTTCTCACCAGAACTATGCTTGGTATAAACCTATCCATATATCCTCCCTTGTACTAAGATTTTCAGTTAAGTCAAATTGGTTATTGACATATAAATATCCTAGGGATACAGAACTGAGTGAAGTAGCAACACCACAATCATACCACTAGCATGTATTGTGTAGTATGTATTTATTTCATTGGAGGTGTTTATTGGAATGCTGTCATATTCGACTGTAATATATTTTATCCTTATTTGCTATAATACTATATTTTATGTAGTTTGGCAAAGGCTTCCTACTACTAAGAATATGATGAAAGAAGAGTTATTTCTAACCACAGTTGAGCAGAACAGGACTGCCCTGATCTCATTCCAAGGAGCCCATTTTCAAAATCTGATGGACATGTGTGAAGCTAGATCTAAAAGAAATTTGACTGAAGTATAGAAAACGAATATCTTGCCTCTGGTACAAATCAGATCTGTTGCCCTAGTCACCCATAAAGCAAGTTTAAAGTTAAACTGCTACTTTTATTGTTCATAAAAGATTTCATTTTCCTTTCCTTTTTTCCCACTTTTAAAATATCCTATTTTTTTATGTTACTGATCCCTTTTTATTAATTTTACTGGCCCCTGGCCTAAAAATAATCTTAAGTTCTGGAAAATTTCATATAGGCCAGCATCGCAGTAGGAACATAAGAAATTTTAGAATATCGTGCTTTATTGTCTGGATCACTGGCTTCCTTGCCCTGATATACATTACAAGAATATTTCTTGGCTCCAGTTCAGAAGCAATAAAGCATGACTAAGTCCCAAGGAAGCAGCTTAGTTGGGCCAAACCAAAACGGAAGGCAATAGAAGTATACATTTAAACATGGGTCCATTATCAATGCTATGAAAACTATTTTTTTTCCCTCCGAGGTTTTATGTATCTCTTAAAACTGATCAGTGATCATGATAATCCTAAGTGTCATTGAAGAGATAATTTAAAAACCTGTGGCACAAATAGAAACATAGAAACTGTTGTGGTTAGCTCTGGCCCAGCTCCTGCCCCTGTGGCATGTGGGGGAGACATCCCCATGCCGCAGGCCTGTTTTGCTCCCAGTGGAATCTGCTGATGAAGGCTCCTCTGACCAAGAAGACATGAGTGACAGGGAGGAGGAGAGTGTGGCAGACAGCTCAGAAGGAGACCATTATCTAGCTCCTCCTTGGATTCGGAACAAGAGTTAATGATACAGCCACGCATCCGGAGAGCGATGCATAGGCAGCAACAACTGAGAGATTATTATCAAAGAAAATGAGGCCACCTGTGGGTGGGTGGGGCTGTGGTAATTACTGAGGCTGCTATAAATAGCAGTGTGTGGGTTTGGCCATTGTGGAGGATTATCTGATCGTTGTGTTTCGTGCCTGTCTTGCTGACTTCGACTTGGTTTGTTGCTTTTTCCCCGCTTTGAAACTAAAACAGAGCAAAGTGTGTTTCACTTCGTGAAAGAAGGACTGTGAATTGCCTCACAGCTGCAAGCTCAGTATCTAAGAACTGACAAGGGACTTGTACAAATTACCAGTTTGTTTGGAGACGAGTGCTCTTTGCTATACAAAAAGAGTGCTTAGTTTATTTGAATTTTCGTTATAAAGAACATTGTTTTGAATTTTCAAACGTGTGTGTGTCTGAAATTTGTACCTGTGAATTTTCCAGAGGATTCTACCAGAGAGCCCAACAGAACAGAAACAAAGAAGACTGATGGCAGAAAAAGACCTCATGGACCATCTAGTCTGCCCTTATACTATTTCCTGTATTTTATATTAGGTTGGATGGATGTTTACCCCAGGCATGTTTAAGCTCAGTTACTGTGGATTTACCAACCACGTCTGCTGGAAATTTGTTCCAAGCATCTACTACTCGTTCAGTAAAATAATATTTTAAATAGCCACATAATAATAATATAATAATAAATAGAATAATATAATAATATAATAAATAGCCACATTTTCTAACCATTCGATTCTGTAGTATTTTAGACAGGTACTGTACTATCGAGATTGTGAATTTTGCTGCACTTGATATTAAAATGCTTATCTTGCTTAATTGTTTTTCATTTTGTTGTTATGTTCAAAATGTTGTTTTATTTTATACTGCTTTTTAGTTGTTGTGATTATTGTGAGCCTCCCAGAGTTGGGTGGCATGTAAATATCACAAAATAAATAAATATTTTTTGTAGTAGTAGGCATTTATCTTCATTCCTGCTTTTTATAGGCAAATCTGCAACATATTCCACAAAAATACAATGCAGATGTTCAAAAGTGGCTCATATGAATATTTTTGTCAACTCTTAAACAGTTGTGAAAGAAGAACACACTTTACAGCCAGAGGGTTTTTTTTTTAAAGTGGATGTTTCATTTCACAACTGGAAAGGGGAAAAAATATATATTGGCAAGCTAAACAAGATAAAATATCTATACATCTGATACATAATATAAAGTCTACCAGTTAGACCTAAAGTAATCTAACCTTTAAGAAAGGCTGTTGGGAATTGTGGTTTTCAATCTCCTGCAATGAAAGATGCTAAGGATTCAACATCATAACCTTAAGAGCAAAATATAGAGTGAAAGAGGAGTTGAGGAGTAAGTAAGAAAAACAATTCTAGAAGCCCACAAAATTATACTCCACATAAACACCTAAAAGAAAACCACTACTTTCAAATTCTGAATACTGATCAGTTCTGAGGGCAATTTTTTCCTTAGATGTCATCATTCCTGAACTCCTGAAATACCACAAATACAAATATGCCAAAGATTTTTGCTTCTGTTGCTGTCCTGCTCATCCTCTCTCAACAAAGGAATTCTTAAAACTCTGTTATGAGATACTGAAGCCATTTAGTTTCCAATGGGACACATGATCAAGTATTTCATGTGAACCAAACACTAGTATGCTTAATTTCTTAGCAATTGCCTGGAAGCTGATATTGTCGGTCTCTCTATCTCTGCTTCTTTCTTACATGCATACATTACTCCAGCCTAGGAGAAAAAACAAGTTCAAAAAAGCTCTCAAGTTAAAATATAGCTTATAATGAATGCAAAGCATAATTGGTACGGTAAGTTGACTGAGATATGAATCTGGAATATGGAGGTGAAAAAATATGGAATTAATTTAGTTGGGGAAGTGATGCAAATTATGAAGGAGTCAATGCTTTGGAGAATATTTGTAGCTTCCTCATAAAAGGCCTGTCATGGTAGCTGGTCAGTTACAAATTACTATTTACTAAAAGCAAACAGTGATGTCACTTCTTGCCACTCCACCTAGCTCTTCATGTTGCTTCTAAGCATCCTGCCTTACCTCTTGCACATTTTGTTATTACTACTTCAATTTTCTAGGAATTCCTATATGGCTTCTGCATAATCTAGAAACAGCATTGGAAATGTTTTGTTTATTAATTAATTAAAAAAGGACTAGAAACTAAAACACACGAGGGAAGGTTGCAGGAACTGGGAATGGATAGTTTAGCAAAGAGGAGGTCCAGGGGGTGGGGGCCATGATAGCAGTCTTCAAATACTTGATAGGCTGCCCCACAGAGGAGAGAGTTATTTTCCAAAGCACCAGAGAGCCAGACAAGGAGCAATGGGTGGAAGCTGACCAAGGAGAGATTCAACCTAGAAATAAGATGGAACTTTCTGATGGTGAGAGTGATCAACCAGTGGAATAGCTTGCCTACTGAGAGGGTGAATGCTCCAACACTAGAGACTTTCAAGAAAGGACTGGACTGCTATTGGACTAGTAGAGTCTCCTGCACCAGCAGGGGTTGGACTAGATGACCTGCAAGGTCTCTTCCAAACATAAATAAATAAGTAAATTAAGTAAGTAAGTAAATAAGTAAGTAAGTAAGTAAGTAAGTAAGTTCAGTTCAGTCCTGGAGACCTCACCTACAAAAAGATATTGACAAAACTGAACGGGTCCAAAGAGGGGCTACAAGAATGGTGGAAGGTCTTAAGCATAAAACGTATCAGGAAAGACTTAATGAACTCAATCTGTATAGTCTGGAGGACAGGAGGAAAAGGGGGGACATGATTGAAACATTAAAATATGTCAAAGGGTTAAATAAGGTCCAGGAGGGAAGTGTTTTTAATAGGAAAGTGAACACAAGAACAAGGGGACACAATCTGAAGTTAGTTGGGGGAAAGATCAAAAGCAACATGAGAAAATATTACTTTACTGAAAGAGTAGTAGATCCTTGGGGCAAACTTTCAGCAGACGTGGTTGGTAAATCCACAGTAACTGAATTTAAACATGCCTGGGATAAACATAGATCCATCCTAAGATAAAATACAAAAAATAGTATAAGGGCAGACTAGATGGATCATGAGGTCTTTTTCTGCTGTCAGTCTTCTATGTTTCTATGTTTCTAAGTAAGTAAGTAAAAAAAATAAACAAACAAGTAAGTAAGTAAGTAAGTAAGTAAGTAAAAAAATAAAAAAATAAAGAAACAAATAAATAAAAAAATAAAAATAAATTCAAATTGTTATCAAATTAGAAAAACTCTAGTGTTTTGCATGCCAACTTCCTATTTAAATATATATATATATATATCCATTTAAAACAACACAAAGATTGGAACTACAGCCTGAAGATGGTGAATGTGATTTCGCCGAAATATATGTGTGTGTGTGTGTGTGTGTGTGTGTGTGTCACATGTTTAAGCTGAATTTGAAAATTAAGGGAGACTAGGATAGATCTATTTCGGCCTTATTTTGGCCTCATCAGCTAGCCATACCCACTGGGACTTGAACCTGCATATATATATGAAGGGAGATGTGGCAAGGAACTTGATGATTGCCAAAGGAGATATCTGTAGCCATATCTCAAATCAGATCATATTCATGTACTGTTCAGGATGGCACATGCTCTCAATATATCCTCACACTGAGGAAAACTGCATATAGAAATGAATAATGGGGGAAACAATAAAACATGATTGGACCATTTTTAGTTAAGGAAAAGACATCTCAGAGAAATAAATGCTGGCAGTGCCCCATTCTGATAGGCATGTCGTTAAAACTTTAATTGGTTAAAGGTCCATTTGCATATTCCTGAAAATATGGGTCTGTTCACCTTATAGTGGAGTCCACATTTTCTGTTATGCATTACAGGCTAATTAGAACAATACACTTGGAACACACTAGAGCAACATAGACGGCTGTCTGAAGGACAATAGGAATTAAAATTGAGTGTATCTGGAGGTCGCGAACGAGGGAGGGCTGAACCTGGAGTATCAGTCTATGAAAATATTTACTCGGTCCTTTCAAGTCTGTAAAGAATAAGGAAGATGACCTTGTTGGAAAAATGCAAGAACCATTAATTAGCCAAAGGGAACTGAAACTTTTTTAAAAAATCCTTATAAACAAAATAATATTTAGAAACAGCTCAGAAAGACACCTCCCTGATTCATTGGGGAATTGAAGGGACAAATGTTGGGGTTGTAGCAAATCCAGACTGGCAAGATTTCATTAATGTAGCCAAGGCAGATCTTATATGGCAGTGTTTCCCAACCTTGGCAACTTGAAGATATTTGGACTTCAACTCCCAGAATTCCCCAGCCAGTGTTCGCTGGCTGGGGAATTCTGGGAGTTGAAGTCCAAATATCTTCAAGTTGCCAAGGTTGGGAAACACTGTTCTATGGCACAGAATTCTTACTTAGTGTGGCTGACGGAACCCCGTATAACTTGATGGTGCACATAAGCTAAACATTTGTACTAGCCCTATGTATTTTGTTACATAATTTGAATTACCTAAACAGAAGTGTGTTAGAACTTCATGTATTCTTGACCATTTTCATTTCTAACAGCATCCCGATATCCAGAGTTATGAAAGATGCCAGAAAAGTCATAGCATGTCAAGAAAAGATTGTGATGGCATGTGAGATGTTGCTCAATGTTAGTTCCAGCACACATGCACGCACTGGCCATTTGATTTATGGCCTTGGGAAAGGCCAGTTTCACCCCCCTGAAGGCAAAAAAAAAATCATCCATCAGACAAACTAGAAGTTTGGAAAAACGCACTTCGGGTTTGTCCATTGGGTATTTTCCCCCCACCTCTGGGCAGTGGTGGGGTCCTACCGGTACTACATCAGTAGGAACCCACTGATGATGCAATTTTCAGCATTTTCCCCCCTGCTGTATCTGTGTTGGAAGAAGCCCTACCGCGCGCCCTCGTCTTAAGGCTTTATTCTTCATCCAAAACACAGCTGAGAAACTCCTTCTCAGGAGACGCTGGAAAAAAATTGCCAAAAATTGAATCATCAGTGAGTTCCTATCGGTGTGGCTCTCTGGTAGGAACCCACCACTGCCTCCGGGGATTCAGAAAGGCCTGTGCACATGCTTGGGGGGGTAGCATGGAGGGATTCATGAGTGGGGGGTGGGTGGAGGGAAGGCGGTGGGCACATGAACACATGCTAGCATGCCCACATACCCCCTTTTGGCACGCAAACCAAAAAAGGTTCACCATCACTGCTCTAAGACATTTTCAGAAAATTTAAATTATAGGCCCAGCATTTGTAGGAGAGCTAGCAGAATTAAAGAACGTATTTAGAAATTGGATGCATGAGGTTTTTTAGTTTCTAGGGTTGTACCTCACTGAAGACTTCTGGTAGACCCACTGGGCTGTTTTTCATTCTTCCCGGGGCTCAAGAAAGCCTCCTGAAGCCTGGGGATGGCAAAAAACAGCCCAACAGGCCAACCGGAAGTTCAGAAATGAAACAGAAGTGGAGCTGCCCTACTACTTACCTTCAGATACAGGGGGTGGACAAAGAAATGGAAACACCTGACTTTTTGGCATTATAATGTTTGAACATGTTGAAATCAATCAAAATCTGACATATTTTAATGGTTTTTAAAATTCTGTTATTTGATATGTTTTTTTAAACTACCTTTTTTTAAAGGAAATTGGTTATAACCTTCTAGAAATGGCAGACCTCTCAGACTTTCAAAGAGGCCAAATTGTTGGTGCTCGAATGGCAGGTGCTAGTGTAACAGAAAGGGCCCAAATGTTTGCCATTTCAAGAGGTAATGTCTCAAAAGTAATGACTGCTTTTGAAAGAGAAGGGAAAATATCCTCAGCCAAGCACAGGTCTGGTCGAAAGTCGAAGTAGTCTGAGAGAGACCGTCGGACTCTAAAGCGAATTGTTAGAACGGATCGCAAGGCCACAGCTCCTAAAATCACTGCAGAGCTCAATAGACACGTACAGAACCCAATGTCCACAAAAACTGTTCAGAGGGAGCTTCACAAATCTGGATTTCACAGAATCACTTGTGCTATACCTCCTTTATAACTTGAGTGAGTTCACAAAATTCTTTAAAATACTGCTACCAAGTGCTAATTTTAAAGGAGGAAATGTTAGTTCAACAGAAAAAGTAATCCCATTGATTAAATTAAGTTTTGGCCTGACTCACCCATTGAACATTCTTCATCCAGGTGGCTTTTAGGATAGCTATTTGGAATCTTACTTTTTCCCTCTTCAAAGAATATCCCCACTTTGTAACTGTGGTGCATTATATAATGTGTTTTTTTTGCCTTGCAAATTAAATTCGTCCAGTAAAAAGAAATGTCCCTGTGAATGTTAAATCTGTCTTTATGCTTTTCAAGAGTACATTCAAAGGAAAATGTCTCTACATAGCACTAATTCTGCACACAGAGACATTAGCATGATTGTGTAACAATTTATAGGTTGTTTTTCCAAATGTTCGGTTTGTTCCTGATGTAGTGGTTAGTATATGGATGCCTCAGTCATTTCAGGAAATTTCTCCAGCTCTCAGTCAAAGCTAAAAAGCTGGCAGAAAACAGTCCAAGTCCAGTAACAATTCTATTACACAAGAGTATGCCCATTTATACATTCCAATTGTATAAGTATCAAAAACCAGAAGTTCACATGTCTTAAGTCACTGTGTTCTCATTTGAGCAACAATCATTTTAAACTAAAATTTGGCAGGGGATTATCGCGTAATGTAGACCAAATGCACTTGGAATGCTGAAAAACAGTATTCAAAAACCAAGAGATTTCACTTGGAAAACACTTAAACTAGACAACCACAGCTCCTATTTTACACAAAACCTTTTAGAATTATGAATACTACTTCAAGGAAAGTCCATCGCTCAGCCCAAGGTTTGGAAGAAAAGCACAATAATTTTAACTTAAATGTAAGATCCTTGTAAGACTGAAACTCAGGGGAAGAGATCAAAAGGATGAGTTGTTACTATTATTATTATTATTATTATTATTATTATTATTATTATTATTCTAGTTTTATCCAAACAATAAAAGAAAGAATATACTTTTTGAAAGTTTCTTTGAAAATATAGGAATCAAGATATAGAGGATCCATAATAGCACTCTCAAATTTGATCTCACAGATACTTTGAATTCTCATTTCAGATTTAGTAGTTGACATCACTTTTATTTTTCTTACTCTTAACCTGCCCATCCCCACCATTCACCCATATATATATATTGAGCTAAACAAGATTCCTTCATATTTTACCAAACTATAGTCTATTGTTCAGTCTTCTATTACAAACTTTTCATAATCTTTTCCAAAACATCTTGTGATATTTTTACAGCATTTTGTTCAACATTCTAGGAATCTTGTCCTGATTTAAATATAGATACATATTAAAATTGGAATGATTGATATATTTTGATATGTCTGATATACTTGGAAAATTAGAAAACCAGGGAATTGGAAGGTTGGAAGAAGCTGGATAACAACTGTTGTGGTTAGCTCTGACCCAGCTCCTGACCCAAGGACTGTGGATGTGGATCAGCAGATTCCCCCCAGTCTGCTGATGAAGGCTCCTCTGACCAAGAAGACATGAGTGACAGGGAGGAGGAGAGTGTGGCAGACAGCTCAGAAGGAGATCAATTATCTAGCTCCTCCTTGTATTCAGAACAAGAGTTAATGATATAGCCACGCATGCAGAGAGTGATGCATAGGCAGCAACAACTGACAGATTATTATAAAAGAAAATGAGGCCACCTGTGCTTGGGTGGGGCTGTGGTAATGAGTGAGGCTGCTATAAATAGCAGCCTGTGGGTTTGGCCATTGTGAAGAATTATCTGATTGTTGTGTTTCTTGCCTGCTTTGCTGACTTTGACCTTTTGTGCTCTGATTTTTCCCCGCTTTGAAACTAAACCAGAGCAAAGTGTGTTTCACTTTGTGAACGAAGAAGGACTGTGAATTGCCTCACAGCTGCAAGCTAAGTATCACAGAACTAATAAGAGACTTGTACAAATTACCAGTTTGTTTGGAGACGAGTGCTCTTTGCTTTACCAAAAGAGGGCTTAGTTTAAGTGCATTTTCATTATAAAGAACATTGTTTTGAATTTTCAAACGTGTGTGTGTGTCTGAAATTTGTACCTGTGAATTTTCGGGAGGAGTCTATCAGAGAGCCCGACAGAACAACAACTAACAGGTATGCCTTTTGGCTGGCATATACATTAGGATGGACAGAAGATAATTTAAAAAGTAAAGCCTTTTTCAAAGAAGAGCAAACTTATTTTCTGCCCCTGAGGAGGGAAAGCTTTAATTTGAGATTTTCTTTCAAACAAAATCCTGCAGGTTGTGATAAAAAGAGGGAGAAAGAAGGCAAGAGTTTGAGGAAAGGGCTGTGGAAGAAATGATAAAGATTACAATGTGAGGATTGAAACGTGATCTCGTATATGAGTGTAAAAACGTGGATTTCATTATGAAGTTTCATCCATGGAATCATTCAGATGTTCAGGTTTCTTTCAGAAGTGCATAGGAATGCAGTTCATGGTAGGTCTAAATGGGCCAAAATTAATAGACTAGTGCAGCTTTGAGGAACATAATGTTGTCATGAGGCAACAGATGAAAAATATAGGATCCATATTTATTAATAAAGCAGGCAAGAAGAGGATTTCTCATATGGAACTGCTTGACTTTAAGCCAAACCACTAGTCCAAATCACTTGAGCTGTTGGCACTGAAGACCTGGGCCAAACTCCAAGGCCTTCAGAATAATTAACCAAATAGCAGAATGGTGTAAATAGACTAGGCAGTAGCAGGATGGAGCTAACCTATCTTGATTTGGGATCAAAAATTGAAAAAGTTTCTTCTCTTATGAC
Source organism: Erythrolamprus reginae (assembly GCF_031021105.1). Classification (NCBI taxonomy): domain Eukaryota; kingdom Metazoa; phylum Chordata; class Lepidosauria; order Squamata; family Dipsadidae; genus Erythrolamprus; species Erythrolamprus reginae. Next base: position 23,669,713 of record NC_091963.1, on the reverse strand, counting down.
AGTCTGCCCAGATTCCAAACCTTTCCCTCTTAACTTTCCGTGAGGGCTACAAAGTTCATCCAAAATAGAAAAAAGACAGTCTTTCCTGTTGCGCTTCATATCAAGTAGTGTGCTTTGACATTTCAAATGTATCAGACCCCATCTATGTCTCCTTTTAAGAAAGCCCTAAAGCCCCATTAATTTATCCAAGGAATCCTGTTAACAAGACTTATTATATTGGCAAGGATACCAATTGGAACCAAGGTTTCTTTTGCTATGGTGGAACATATTCTTTTAATGTTGGCTTTCTAACCTCAGGCATCCAGTGAAACCTAGATTTATTTTTTTTTATAGCTAGAAGCAGTGAACTATAATATTAATTACAGCAAGACAACTAGACACAAGAACAGTTTTTTCCCGAACGCCATCACTCTACTAAACAAATAATTCCCTCAAAACTGTCAGACTTTCTACTAAATCTGCACTTCTATTCTACTAGTTTTTCTCATCATTCCTATCACTCATTTCCTCCCATGTTGACTGTATGACTGTAACTTGTTGCGTATATCCTAAGATTTTTATTAATATTGCTTCTTCATTGCTTATTTGACCCCTATGACAATCATTAAGTGTTGTATCACATGATTCTTGACAAATGTATATTTTATTTTATGTACGTTGAGAGCATATGCACCAAGACAAATTCCTTGTGTGTCCAATCACACTTGGCCAATAAAAATTCTATTCTATTCTATTCAAAGTCTTCTAAACCCCAAGATATTAGTACAGTGGTACCTCCACCTACAAACGCCTCTACTTACGAACTTTTCTAGATAAGAACCGGGTGTTCAAGATTTTTTTGCCTCTTCTCAAGAACCATTTTCCACTTACAAACCCGAGCCTCTGAAACTGTAACCAGAAAAGGCAAGGAGAAGCCTTGGTGGGGCCTCTCTAGGAATCTCCTGGGAGGAAACAGGGCCAGAAAAGGTGGGGAGAAGCCTCCATGGGGCCTCTCTAGGAATCTCCTGGGAGGAAACAGGGCCTCCACCCTCCCTGTGGTTTCTGCAATCGCACATATTATTTGCTTTTACATTGATTCCTGTGGGAAAAATTGCTTCTTCTTACAAACTTTTCTATTTAAGAACCTGGTCATGGAGTGAATTAAGTTCGTAAGTAGAGGCATCACTGTATCAGCATTGGGGCGCAACGGTTCAGTGGTTAAAGAAACATCAGGTTTGGGAGTACGAATTGCTGCATGATGGAATGAGCTGCCACTACTTCACCAAGCTCCTCCATACCTAGCAGTTTGAAAGCATGCAAATGCAAGTAGATAAATAAGTACCACTTTAGTAGGAAGCCCACAGCGTTCTGTGCACCTCAGCATATAGTCATGCTGGCCACATGACCATGGAAATAACTTCAGACAATGCTGGTTTATTCAGCCATGAAACAGAGTTGAGCACTGTCCTTTAGAATTGAGCCATGACTGGATAAGGGAGAAGGTTTATCTTTACTTTCTAAACTCTGAAACAGCACAAGCGCATTCACCCTAAAACAACCTTCTTACAAAAAAATAGGAATAATTATGAAGGAACTTTATAAAAATTATGAAGGAGAGTCTTTTGGGAAAGGCACATACCTGTCCGGTAGACAAAATTTCCATCAGTCTCGGAGGAGGATGGTGACACCAGTTCTTCTTCAAACTCATTAGAGCTGAATGATCCAGAATGATTCCTTTGTCTTGTTTTTTCCATCAGGTCTGCATCTGTGGTCATGACATGTGTCACCGAATCGTTCAGGTAGCGATTCAATAAGCTGCTTTTGTATTTAGGAGGGGCTACATAATCCTCACTGGCACTTCCTTCTGGTTTTACTCCAGATTTTATGACAGAACTTTCTGTTTTAATCACAGCATGGTGAACCTGGGTGTTGTATTCTCCGTCATTTCGGGGAGGGTTTTCAACATCTGCAAAGAGAAGAATGGTCAAGCAGAAACTTTTCTTATGTATCTTTATATTGCAAAACAAGCATTCGGTGGAAAACGGAGATCAGATGACATTGTCCTAAAACCCATTTACATAGACTTCTCTAACCTGCCCGATCCTCAGCTCCCAGTTCCCAGCCACCTGGTCGAAGTATGCTTCCCACCGAAGTTTACTTATATATTACAATGTATGAGATTCTGAAGGTTACTTATGTATTATATATATATGAGATTCACCCCTTAAAAGCAGTGAGACAAAATGTTATTACGTGGTTTATCTACTATGGTACTTTGGCAGTTCCCCAAAGAAACAAGACAGGGTTCACTTCGTACATAATTTATCTTTGCAGTAGTGGACTGCTGCAATTGCTATAGAAGACAAATATTTTTGAGTAAATATACAGTGAACTCCCTCTTGACTCTTAATACATTCATAACTGGGCTTTAAGAGAGATTAGTTCAAATAATTCAGAAAGAATCGACATTCTCCTGCCAAACTAAACTTTGGGGAAGAAACTCTTGTAGGAGAGGGCATCAAATGGGCATAAGATTTGTTCCTTTTCTACAAAACCATCATTGCATCTTAAGCAAACAATATAGTCCATCTGGACATATACAGGCTTTTAATCTCCGAACTGATTTTTTAGAGACATTCATTCTTCTTTTTCCAGGAAGATGCTACTTATTGGACATAGTTGAGGAGCACAGATCAAAGCAAAAACAACATGCAAGACTACTGACTTCTTGAGAAATAATAATTATTTTCAATTTTACAGACTTTTTATAGAGAGAACTTGAAAGTATCAAAAACAAACCTTCGGAACATGAATCATCACTGCTTACGCTAAGCCGCTCAGCATTTCCTTGAACATACTTATTGTATAGTTTTATTCGTAAAGCCCAGCTGAGATCCGGTTGGCGGACAGTATTTTTAAGACGCCGCCTTGCATTGGCAAACCAATTTGACACCTAAATAAAAGACAAATGCATCAAATTTGTCTTTGACCCAGAACATCGAGAACTGAATTTCTCCTCTGAAAAAGCGATGAAAGAAGTATAAAAGGCAGACAAATGATTCATACTTCTAGTTAAACAACAATTATATGGGCACTGGAAAAACATGATATCAAGTTCTGTATCTATCAATTATTAAATAAAAGGTCAATCTGTGCTCCTGCAAGTCTTGCTGAATTCTGGCTAATACAGCGTATATTGAAAAAAAATATATGAATTGGCTCAAAAATATCTGGAGAGCCACCTGCTACCTACTTCTGTTAAATGACCAACAACAGAATCCTTAAATTGCAGAATCCCACATCCAAATAGGAAGTGGGTGGCTATATAACTACACTATTGAATTTAAGAGATAGATACAATTTTTCAGGCTTTCAGAGTGCTAGGTCAGTTTTTCTGGTCCCTGTAACCCATATTAGCCTCCCGCTTCTGCTGATCACGACTCACTAATGGACGTTCCTTAGGCCAGAGAGTACCATGGGATCAGCACAGGAACTCATATTATTCTGCAACCAAATTTAGATGAGATTTGGATTGTATATACTTTCTGAATTCTTTGTTGAATAGTCTATGTTAATTATTGCACAATTTATTTGGGGGAGGGAGGGGTAAAGAGAGAGACAGATTTGTTGGCTTAATAGCTGCCTAAGCATCTTCTGTCAGATGAAGAGGTAGAGATTTATCTATGTAGGTCTTGATACAGGCAATATAAAACTAGCGTGATTTATATGCGTGCACCTCCGTTTCATGGAAAAAGCCGAAATGAACCCTTGTGCACTCAAAACTTCCATGTCAATAGCAAGCATTATTCACATGAATATGAACAGCTCCCTGTTTCAAACTGTTCCAGCAGGCAGTAATGTCCAGCATGAAGTAGGGTTATTTCAAGGAAAAGTATCTGCATCCCCCAAATACTTGAATTTTGGATGTTGTCTTTTCCACATCAAAACAATTATAAAATCATCATCATTTATGACCATTTAGGAACTAAAGGAAATAAGCTCACAATTCATACTGCATTGAAAAGGAGAAAATAAATGGCTACTCCAAATACTGTAGCTATCGCGCTATTTTTTTAAAAAAATAGAAGTTTTAAAAAGCTGTAATTTGATGCAATGATTGGTCAAGGAGAAATTTTTAGTATTCCATTTTGCTAAAGCAATACAGTCAATTTAGAGTTGATAAATACTGCATTATTGGTTTCTCAGAATTGTCATCACCATCTCTGTTTGGCTTCTACCGTTCTTAGAAATGCTACATTTCTGTTCATATGAATTGGTCTATTCCAGAAGCATGTAAAACTTGAATCACGCGTATAGTTCAAATATATAGTCAGATTAGTAACTAGGACATCCATTAGAGCTTATGAAGTTGCTAGCAGAAGCAGAAATTTTGTAATTTCCCTTGATTGTCCTGGACCCAAATATTTTAGTTAGTTAGTTTGTCAAGCATGTACAAGGTGGTAGTAGGAATTGGTATAAACATGAATATTAGCTAGGTAGGTGCAGGTAAATTAGGCAATAGTGTCCTAGGACAGTGACGGTATGCACAATGGTGTGTTTATTCACACCTCTTACAGACCTCTTAGGAATGGGGTGAGGTTGACTATGAACAGTCTAAGGTTAAAGCTTTTATGAACCAAAGAGTCAGGTCAGTTCATTCCAGGCACTGATTACTCCGTTGCTGAAGTTGTATTATCTGCAGTTGACTTTGGAGTGGTTTACATCAAGTTTGAATCGATTGTGTGCTCATGTATTGTTGCAGTTGAAGCTGAAAAAAATCATTGACAGGACATTATGATAAATGATCTTGTGAACTACATTTAGGTCAGATCAAAGGCAATGAAGTTCTAGGCTATCTAAGCACAAAATTTCAAATCTGGTGGAATAAGGTATTCTGCTGCGAGCAGAGGAGTTGAGAACTCTTCTTGTGAAATATTTTTGGACTGTCTCGATTGTATTGATATTTGATATGCAGTTCAAGTTCCAGACAGGTGAGCTGTATTCAAGAATTGGTCTAGCAAATGTTTTGCATGCTCTGGTTAGTAGATTAATATTGTCATAGAGGAAACAACACAGGATTTGATTAGCAACTCTTAGTGCCTTTTTGGTAATGTTGTTACGGTGGGTTCTGGCACTTAGGTCATTAGATATGAGTACTCCAAGGTCCTTGACAGAGTGAGGATTAACTATAAGGTTGTGTCCTCCAAGTTTGTATTTTGTGTTTTGATGATTTCTGCCAATGTGTAAGAAAGAACATTTATTGTTTGAGATTTGAAGTTGCCAGTTGTTTGACCATTCTGATACGTGGTCAAAGTCTTGTTGAAGGGTAGCAGTATAACCAGTGGTATTAAATAATTTAACATCATCAGCAAAGAGGATGCAGTTGCTTGTAATATGATCACAGATGTTGTTTATGAAAAGTATGAATAGTGTTGGTCCTAGAACACTGCCTTCAGGGACAATTGTAGGAAGCAAAGGGTGGCAATAAATGGACAATTCTCTAGATAGAAAGAAGTAAGAGGTTCAGTTTTGGATCCTTTACTTTTTAATTTATTCATTAATTATCTGGATGTAGAAGTAAATAGTGAGGTAGCAAAGTTTGCTGATGACACTAAATTGTTCCGGGTAGTGAAAAGTGAAACTGATTGTCAGGAGCTCCAGAAGGGTCTCTCGAAATTGAGTGAGTGGGCAACAAAGTGGCAAATGCATTGTAACCTAAACAAGTGCAAAGTTATGCACATCGGGCCAAAGAACTCCAATTATACCTACCAACTGATGGGGACAAAACCTTCCGAGACAACCCAAGAAAGGGATCTTGGGGTTTTGGTGGACAGCTCAATGAAGATGTCAACCCAGTATGCAGCAGCAGTAAAAAAAGCAAATTCCATGCTTGGTATGATTAGGAAGGGTATCGAAAATAGGTCAGCAAGCGTTGTATTGCCTCTGTACAAATCAATGGTGAGACCACACTTGGAGTACTGTTTACAGTTCTGGACACCGCACCTCAAGAAGGATATAATGGAACTGGAAAAGATGCAAAAAAGGACAACAAGAATAATAAAGGAAATGGAGCACTTCCCTTATGATACCAGGTTACAATGCCTCGGTCTCTTCAGCCTTGAAAGACAGCATTTAAGGGGTGACTTGATCGAAGTGTATAAAATCATGCATGGGATAGAAAAGGTGGATAGAGAAAAATATTTTCTCTATCACACAATACTAGGTCAAGGGGGCACTCCCTAAAGCTCATAGGTAAGAAAGCGAGGACAAATAAAGGGAAATGTTTCTTCACCCAGAGGGTCGTTGGTTTATGGAATTCACTTCCAGAAGAGGTCATGACAGCTGTCAGCCTTGATAGATTCAAGGCAGGATTAGACAGATTCATGGATGCCAAGCATATAGATGGTTATTGAAACAGATGTCCAAGTGCTGCCTCTATGTTGGTTGAGGCAGGCAGGATTCCCTTGAGTACCACTTGTTGGGGGTCAAGGGAAAGGAAGGGTCTTGCCTTCTCTTTCTGCTCAAGATCCCCATGTACAATTGGTGTGCCACTGTGTGACACAGAATGCTGGACTCGATGGGCTTTGGCCTGATTCAGCATGGCTCTTCTTATGTTCTTATCCTCTTATGACACCACTGTGGACAGGTACAGGCTTTGATAGGGCACTCCCTATTTTAACCACTTGTTGTTCATTTGACAAGAATGCAGTTATCCTGTCGTGAAGGGAACCTGCGATGCCATAGGATTTGAGCTTCAGAAGAAGTTTGTTGTGTACCACTGAGTCAAAGGCTTTACAGAAGTCTATGTAAATTGTGTCTATTGTTTTACTCTGATTGAGATATGTAGTCCATATGTTTTTGCAGTGTAGGAGTTGTAGGTTATAGGATAATTTTTTTCTGAAACTGAATTGTTTGTTAGAGAATAGGTTGTTGGTTTCTAGGTGGAGGGTAATGGATTGGCTTATGATTGATTCCATGACTTTGCAAGTGATACAACATAAAGAGATTTGTCTGTAATTTTCTCATTTTTTTGAAGACAGGGATCACTGTGGCTAGTGACCATCAGTCGGGTAAGAAGCTAGTCCTGAAGTATTTTTCAAAAATTATGTTTAGCAGTTCAGCTAAGAGAGGACCTTTTTTAAGCAGTATGCATGTAGTTAATTGGGTCCAATAGATAGGGATAGTTTTAGGTTGCATAAATCCTTTTCCGCATTATCTTCTATAAAATTGATTTGTGTAAGATTGTTACAGTTATTTGTGGTACAACTAGGAAATATTGGGCATATTGCTGTTCACAAAGACCGAAGAATGTGTTAAAGAGGTTGTCTTTAATGGCTTTATCATTATATTCTTTACTATTTTGTCCTTTTAGGGGTGGGTTAGATCTCAAATCTTTGAGCTGGTTGTTTACAAAGTTATAGAAGGTGCGTGTGGATTTCATGTTCAGAAAGTTTTCTTCTTGATTGATATGGTAATTGGTGCATTCAGTCTTTATTTGGTGGCATAGATTTTTGTAGCAGCTTTTAAAGTTTGTAACATAGCCAGTTTTGTTTTTCTGTTAAAGAGATCTTCTTTTGGATTGGAACTTCCTTCTTTTTATGGGCAATTTCTTTTTCTTGGTTTTGGTGATTATTGGTGATACATATAGTTTAATGATTCTTTGCATTTTGAGTAAAAAGATATTGTAATATTCTTCAGCAGTACTACAGCCAGAGAATAATGTCTGCCAATCAAGAGATAAGAGGTTGGCACCTATGATATCATAGTTGGCTTTTTAAAAGTTGTAATTAGTTGTCCTATTATTATGATGATTTTTTGTAATGATATATATTAAGACCAAAGTCAATCATATGGTTGTCACTATTGGAAAAGGGCTCTTTTATTTGTAGTCCATAAATTGAGTGTGAATTGTTACAGAAAATGAGACCAAGACGATTGCTGAGTCTAGTATTGTGTGTTACTAATTGTTCGAGTCCTAGATTGGTAATAGCATTGTAAAGAGTTGAGTGTAGGAGTTCAGTTGTACATTCATTTAGGGTCCAATTGATATGAGGTAGGTTGAGGTCGCCAAGAAAATGAAAGGGTGTGGGTAGGAGGTTGCCCATGTTAGTAGTGAGGTTAATTTGGTCGCATTGGTGATGTTGTAATCTGGAGCTTTATAACATGGTAGGAAGCTAAGTGTGGTATTTAAGGTCAGTTCATAGATTATGATTTCTGGAAGATCGAGGTCATGTCTAATTTTGATATTATTTAGTTTTAGTAATTCTTTATAGAAGATGGCAACTCCCTCTCCTCTATGGGGCTCCACTAAATAGCAGCTTGAAATCCTGGACTGCAAAGACCTAGCTGACCATTCTCCCTCTACCTTCCATTTCTCTCTGTGTATTATCAAATAATTTGCTGTCTCCATGATACAGCCTGCAAGTGTGCACTGCAGTAAATTTCTGCATTTCATGAATACCTAGATGCAGAGAGGGGCAGCATACAAATTTAATAAATTATTATTAATTATTGTTAGATCAGTGATGGTAAACCTATTGCCCTAGTTCAGATCCAACATGCATTTGTGTGCCAGCCAGCTGATTTTTAGCTTGCATCGAGGCTCTGGGAGGGCGTTTTTGGCTTCCAGAGAGCCTCCAGGGGATGGTTGTTTTTACCTCCCCTCCACCGGCTCCAGGGAAGCCTTTGGAGTCTGCCGAGGGCGAAATATGAGCCTACTGGGCCCACCATAAGTTGGGAAACAGGCCGTTTCTGGCCTCCAGAGGGCCTCTAGGATATGGGGGAAGCTGTTTTCACCCACCCCGAGCATTGAATTATGGGTGTGGGCACTCGCATTTGCACGATAGCACGCGTGTGTGCTCTTTTGGTATTCAAGGTAAAAAGGGTTCACCATCACTGACCTAGATGAAGCAATTTTAAGAATCCTGCAGGGGCTACCTCTAGTTCCATCTTGGAACAAAAGGAAGGTTATAAAATGCCATAACAGAGCAAATAAAAATTAGAAGGATGCATAGTTCTTAGCTGGATTAGGAAAATTGAGCTATTTAGACTTGGAATAATGTTAGATACAGTGGGCCACAATTCCCATAATTCCTGAGCAACAGGGCCAAATGTACTGTTTTCTCACAAAACTGGAGGCTCTGAAGCTGAAGAAAATATGGACTAGCCTAAGTTGTTTTTTTTTACATGCCCTTCATTCTATTTTGCTCTCCTTCTTATTTACTATTATGATGAACTGATTCTACTCAGCAAATGCATTTTTCAGGTGGTTTTAGGGCAGGTCTCCCATTTTCCAATGTATTAAATAAACATCATACTTAAAATATAAATCATAAAGTACGTTCCTATCTTTATCTCCTTTGAAGGGAAAAGATTACTAGGACGTTGTAGATCGTATTGCACAAGGATAAACATCTAAAGGAGCAATTTCTCTAAACTGTGTTCTCCAGATGTTTGAGTCAATAATAGGATGGACCTAGCTGAAAGTTTTGAGAGTTGCAGTTCAAGACATCTGAAGATTGGAGATGATTGAAAGGGAGAAGATGGCTCGCCTAAGTGATTCGCTCTTCCCGAGTAAATTATATCCTATGTAGTATATGCTTTTGCATAGCTGAATATTGCCAGAGCCTCAGAAGCTCAAAAAGCAAGCCATTAGTCATACTGTGGCAAATATATTCAACAATAAAGCCATTCATATTTCCCCTTCTGGAAAGAATGTTCAGCTTTTTTTTTTTTTTAATTCCTAGGAATGGCTAAAACCAAATTTAAAATAAAATAAATCCACCCCTACGGGAATAGTGCAAATGAAAACATGGCATACAGCATTCATTGCAAATTAGCAGGACAAATTGCTAGCCTCCAAATTGAAGGCTAATTGGTGAGATAAATATAGGCTGCGGCTTTTAGTCGAATATGGCTTCCTGCTCTAGTTCTGTAGTTTGGGAGTATAATGTTTCTGGCTCTAAAGCAAATGGGAAAAGAGGGAGTCTAGAAGTTACATGAATTAGGAACCATATTTAGCTGCACTTCAGCTATACAGATTTTTTCCCCCAATTGTTTTTAGAAACCTTCCTTTCCTTAAGCCAAAATTATCTACTACAGAGACAATTTGTTGGTTAATATCCTGCCAACAACTCAGACAAGCAAATGGCACAATTTATAAACACACACACACACACACACCAAATTTCTTGTGTGACAGGATTGGCTGAAGGAATAGCCCCAAGTCCCTCAGTGAATTTCCATGGCTCAGTTGAAGTTGGATCTCCAAGTCCTAGCTTACTACTTTTATCATCTTGCATTGGCTGACGATCAGTTTCCGGTCAAAATTCAAAGTGTTGGTCATGACCTTTAAAGCCCTACATGGCATTGGACCAGAGTACCTCCGGAACCGCCTGCTACCGCACGAATCCCAGCGAGCCTTCTCTGTGGCAGCCCCAGCCCTCTGGAACCAACTCCCCCCGGAGATTAGAACTGCCCCCACCCTCCATGTCTTTCATAAACTACTCAAGATTCACTTATACCGCCAGGGACACCTTTCCCCCAGGCTTTTTTAATACTTTTTTATACTTTGTTTTATATTTGGTATGAATGTGCTGTTTGGTTTTTTAAATAATGAAAGGGTTTTATATGTTTTTTAACATTAGATTTGTTCTACTACTATATTGTTTTTATTATTGTTGTGAGCCACCCTGAGTCTTCGGAGAGGGGCGGCATACAAATCTAATAAATAAATAAATAAATAAATTAGGGTTTTCCAATCTTGGCAATTTTAAGGTATATGGACTTTAACTTCCAGAATTACACAGCCACTCTAGACATTGCCGAAAATTCTAAGAGTTGAAATCCATTCACCTTTAAAATGTCAACGTTGGGAAATAGATTTTTGGGAAAACAGTAGATTCTGTTTTCCACCAGAAACTCAACGTTAATTTTTCCAGCTTGCTTGTAGTGGTACTTTACTGACTGACTGACTGACTGACTGACTGACCGACCGACCGACCGACCGACCGACCGACCGACCGACCGACCGACTTACTTACTTACTTACTGTATTTTTCGGACTATAAGATGCACTGGTGCATAAGATGTACCAAGATTTTGAAGAGTAAAAAGTTTTGCCCTCTCTGTCCCCCAGGAGCAGTCTGCAGACTTCTGCATGCCCTGTTTTTTTTAATAAAAATGGTTGAAAAATGGGCCCTCTTTTTTAAAAAAATGGGGCGCAAAGAAGGTTTGGGAAACTTGCAGAGTGCTTCTGAGAGCTGGGGGGATGGAAAAAACACCCCTATTTTTGAAAAAAATGCCCCTTTTTTTCCAAAACGGGGACATTTTTGCCTTCGTCCTATCTCCCGGAAGCATTCTGAAGGCTTCCCAAACCATCTGCACACTCTGTTTTTGTGGGAAAACAGGCCCGTTTTTCACAAGAGTGGGATACTGGGTAGGGCTTTGGGAGGCCAAAAATGGCTGCACCAATATTTCCACCGTCTTTTAAAGGGGGAAAAAGGTATGTCTTGTACTCCGAAAAATATATTACTTACTTACCCACTTATTTACTTACTTGTAGTGAATAAAATTGAGAGGGTGTATAAAACCTTTGTTTTCTCTGTCACTCTACAATGCCTACTTTTATTTCATCAGGATTTCCATCTAACTAAATGTTCCTAGTACATGGTTAGTGGTGTCTAGTTATACTTAATCTGTTTGCGTATGATTGGGGGATGAAAGGGAAACCATCTGTAGAAAGAAAATTGTTGGCTAAAGAAAAAGGCTAGCAAGAAACCTTAAGGCTCCCCAGCTCGATTCAGAAAACTTATCATTTGCTTACAATTTAGCCTTTTTCCCCAATCCCAGATAAGAGACTATAAATGCAATATTCTTCTGATAGAAGAAACAAAATAAATAAATAAACAATCAGAGAGAGAAGCAACAAGAAGACTTGCTAATAGGAAAATGTTTACATGGTATGTTTTCTGAATTTTTTAGTATTAAGATCACAAAATTGACATGATTAAAAAGGCTTCCCACCCTTCTATTAAATATTCAAATATATATATAATACACATAACAATTGCAGTAACTAGTGTTAATACTACAATGCCTTGGTAGGGCCACACTTGGAGTACTGCATCCAGTTTTGGTCACCAGAATGTAAAAAAGATGTTGAGATTCTAGAAAGTGTGCAGAGAAGATCAACAAAGATGATTAAGGGACTGGAGGCTAAAACATATGAAGAACGGTTGCAGGAACTGGGTATGTCTGATTTAATGAAAAGCAGGACTGCGGAGACATGATAGCAATGGTCCAATATCTCAGGGTTTGCCACAAAGAAGAGGGACTCAAGCTATCCTCCAAAGCACCTGAGGGTAGAACAAGAAGCAATGGGTGGAAACTAATCAAGGAGAAGCAACCTGGAATAAGAAGTAGTTTCTGAAAAATAGAACAATTAATGAGCCTCGAGAAGTTGTAAATTCTCCAACACTGGACATTTAAAAAAGAGATTGGACAACCATTTGTCCGAAATGGCAGTGATGGTGAACCTTTTTTTCCTTGGGTGCCAAAAGAGCATGCATATGCGCTATTGTGCCTATACCCATAATTCAATGCCTGGGGAGGCAAAAACAGCTTCCCCCGCCCTCCCAGAGGCCTCCTGGAGACCGGAAATGGCCTGTTTCCCAACTTCTGGTGAACCCAGTAGGCTCGCGTTTCACCCACCCCAGACTCCAAAGGTTTCCAAAGATTAGCTGCCCCGAGTCTGCGGAGAGGGGCGGCATACAAATCTAATTAATAATAATAATAATAATAATAATAATAATAATAATAACAACAACAACAACTATTATTATTATTATTGTTGTTGTTGTTGTTGTTATTATTATTATTATTATTATTATTATTATTATTATTATTATTATTATTTCCCTGGAGCCAGGAGAGGGTAAAAAACCCTCTCCCATTCTCGGAGGCTCTCTGAAAGCCAAAAACGCCCTTCCAGAATCTCTGTGTGAGCCAAATACTAGCTGGCTGGCACACACATGCAGACTGGAGTTCAGCTACGGCAACGGAACGCGTGCCAGCAGATATGGCTCCGCGTGCCATCTGCGGCACCCGTATTATAGGTTCGCCATCACTGGTATAGGGTTTCCTGCCTGGGCATGGGGTTCGACCAGCAGACCTCTAAAGTCCCTTCCCACTCTGTTATTCTATTCTGATTTAAACTGAAGATGGAGGATCCAGAATAACAAGACTATGGACCTCCAGGGATGTTATATTAAGTCTCAGCCATAAAACTAAGAGGCTATGAGGGATAAGTTTAGGAATGTCCTCGGGGGGCTTTAGATTTACCAGAAATATAAAGAGTTCCTTTATACACAAGGCAAATTATTTCAAAGGCTTTTTTTCTTCTTCATGCGCATATTTATGGAGTCTTAATGCAATCTTACTCATATTTACCCAGCACCGAATTCCACTAAATTCAGTGGGTTTTTAGGACAAGGCAGATCGGCTTCGAATTGCAATTTAAATGGGCTACAATTAATAACAATAATCAACTGTGGTGGGTTATGGGGGGATTTCCCCCCCTCCCAATTTGGCACCAATCCCATAAGAAAGATTTGACTGAAACTGAAATAAAACACTGTATCAACTTAACGGAATAAAACTAACATAGCAACGTGTTAGGGAATTTGACAGAATGATGCAAGGCAAAAGGTCAACCTTATTACATGGAATGCATGACAAGGAAATACAGACCATGAGAACACTTTTTTTGGTCAACTCCAAAAGTGTCCTGGCATTTAACAATCTTAGATTAAAGTCAGTCATCCAACACTATTTGATCATCTGGAATGCACAGCTTTAAAGAATGGGAACTATTTTTCAAATGTCTATTAAAACATGACCCAGTTCCCAAGATAAAATAATGTCAGTTTGAGTTGGTGGGGTTGCAGAGAAATTATTCTACGTTCAGGTGCGATTTGAATTATACTCTGCCTTTGTTATTCTTTCATGGAATGCATTCATTTCTTTCCTTTCCCTCCATACAGATGTGACAGGATTGCTGGACCAGGCATAGAAGAACATCTGGGATGTTTTATTATTAGTTATTTTGTTTGTTTGCTTGTTTTCAGACCATGTGCTTCTGTCAAATAAGATAGATTGACAATAAAGTGAAGCATTTTTATTCTTGCCATTTAATTTCTGTGGAACGTATTGCCATGAAAACTTAAGAATGCAAAGGACTACATTTAATAAAAGTCCTTCAAAAAAGGGGGGAGGAGAATTAATGGGAGTATTCAACTTACTCCTAAAGAAGTCAAATGATAAGGTTAATGGCTTGACTATTAAAACATATTTTATTATACACCATTTCCCAAAAGACTTCATAAAACAAAATTCCCAATAAGCCATGGTAGCGCAATGAGTCTAAGGAGAAGGGCAGCATAAAAATTGAATAAATGAATGAATGAATGAATGAATGAATGAATAAATAAATAAATAAATAAACAAACGAACGAATGAATGAATAAATAAATAAATAAATGTTTAGAAAAGCAGGCTAATTCTGCCCACTGCCAGGAGTTTGGCTCAAGGTTGATTCATCCCTCCATCCTTCCAAGGTCAGTAAAATGAGGAGTCAAGATTGTTGGGGCAAGATTTTGACTCTGTAAACTGCTTAAAAAGGGCTATAAAGCACTATGGAGCTGTATGTAAGTCTAAGTGCTGTTGTTATTGCTAATAAATCACAATTAAAGCCAAAACATTGTAATCAAATACTTGATTTACTCTTACTGAAGTATTCCCCAACCTGATATCCTCTCCCCTTTTCAAGTGATCTCCATCCAACCAAACACAATTATTGATGCTACAGTCCCATATGTGTAGACAATCATGTTGATGTAATAAATGTCACCTGAAAGCCTTAATCAACCTATCCTAGTTTCTAGAGGAATTATTTAACTTATTCATACAATAATGGTTTCTTTCCATAGTTTAATTCCCAACTTTCTTCCAGTATCAATAGTGTTAAGGCAGAAGTACGGTAGATAGATACTTATTTCTGGAACAGAGCAAAATAATAAAATCAGATTAATATTCATAAAAAAGCTTGTGGCTACTGCTTTTTTGGAACGAAATATCTGGTATTTGGTTTCCATTTAATTGGACAGAAAAATAAATCTACATATATATATATATGAAAGAGCAGCTGAAGTACATTCCAGCTGCCCTTAGAATTCCAGTTGTTTGTTCAATACCAGTGGAAGACACAAGAGTGGGGGAAACTGTTATAGGACAGATGTACATCTTTCCAGATAGAAAATCTTACTTGGCCTTTGAATGGCAATCTGGGTTATACTATAAAATTAGGCAAGGTTAATATTACTCTCCAATCATTACAATTTGTCACTCTAGGAACAGAATGTTCAAGAGAGCTCCCAAATATTCTTCTGAAACATGCCAAAACTTCTCCTGTCTTACAGGAGTTTGGCAGTTTTTGAAAGTAAATCCTCCAAGTCTGGTTTCAAGAATTTACTTCCAGAAATCCACAAACTCCCTGAATGGGATTATCTGAAGGGAGATGGAGCGTTCTGGAGTGCCACTCCCACGTATAATAAATTTTTACTCCTCCTTCTATTATATTAAAAAGTTTAAAACTTGCTGGTACAACTGATGGTAACCTTTTTAAATCAGAGTCTACAGAGTATTTTCTTCTTACCTGGACCAGAGTCATCTGGGAGCCAAGAGCCAGCAATATCTTCTCTGTCTTAGTTGGGTAGGGATTATCCCGGTGCTTATACAACCACTGCTTCAGTGGTCGTGCCATATCCTGCAGAGCCTGGCGCTTGTGTCTCACTTTCCCACTGTTCTGCCGGGCGCTGTGAATGAGGTAAGAGAGAGGGGAGAGAAAGAGGTATTGCGCCCCCTATCTAACATTGAGGTTCTTAGCCTCCTGGCATCGGACCAGGATATCTGCAAGACCGCCTTCTACCGCACGAATCCCAGTGACCAATTAGGTCCCACAGAGTTGGCCTTCTCCGGGTCCTGTCGACTAAACAATGTCGTCTGGCGGGACCCAGGGGAAGAGCCTTCTCTGTGGTGGCTCTGACCCTCTGGAACCAGCTCCCCCCAGAGATTAGGATTGCCCCCACCCTCCTTGCCTTTTGTAAACTCCTTAAAACCCACCTCTGCCGTCAGGCATGGGGGAATTGAAACATCTCCCCCTTGCCCATGTAGTTTTTGTGTATGATTCGATTGTGTGCTTGTTTTTTATATATTGGGGTTTCTTTCTTTTTTCTTTTTAGACTTTTTAACCTAAAAATGTAATTTAGATTGCTAAATATTAGATTTGTTACTATGTACTGTTTTTTACCATTGTTGTGAGCCGCCCCGAGTCTGCGAAGAGGGGCGGCATATAAATCCAATAAATCTAATCTAAATCTAATCTCCTAGGTTTCAGGAGAAAAGGGCAGAAAGCTATGCATTCATATGACCACTCATGGGATGGAGAAGTGGACGAGCACCAGTGAGTCATGAAATAGAACTGATTGTCATGACTGTATGTATCAGGTGTCCCTAATGTGCTACTCCAATCCAGGATTGAGAATTGAACAGACCACATGTTGTGCAAAAATGGCTTCCACTCGTTAAAGACTGATCTGTAGCTTCTCCTATTCCCCCAAGTGAGAAGAGCAAATATAGACTCTAATCAACGTGGAAGGAGTTACTTTTACTTACTTAGTGTTAAATATTCATGAAGAAGATCCCAGAGTTCAGAATCTGCATGGAGTCTCCTGAGCCATCCTGATTGGTTGTTCCATTTAGCGGGAGATTTGTTACCTTGTCAGATAGAGTTTGTTACATTGTGAACCCTATAAAAACAAACTGCGGCACTTTCTTGCGAGCAATTTTTTCTGTAACCCGTTTGCGTTAACCCTGTCAGCTCTAGCTGAATAAAGGGCTGTTAATTCTTTTAAAAAATGAAAAATACTCATAGAGTTAACTTGGTAGAGTTAACAGCCCTTTATTCGGCTAGAGCCACCCCGAGTCTTCGGAGAGGGGCGGCATACAAATTTAATATATTATTATTATTATTATTATTATTATTATTATTATTATTATTATTAATTATTAGAGCTGACAGGGTTAACGCAAACGGGTTACAGAAAAAATTGCTTGCAAGAAAGTGACGAGGTTTGTATTTATAGGGTTGACAATGTAACAAACTCTATCTGACACGGTAACAAGTCTCCCGCCAAATGGAACAACCAATCAGGATGGCTCAGGAGGCTCCATGCAGATTCTGAACTCTGGAACCTTCACGAATATTTAACACTTAGTGTAAATGTTAAAGTTGTAATTCTGCCTTTCCCAACTATCTTAATCCTTCCAATGGAGAGGGGGGGTTTGGATTAAAACCCCTCTGAAACATGTTGATGAACGTTAGGTTGGGATAAATTGATTTATGGGTTTGAATAAATGCATGTGAATTTATAGAGGTTCCGGTGCCTATCGTAATGATTTTCCATCGTTTGTGACCTCAGTGTACCTCAAATGGAATACCTTTGGCACTTACAATCTTTTCTTATACACCATGCAAAGTTATTTTTATGAGATGGTAACTATATAAATTAAATAGATAAATGAATAAAATTATATTTTAAAATATTGTATTTAATCAACAATTTTAATGCTCAGATAATGGTTTTAATACTCAATCCATCCAAAGGAAACTGTATTAAATGAACCTAGAATCATGAAGGGTATAGTCCAAATTAAGTATGTGATGGACTGTGTTATATTCTTATCTTTTATCTTATGACTGTGAAGATAAAAGTGGTTCAAAATTATTTAACTTTCAACATATTGGCTAGCTTCACACCACACTTTAAGCCATGACAACATTACCTATGGTTTGTTAAATATACAGCTCTCAGCATCAGCAAAACCTTTTTTTTAAAAAAAAGCTATTATGTCACATAAAAAGTGACCAGTTTTTCCACTTAAGAGCTATTGCATCTTCTCCATAATCCTGCCATTAAAATTCAGGCACTTGGCAACTGGCAATATTTTCAACACTTGCAGCGTCCTGAGATCATGTGACCACCATTGGCGGCCTTTCCAGACAGCTTCCAACAAGATCAATGGGAGAAGCTAGATTTACATTAACCGCTGCATGATTCACTTAACAAACGTAGGAAGAAAAAGTAATAAAATGGGACAAAATTCACTTCATAACTACCTTGCCAAGCAGTGGAAATTCTGGTCCCAGATGTGATCAGAAGTTGAGGGCTACAATTCATCCTCAACCTACAACCACAATTGAGCCAATTATGTATATTGTTCTGTGAGTTTTGCCTTCATTTTAAGACATGTCTTGCCACATTTGTTAAGTGAATCACTGAAGTTGTTAAATTAATAAGTGAATCTGGTTTCCCCATTGACTTTGCTTGACTTCTGGACATCACAACTGTCATAAATGTGAGTCAGATGTCAAAGCATTCAAATGTAAATCCTGTAGCCATGGGGAATGCTAAAACAGTCGTAAGTGTGAAAAACGGTCACATTTTTTCAGTGATGTTTAACTTTGGACAGTCATTAAGTGAATAAGTTGAGGACTTCTTGCAGTTGTACTGCATCATTATTTTTGTGAATAGGAGCTTCCCTTCTCCCCTCCTTCCGAGTTTTCTTTTGCGAGGGGCCAAATATGGATACTGTCACCCTGAATTTCAGTTCCATTGGCATTGGCTATTTTGGCTTCTTAGGTTTGGGATGTCTTGTTGCTGTCAAGCAACTGCCTCTTCACAGGAATGTGATTACAATAGTTCCAAGTTCAGATGGATTATCAGGACCATCCTAGAAGTAACAATGATAAATGGGAATATACTCTGGAGCCTTTCCTAACATATTCTTGTCATTGTACATGATCAATGGTAATTACAAGCAACATAAAGGAGAGCCCTGCTGGTTAAACTAAAGGTCAATTGATTCCAAATATTTCCCAGAAGGATCTCTGAGACATATGGGTCAACTGAGGCATGAAGGCCACAGTTCTTTAAACAAAGATCTAAAGGCATTCGGAGCAGCCCGCAAATACAGACATAACGAGGGAGTGTGGATTTACAAACTATGCATAATAATTTATTCAGGTTTTATGGAAGAATAAGCAGAGTGGAGCTTGTTTATTCCTTAACATGCTTACCTCTCTAACTGTATGAAAAAGCCATCCCGACCAGCTCTAACAGCTTTGATAGTTCTCACATTCATAAAATGAAAATAACATCGCGGAAAGCAAATATATAAGCATGCAAGCCAAGGGCAAAACTCAACCCCAAGGGATGGAGGGAAAAAAAGAGTTGCCAAACTGAAGCCTTTGATAATTTAAATACCATCGTCCAGTTCTGGCCTGCATACTATCTCAACTTATTATGAAGATAAAAGATCTTTCTCAAGTAAGGAAGCTGTTAAAACATTGTCTGACCTTGGAAGAAGGATTTGAGAAGAAAAGAAAATGCAGACAAAACAGTGTTTGCTAACAGAAAACATTTGGTACTTGACATAAGCCTTTAGCTTTTGTCTCCACTGGGTTAGAGATGAAGCCAAAGCAAGCAACTTCAGCAATCTTCTCCAATGTAGACCTTTTCAGTCAAGCTGGAAAAATGACAGAAGTTGCCATTCCATTATTTCCATTGGGCATTGAGGAGTGAAAGGATGGTTTAATCAACACACCCTCCTGCACCGTTCTTTCAGTTCTACCTTTAAACAAGGGTTCCACTACCCTGAGCATCTAGCAATATGCATATTGTTATGATGCAACACCTCCCCCAGTAGAAGCAGCAAGAGAGTAGCACAAACACACAAAGAATGGCCCATGAATTTAGCATCAGTTCAACAGACCACACTAATAACAGTAGGTGGACCTTACTCCCAAACCCATGCAATCAATGAACTGGATTTGCTAATACTGTAATTGCCTCTATAATGGGGGCAGGTAGAATAGTATTTCACAATCTCAGCAGTTTAAAGATGTGTGAACTTCAACTCACATAATTCCCTAGGCAGCATGCTGTGGAATTCTGAGAGTGGAAGACCCTACATCGTAAAGTTGCAGGACTTAAATTAACCGGATCTAAATTAACCTCTGCTTAACTAAAATAAAACCTGGTACAAGAACGGCAAGGTTAAAAATCTACCAAAGCAAACTCTGAATGACTTTTTGTAAATAAACCTAGTTTATTTTCAGTCATTATTCTACTTCTGATTTAGAGTTCACAATCTGGTAGGCAGGCAGGGCAGCTAAGTAGCCACATAGTCTTTGAATCATGCGCTGGAAGCCAGAGTAGGAGCAGGGATAAGAGTAGCAAAAACCATCCTGGACCAAAGAAAATATGTATTAGTGTAACTAGAGTTAAATTTAATTATAAACAGTCAATATCACTCTTCCACACATAATATGTTTTCCTTTCCTTTGCATTACAGTTAATATTTAGTATTAGTACTTGCAAAGTACCTAGGGGTATACCCAAGGTTTTAGCGGTTTCTATAGTCTTCATTTTTGCAGCTGCATTATACAATATGCTTGTAGAACAGGCTGTGAGCCAAGCTGAGGACAATAGAAGGCTTTATTATGGTAGACAACAATGATGATCCCAAAACCATCAATGTCTTCATAGGAAAAAAGATTCTAGTTTGGAGCAGGAGATGAAGAATTAAATTCCACCACCAATTCAACCATCTTTCTTCAGGTGCTTCTACTTGTATTTTAAAAGATGAGGGCTGACCTCAGATCAAAACTCCCAAACCCAACTTATATATAATCAAAGGGGCATGAAAAGTCCAGGACCTGGCAGAAGATGTTGCAAAGCCAAGGGTCAGTTTGACTATGAGCCCCAGACATGAACCTGGAAGTTGAGATCAATTTGCAGGACAAGAAGCAACCTAATTAATTTTGCTTTCTGATACCACAACGCAAGCATATTGCTTCTCAAAATTAAGCCTTCCCTTGAGAATCATATGTTGTGAAAACATTCCTCATAATTCCAAAACAGGTCAGCCAATCCTCCAAAGTGAGGAAGTTAGTTTAATTGTGAGGTCAATGTGACTTTGCTTTGTGACGAAGCAATTTTCACACGCTTGACCATTCAAGATATTCAGATAATAACTTCCTTCCCACTCCCATATCTGTTTAGGACATGCACATATCCATAAGCAACCTTAAATGAAACTAAATTTGACCTTTGCAGATTTGACCCAGTACTGATAAGCAATTAGTATTTTAGATAGACATGATGGCTGATAGATAGATAATATTGCACTCTGGATTTTTGTCTAGGCAAAGGCAAATGTTTGCCTGATGGGATGCTTGTACATTCCTATCCCAACAGAAGGTCATCCAATGGAAGACATGAACAACTTCGTCTCATCTCTCAGGCATGTGCTGTTTTTTTAGGCATGTCCTGTTTAATTAATGTAAAGCCTAACCATATGCAGTCCCCTTTCGTGGAAAGAAGCTTTACCGAATAAAGTTCCATGGAATTTACACAGAGGCAAGTTTACATAAGTTTGGATC
This sequence comes from Erythrolamprus reginae, assembly GCF_031021105.1. Classification (NCBI taxonomy): domain Eukaryota; kingdom Metazoa; phylum Chordata; class Lepidosauria; order Squamata; family Dipsadidae; genus Erythrolamprus; species Erythrolamprus reginae. The sequence continues at coordinate 23,648,172 of NC_091963.1, read as the reverse complement.
TACCGTGTCCAAAATCAGGACACAAAGGAGAAACAGATTACAATCAGGGGCAGGTTTGCTCTCCCCTGAACACCGGTCCAGGAAATTGGATATGAGAAGTGAGAAGATGGACATGCAAGTACACAAATCAAACAACTGGACTTGGCCTTTCCACAACACCCCAAAAATATCAAAACCTGCCCTTCCAAATTGGTGTCAATTTCTGGTTAGGATTCTGGAGTTTGTTCCTATAATGCCATTTTCCTCCAAAAATGCTGCTATCAAACAATGCTTCTTCCCTGCCTACTTCACACATGAATGCCCCCTCCTCCGCTTTTTAAATTTTATTTTTGGTTACTATTATTGTCGGAATTAATTATGTATGGATCAGTTGATAGTAGCACCTCAGCACAGCACAACCATTTTTTTTTTTTTTGGAAACCTTAAATATTTTGTAAGTAAAAACTTGATGTGATTTTTAACTTTTCATTTCAGAGGAAAAGAATCTCTTCTCCCTTTCCATTTCCCTCTCTTAAATTTCTGATGAAGATATTTCTCACATTCTGATCTATGTGCAATTACTGAATAAAGTTCCATGGAGTTTACACAGAGGCAAGTTTACATAAGTTTGGATCCACCACATCCAAAACCAGGACACAAAGGAGTATCATTAGAGAAACAGATTATAATCAGAGGCAGGTTTGCACTCCCCTCAAAACCGGTCCAGGATTTGTCTCACTTTGTTCGTGAAGGTATAGATCAGGGGCCACCAATCTTGGCAACTTTAAGCCTGGTGGACTTCAACTCCCTGAATTCCTAGGAGTTGAAGTCCGCCATGCTTAAAGTTGCCAAGGTTGGAGACCCCTTGTATAGATGATCCTCTAATGGATGTCCATCGGCGGTGGGTTGCTACTGGTAGGTTCTGGTTCTACGAACCGGTAGCGGCGGCAGCAAAGAAGCATTGCGTGTATGTGCATGTGGGAACAGGTGGATGCAAATTGCTAGTGATGGGATTTAGAGCACATCGCTGATGAATTGACCTACCCACCCATGTTATGCCTCTTTCTGAACCAAAGGGGGAAATTGTTGACTCCTTTGGATTCCTAATGTAGACACAACAGGTAGATTAGCTCAGCGATGGCGAACCTATGGCACAGGTGCCACAGATGGCACGCAGAGCCATATCGGCTGGCACACGAGCTGTTGCCCTAGCTCAGATCTAACATGTACGTGTGCCAGCCAGTTGATTTTTGGCTTGCACAGAGGCTCTAGGTGGGCGTTTTTGACTTCCAGAGAGCCTCCAGGGGAATGGGGAAGAGCGTTTTTACCCGCCTCTGGCTCCAAGGAAGCCTTTGGAGCCTGGGGAGGTTGAAACATGAGCCTACTGGGCCCACCAGAAATTGGGAAACAGCCTGTTTCCCGCCTCCAGAGGGACTCCTCTGGGGTGGGGGAAGCTGTTTTCGCCCTCCCCAGACATTGAATTATAGGTGTGGGCACTTGTGCATGTGCGATAGTGCGCACACACTCTTTGAGCACCCGAGAGAAAAAAAGTTCGCCATCACTGGATTAGCTTTTGCATGAGAACTTAATAACCATTGTGGCAGTCAACAGCAAAATAATTGTGCAAAAGCATGCCTTAAGAACCAAATGAATTTGCAAGGCCGATAAATACATATTATCCATCACCTGAAAAACAATCATAAACAGCAGTAAATTTGCTTTGCACGGTTAAAATAGCCACAACAGAAGGAATTCTGTATTTGACACTATATTGATTATTGTCTCTAGCTGCCACTCAAATGTAATATTGTTTAATAGATAGTGCTAGTTTCCTTACTTTTCAAATTATTATTGTTATGAGGTCTCTCTCGTAGGTAAATGCTCAGCCACTTCAATTTTCAGTCATTATCCTGGCACAATTTGTTTTCTATTCTCACAATACTTAGGTAAGCTGCTGGTTTCCAGCAAACCACCATTTCATGTTAGCTGTATACATTTTGACAGTTCCTACACTGCCAGCTGCCCAGCCTATCAATGTGGGATTTTCATCTTCCAAACGTGCCTGTCTTTTAAAAGTGTGTGGAAATAATTTAGTGGAACATAATTGTAAGTAAACCTTAGAAGGGAGAGTTGAGCTTTAACAAGAACGTTTGGAAGTTAAGGTATCGCGAAACAGGTGTAAGTGTTGGGTTGGTGGGATCATTCACACAAGGAAGGGAAGGCTAAGGCAGGTGGAGATGGACAGCAACCCCAGAATGTAACTCAACAGGTGCTCCAGCCTTTCACTTCTCCTGCCCAAGCAAACCTCTCTTCCTCCCACCATCCCTCCAAGCCCTGACTTAGCAGCCTTATGGGCGCTTACCCCGTCTTCTTATGGCGAACGGTGAGGTTGTCCTTATTGGGAGGACGGTCAGGCAGGAGGACCTCCTGACGAGGGGTGATCTCCAAGACCGGCCCGTAAGGCCGGTTGCTGCTTCTGTCGAGCTCCTTGGCACTTTCCTCGAAGAGCACTTGGCCGCTGAGCTTGTTGAAGACGATGGTGTTCATGGCTGGCGGATGGCAACCTCCTTCAGGCGAGACCAGGTCCACTGGGTGCGGGTGGGCAGTCCCGGTCAGCGGGGACAGGCGCGCGCTGCGGAGGAGAAGCCTCGGGTTATTCGGGGTCCCGGACAGCACCCGGACGCATCGCGGGCGGGGGTGGGGTGGGGAGGGAAAGGGGCCCAGACCAACGAGATTCAAGGACTAGAACTTCCTCTCGGAGAGAGAGCCTCCAGCAGCATCTGCAGCAGCCCTCGGGGCTACCGAAGGAGCGCGCGCCCCTTGAACCCAGCTACCACCCACGCATTCCCCCCGCAACAGGGAGGCGCGGGAAGAAGAGAAGGGCGATGGGAAAGCGGCCAATATTGTGCATCAGTCGCTCTTCGAAACGCTCCCGCTATACCCAAAACCCCACCACACCTCCCGTCAAGCCGGTGGATCAGAGCGAAAAAGCGAAGCTAGGCGCAAACTTGCGCCTCTTCAAAGCAAGGCTTACCGCTCTGAGGGAGATGGAAACGCGGCGCGCTTCGATCCAAAGGCGGCTCTGCTGAACTACTGCGCGATTCCAACCTTGATGTGCGTTTGTGAGGGGTTTTTTTTTTAAGGGCTTTCTGCCGAGTCGCTTCCTTTTACCGGGCTATTTCCATCCCTTGCAAGCATCACTCTCTTCCACCGAATCAGAGGCGAACACCCAGCATCACCTGCTTAATTTGCCGCCCTGTAGAGAATGAGAGACGGAAGTTCCGTCCGGGAGGGCAGGCGGCTTGGGCAGGAGGGCGTAGCTGATGTGGGTGCCTCGGGGCTCCCCTTCCCGGCTCGCGCACTGCTGGTCCCCCTCCCCGCCCTCCTTTACACCTGTCTGCACGCCCCCTAGTGACGGGACCAATTCTTCAAGCGAACGAGGGACTTTTCGCCAGAGAGAGTTTTCGCAATAATTGGACTGTTTTTCCCAAACACACACGCACACAACGACAGGGGGGGGGGGGAGGGAGACAGACAGACAGAGGGGGGGGGGGTAGAGAGAGAGAGAGACAAAGAGGGAGGGAGGGAGATTGGGCTGGAAAAAATAAGGTGATAAACAGCTCTTTTCTATCAGGATTGCAATGTCTCCAGGTTATTCAAAAATAGTTTCTCATTGTTTTTTTCCCAAAACATTTTTTTGGGGAGAAGAGGGAGTTTATTTGTTTCACAATCTACATCATAGATTTCCTAATGTTTTCTCTATCCAAGTATTACATCTGATACAAATTTGATAAGCTTTTGTGTTTCTTCCTTTCTTTGCCTGAGAAGCCTACAGGTATTGCAATAGAGCAGCCCGCTTTGCTAATGTAAAGCTGGGAACTCGTTTTGCCTAATTTACACATTTATTTGTTTTTATGTATTCATTCCATTAGCCCATTCCTACCCTTCCAATTTACTATTAAAATGGGGTAATGATCTGTATTTTATTATCATCCTCAAGTGCCCAGAAAATGAGAGAGGACATTCTTGCAAAGCCAATCAAAATATAAACTGTTGCTTCAAGGAATAGAAGAACAGGAACAGTGATTCTCCCGCTGGTGGGATGGAGGTTTAAAAAAACAAAAGCAATCCTGAGCATCCTCCAAACCAGGATGTGCTTGCTCCCCCAACCCTTAAATTTGAGAATGTACACGCGTTAAATCTCACGTGAATGCACGGGACTTATGAATGCGTGGGACTTTTTTTCCTGCGTGCTTTACACTCGAGGATTCTGTATAGCGAGCAAATACCTGTCTCCCAAGCCTCAAACAACTTGCCACGGTCTCGATGCAGATTTGGGGGTGGATGGGGGAATTGAACATATAGTTTATTCAATTAAACAACCGGGTTTAAAGCAGCTTTCCTTGTCGGTAAATGCGAACACCTACAGAAAGGTAATGCGAGACGTTTACCATCTGACCTTGTCTACATTAGAAATTAAGCCGGATCAGACTTTGTTACTATTTGGATGGGAGACTACGGGGAAATCCCAGGACTGCAGGCTGAGAAATAAGGAGGGGGGGGAGGGAAATCCCAGGGAAGAAAAAGGGAGGGCAAACTACTGTATTGCTCCCAAGAACATTCCATGGACGTGCCACTGGAAACAGACTTCACTTTGTGATGGGAAATTCTTCAAACAAGGCGAACCTCTGGAAGTTTTGGAGAAAGCAAGACTCAATGAATTGAGTGGGATTTAGTCCCAAGGAACTGACTTTTGGATTGTAGCCAAACGCCATTTCAGCTTAAAACGAAACCTGCACTGGGTACCATTAGTAGGTTCCTCACCCCCACCCGCAACTTCCCCCTCCCCTTCACCGCAAGTTAACCTGTGCGACTCTATGGAAAAGAGGTTAAATCAAACAAACCTAAGGCCGGTAATTTCCTCGCATCCCTGCATATATAGTATCATTGGTTCGAGATCCCCGGATCCGGTCAGAAGTATACCCATAAGCGTTCGCAATTTATAATGTTGTTAACGCACACACGGATTAAAAAGCGGGTGCTCAAATACCACATACCTCTGAATTTTGGAGATCAGTCTGACAGAGAGAAAGGTGGGCACCAGAAATAGAAGAGAGACAACCTAGAGAGGGACCGGACTACGATGAAAACTACTTGGAGGAAGAAACTGGAGGAGGGGGCGGATGTGGGCTCTTTCCAATCAGAAAAAGAAAGGCACGTGATGCTGCCTGTCCCTATGGGGGCTCATTCCTAGAGATAAGGCTAATCACAGTTTCAACTGCACCCGCAAACCTTGGCCCGTTTAATAATAATTACCGGTTATTATTACTTGGCCTCTTAGTAATAATTACCGGTCTATTCAAAGTCGTTGTGAAGCAAACCAGCGATAGTGATTAGTACAACGTGGTTAAACAAGCCATGATTTGCGTGTGCAGATGAAACTGTAACCATACACCACACCACCCGTCAGTGGCATCCTGGTTTAGCATCGCGCCGGGTAAAGTCAGCCGGTGAGAGGGATAGGGGCGAAGTCTCCAAAAGATGCGGCAGAAAAAGACGCGGCCAAAAGAAACTTGGGGCAACTCGTTTCTGAAACGCGTGTGCGTTATGGGAGTTTTGAGGGGCTTGGAGGGTCCCCCTTTTGAGCGCCGAAATAAGTTTGTCAACTTGCCCCGCTCGAATGCATGAACAAGAAAGCGAGGCATCGCTCAAGCAATAAGCGCGTTCGGGTATCACACAGACGCCTGTCGTGGGGTGGGGGAAGGAGGGAGATGGAAGCAGTGTCCCCGGTGGCGCGGTCGGCCTTGTTCTGCTTCCTCTCGTCCTCTCCGGTGCTGCGCCTCCACCCCCCACCCTTTAACTCCAGCCCAGCCTTTAATCTGCCGGTTTTGCTACCTACCTAACTTGGAGTAGCCCGCCTTCGCTTCCTTAGAACGCACTCCGGAGGTTTTTCCCGGCTGGAGCTCTCTTTAGCGTCTCTGATGACCAAAGTCACTCAAGAGACCAGCACCCACAGCACGCATGCACACACACACACACACACACACACACACACACACACACACACACACACACACAAAGGTGTCAGCCCGCTTCCCAATCCCAAACTGCCCCATCCCAAACTAAATCTCCGCCACCTCCAGGAATCGCGCCGCCTTCTCCGCACTCCAAAAACGTTTGGAGTAGACACTGTCAATATTTGCGAGGATGTTGTTCAGACTCCTTTCGGACTTCTCCGCAAGGAAAAAATAAATAAACCCACGCCGCGGGCGCGCGTCAGCCTGGCAGGCCGCTCTGCAAGTCGGCGCGGGACTTAGAGCTTCCAAGGCGAGGCGGCAAGCGCTACTGGGCCAAAAGAGGACCGGAACTTACCGGCGCTCGGGAACCTGAGTCCAGAAAACAACCCACGCGAGTCCTACAGTCCCCGGTCCCGACCAGGCTCAGCCTTCGCCCAGGTGCCTGCAAGCCGGTCCTCAGGATTTTTCCTAAGATCGAATCTGGCAATCCAAGTATCCATCGCCTTATTTAAGCACCATACAGATATTCCCCAAGTGGGAACGCCTGAGGGATGCGACTTTTTACAAAAAGGAAAAGTTTCCAGGCACCATCAAATTACCTCAATAAGACGGCCTCAGCTGGACAGGCGATACTTTCCCTAAAGTTAAAGGGTAGCATCTTGGGTTGGCCTCTGAGGGCGCCCAAAGAACCTTCCTTCCCTCCTCTGAAGGCCCCACCGCTCGAAGGCCTCGGTCGGGCTCCCGTTCGCTGGACTCTTCCCTTCCCGACAGAGGCGTTCCCACGCGCTGTCCAGGTTAACCAGAAAGAGGTCCCCTTCCGGCAGAACCAAAAGAAGTTAGAAACAAGCCCATCCCTTGGGAGGGAGAAAGGGACCGTAATAAACCTGCTGCGATTTGTAACCAGGGACCCAGAGCCAGTGTCGAAATATAGTTTTTAATCATTAATTAAGTCGAAACATTCATATTTCGAAATTTACAGCACATGAATTTCAAATGTCCAGAGAACATTCAGTTTGCGAGAGCCGCTTCAAACAACCGCGTCCAGATCTTTCAAATTCCTTGTTTAAGGTACAATACAGAGGGGCACTTAAAAGATAACGGGGCCATGGGTAAAGTGGTGAGATAACAAGCACACAGAAAAAGGGGACCGCCGTTTTACCCCAGTTTTCGCAAAAGGTCGCCGCGCCAACCCGCTGCTCGAAAGCGCCCCTTCTCCCAGGCCCCATCAACTTTCGCACTCTGGAGAAGAGACGGCGGTGCCTAAACCGAGAGGATGCTGCGCCTCGAACGACTCTCCTGCGGATCTGCGCTAAACAAACTTGCCTAATTAGAAGACGCGGCAGTTCCGCTCACAAATGGGACAGGGCGCTAGTGGCAATGGGTTTACGAGATCAAGCGCCGGGCCTGCCCCCACCCCCCCTTCACCCGCCAGTCTGCAATCAGAGAAGGCAGAAATAAAACGCTCGCTTCTCCTTAGGATCTTTTGCGCACCTACTCCTCATAGACTGTCATTGCTATTAGTATGGATCTTATTAACTTGATGTGTGTGTGTAGTGGGGCGAGATCTTTCTGGCCAGCTAAGGCGTCCGGACTGTATTCTCATTAATATTGGTGTTTGGATTTTTTTTAAATCGCTCGTTCCTTGAAGGACGCGGTTCGTTTCGAAGGGGAGCAGAGAAGAGAAGCCGCGCGCGCGCGCTTAGGCGAGCGGGACCGCTGAGCGGCGGCGGAACCGAGCGCTTTAACGAAGACCGCGGACGTGATGGAGACGGTCGAGGGGCGGGGGGTGGGGGACTCGTTAGCCCTCCCTTTGGAAGCGGCAAAGCGACCTTTCTCAACCATGTAAGCCCCAGCGCCCTGTCAGGATCCCCGCTCTCTTTTCCCCGTCCGAACCGCAAGAGGCCAGCTGCGGAGAGAGGCATCATCTCTTGCAGAAGGAAGACGGAAAGAAAACGGGCTGCCTGACCCAGAAGCGCCACTTCGGTGTCCGAAGGTGAGGTTGAGGTACGTCTGCGGGGGAGGGCCCCTCCTCCCTCCCCCGTTGCCTTGGTTCAAATCAAGCCGGACCAGCGCGCGCGTCCTCTCCCCCGTTCCCGGGGATGCCTCCAGCGGTCAGTACCTGGCGGCTGTTGGGAGCTGCGATTGCTGCGGGGGCCGGGGCTCGTTCTGACTACGCGCTTGTTCGTTGGTTTGCTTGGCTCCGCTCTCTTCCCTTCTCCCATCCCAGCTCCCGCCACACGCTTTGGGCACGCACACCGCTCGCGAGAGTTCTCGCCCCGCGGCGGCGGAGGCTGCACGTCTTTATTGTCCAGACCGGAGCTCTCTAGCCCGGGAACGTGAATAGCCGCGTCTTCTCATGTTTCCCCTTTGGCTAGCTCAGTCTGCGAACATCGTACTATTGTCGTATCCAGCTTCCGTGGCCGCGGCGGTCTGCGAAGCCCGCGGCGGTGTCTGTCAAAAAGGACAGGGAGGGACCGAGGCGAGATGGAGAGCGCGGCGGAATCGGGGACCGGCCGGTCCTTTCACGCGAAGGGGATCGTGGTTGGTTGGACGTCCTGAGGCGACCCCTGTCTTGTCCAAGGTGGACAAAGACCCGAAGAGAAAATTAAACATGATCCTTATTATGGTACATCTGCCAGGAGGTTCGAAAAGCTGAAGGAGAGACGAGAGATACTTCACTGTATCACTGTAGCCTTTCCGACCTGGTAGCTTCCAGATCGCCTTGGTAATCCCCAGTCATTCTAAAAGATGAAGAGCAACATCTTATGGGAATCCTAAAAGCTGCAGCTTGGGAGCGACCCAATCTGGAAAGGCTGTCAGGAGGTGTTTGCCCAACTACCAGATGTTTGACAGTGCTTGGTCACTCAGAAGTAACCTTATTTAGTTTAATATTACCTTTTCTCAGAGGGTTCAAGATGCTGGCGTCTTTCAGCTCAAAAGAGATGCTAGAGTCGCCCAGAAAGTAATGCAACACATTTTTTTCCCTTCAACAATTATTTATTGAACACAATGAAACTTACACACAAGAAAGAATGATGTTTCTTCTACACTCCCTATTTTTTCACGTAATCTCCATCCCATTCTATGGCCTTCCTCCAGCAAGACACAAGGGTGTGTATGCCCTATTGGTACCACTCCTTGTTCTGGTCACAAAGCCATTTCTGCACTGTGCGAATCACCTCTTTGTCATCCTCAAAATGTCTTTTGCGAATGGCCTCCTTTAATGGCCCAAACAAGTGTTTCAAACAAGTGGAAGTCTGATGGAGCTAAGTCAGGGCTCTAGGATGGATGGAGGTTTGTAACATACATCACTTACAGACACCATTTCGAAACATGGCTGCATCTACGCTATCTGTTTGAAGAACCACAAAATTTACACACGCACTCCTGACAATCCAAATAATGTACATCTAAAGTTTCACATTCGTACCATTACTGTAGCCTGAGGGCGAAAATTGGTGCATTACCTTCTGGGCGACCCTCATATATCAGAACAGATTAAATACATAGATTTATGAAGGAAGCTAGTGAACTCTGCAAGGTTGTGACTTGTATCTACATATACTTTACATTGATTCGTGAGCCCATTGGAAAGATAAGGGAAGTCTTGTAGAAAGCAGCACATACTGCTCATTTAGGAGAAGGAATGAAGGGAGATTGAAACAACCCAAAGTGATCCAGGGACTCAGTCATTTTGCAACACCAAAGGGTCACTTTTCATCAATTTTCACCTGTTAAGGAGGTGGGCAGCAGAGATCTTTCTTTCCACCCATTTTTTTCATTCATAAGTCTATTTGCCAAGGACACAATCACTGTATGCCTAAATCCAGGGTGTCCTCTAAAATATAAATATATTTTGAGTATTACTGTGTATTATAGGCCTGCACACACTAGCTTATACTGGATTTATAGATATAACATATGCTGTCATAACATGAATACAAGTTCTTCCAACTAAAGTTTAAATCAACATTCCCCAACTTGGTGTGTTCCAGATATGTTGGACTTTCATGTCTGCAAAGCCTGGCTAAAATGCAGGCGTAAAACATTTTGCAGTTGCCCCAGAAACGATGACAAATCATCAACTTCCACACGCAGAGGAAATAAAAGCATTAGACTTCAGGGACCTGGGCGTGGGAAATGTGTTTTACTGAAAAACTTTTGACTTCCTTCAAGAATTGTTCTTAAGTTGTTTGTATTGAGTCGGCTGGTGTGTGGCAAAGTTAGTTCGAAGTTAAAGATTGTCATTGACCGATCAGCAGATAAACAGCATATGAAAATTCTAATTCATAATTCACTGACTGAATTAAGCAGGTCCACTAAATTAGATACTGTATTATTTAATATAATTGTACATCCTACTTAGCTTCCAGAAGCAAAGAGTTGTTTTTTCAGAAGTCTCATTTTTTTTCTTCATAGCAATGCTATGGAGTAGCTTGGAAGAAAAAGTTTGACTATTCTTGAATCATTCTAATAAGCTTTAATAAAGGAGGAATAATTGGGCATCAGTTCAAAAAAGCCTGTGATCCTAAATACTCACATTTATAAGTAACCCCAGTGAATTCGCTAGGATGAGTAAACTCTCATAGCAGTGGGAAGTTCCATGTTAGTTTTCCAAAGTGAGAAAATACTGATGAAGTCCTTGCATGAGATTCTTCTCAAGGAGCAATCCATAGAAAGCGAAGAAGATGCCTTCTGGAAGCAAAGCAACTCTCTGCTTTTATTCAGTAGAGGAGACCTATCGCTGAACTGCAATTCTCAGCAATCCCAACAGCATTATAAAGAGAAAAGGAAAGTGGACCTTGTATTTACCAGCATCAAGAGAAGCACTAAGTTCCCCGTGATTTTAATAACTGCATAGTTTTTTATATACAGTAGTACCTCAACTTAAGAACTTAATTCATTCTGTGACCAGGTTCTTAAGTAGAAACGTTTGTAAGTAGAAGCAATTTTTTCCCACAGGAATCAATGTAAAAGCAAATAATGCACCAACTCAGGAAGCTCAAATTGCCCAAGGAGCTGCTGATATAGTCCTACAGAGGAGTTATTGAGTCTGTCACCTGCACCTCTATAACTGTCTGGCTTGGTGCTGCAACCCAACAAGACTGACACAGACTTCAGAGGATAATCAGAACTGCAGAAAAACAATTGCTGCCACCCTGCCTTCCATTGAGGACCTGTATACTGCACGAGTCAAAAAGAGGGCAGCGAAAATATCTGTGGACCCCTCGCATCCTGGACATAAATTGTTTCAACTTCAACCCTCAAATCAACGATATAGGGCACTATACACCAGAACAATTGGACACAAGGAGTTATTTTTCTTGAATGCCATTGCTCTGTTTAATGTCTAATTTCCACAATACAGTACTGTCACGCTATTTACTAAGACTGTACTACTACTACTATTATTATTATTCTCATCCTTCCTATTACCTATGTCCTCCTACTTATAACTATAATCACGTTGCTTATATATTTATGACTTATATTGTTTTGCTTGTTTCCTGGAAAGATTTCATTGCTTATTCGTAACCTGCGACGATCACTAAGTGCCGTACATTATAATTCTTGATGAATATATACAATGATACCTCTACTTACGGACGCCTCTACAGACAAACTTTTTGAGATACCAACCCGGTGTTTAAGATATGTTTGCCTCTTCTTAAGAACCATTTTCACCTTATGAACCCGAGCCTGGGTGTGTGTGCCCTCTTACTGCCGCAGAGATTCCCCTGTCTTGTGGCTGCCACCACCGGGATTTCCCATTTGCTTGCTGCCCTTGGCAGGATTCCCCGCCTTTGGACTGCCAAGATCGACTGTTGCTGGCCGAAGCACCTGGGATTTTCCCTTTGCTTTCCAGAGACAAAGGGGAGCGCATGGCTGTCCCTGTGGGCTCCGGAGGAGGAGGAGGAAAGGGGGCACCTCACCCAGCTGCTTTGTCCCTGCTTCGGCATCTTCTGCCAGCTGGCATATGACCGGCTTCCCAACTCTCCAACTCTTATCTCCCGAGCGGGCAGACAAGCTGGGCTCTCCCTGCCTGCTCAGGTGCCAGGAACGGAGCCAGGGAGCCTGGTCTGAAGCCAAAGTGCCGGGATTCTCCTTTGCCGCCATCGCCAAAAACTTTCAAGGAGTGTGGAAGCCCCGCTAGTTGACAAGCCGCCAGGCAGCTTCCCGTGTGTGTCAATCCACCCACTAGGCTCCCTCCGGGCAGCCTCCGCTGTCTCCCCCTCCTCCTCCAGCCGCCCCTGAACAAGGATCCGTATGCCGGCAGTAATAAGGCAAAAGGTGTGAGTTTTGGGATTGCGCGCATTATTCGCTTTTACATTGTTTCCTACGGGAAAAATTGTTTCTTCTTATGAACTTTTCTACTTACGAACCTGGTCACGGAACGAATTAAATTCGTAAGAAGAAGTACCACTGTATTTTTCTTTTTATGTACACTGAGAGCCTATGCACCAAAGACAAATTTGCTCTCCAGTGTCCAAAAGAAGTGGGTTGCTTATAAATTTAATAAATTTAATTACATTTAATTAAATTCCTTGTGTGTCCAATCACACTCGGCCAATAAAGAATCCTGACTATAAATATTTTGAAGTTGGCTCATCTAGCTTTTAAACGTTACTATTATCATACTTTCAAATTATTCTGTGGGTCTTTAAAAGCAAAAATATATTCAATTCATGAAAGTTCACTTTCAGTTTTAATGGAAAAAAATATAGGACACTAATAGAAAAATATATGAGTGTTTAAATTGTTGTTCCATACTCTCCCTTAATATTTCCTGGAAGCAAAATATTTGTTTTGTTATTACTGGAAGTGGAATATTTCTTTCAATCCCCCAATCATATTTATACATTTTCTTGTTTTGGTTTTCATTTTTTTTTTCATGAGCATGCTCATTTTCTGAGATTATTATAGTATACTGTATACTGCACAATTCAAAAAGAGGACCGTGAAAATATTTATTGATCCCTCACATCCTGGGCATACATTGTTTCAACTCCTACCCTCAAAATGAAGTTATAGAACACTACACATCAAGATAACTGGACACAAGAATTTTTTTCCCCAAATGCCATCACTGCTGAACAAAGAATTCCCTTACCACTGTCAAACTACTGTCAACCACTAAGGCTGCATTACTATTACTATTAGTCTTCTCATTGTTCCTACCACCCAACTCCTCCCACTTATGATTGCATGACTAACTTCTTGTTTGTATCCTTACAATTTATATTAATATTTTTTCCTGATTACTTATTTGAACCCCATGACTATCATTAAGTATTGTACCTCATGATTCTTGACAAATATATCTTGTACACTGAGAGCATATGCACCAATGACAATTTTCTTGTGTATCCAATCATACTTGGCCAATAAAGAATTCTATTCTATTCTATTCTATTCTATTCTATTCTATTCTATTCTATGCCATGTCATGCCATGCCATGCCATTCTATTCCATAAGATCCATTCTAAAGTGCTAATATTAAATGTTGGGACAAGTTGTGTAGATTTCCCTTCTATTTTAGCTGCATCTGTACTAATCATATATTTCTGTGCAGTAAGATGACATAGCTTACTAATGTTGAGTCCTGTCATTGGGCATTGAAATCTGACTCAGATTTACCAAAAGATGCTAGATCAGTGATGGCGAACCTATGGCACAGATGCCACAGGTGGCACATGGAGCCATATCTGCTGGCACGTGAGCCGTTGCCCTAGCTCAGCTCCAACATGCATGTCTGTGCCGGCCAGCTGATTTTTGGCTTGCACAGAGGCTCTGGGAGGGCGTTTTTGGCTTCCAGAGAGCCTCCAGGGGAATGGAAGAGGGCGTTTTTAGCATATTAGGCCCATCAGAGGTTGGGAAACAGGCCATTTTACGGCCTCCATAGGGCCTCCAGGAGGTGGGAGAAGCTGTTTTTGCCCTCCCCAGGCATTGAATTATGGGTGTGGGCTCTCGCGCATACACAATAGCACGGACCCATGGTTTTTCATCACCCAAGGGAAAAAAGGTTCACCATCATTGTACTAGACACTGCCATTCCAAATCTTGCAGATCCTGGAACATTAAATCATTATATGAGATTTAAGCTCTGTTTTGAAAGGTGTTCTGAAGACCTGGTTCTTCACCCAGGCATTTAGTAAATAAGAATGGAGACACTTTTTCTTTATCTTTGTTCCCATTTTGGTTAATTCTGCCACTTTTGTTTCATTTCCTTTTGCACTGTTTTGTTTTAAACTGCCCAGAATTATTAAGGTTGTGGTTGCACAGTCAGCCAGATGTTTAAACTGGATTTGGCATTTTTATCCGCCAATTAAGTCCTCCCCAAGTACCTGGGATGGGCAGATGTTGTTGTTAATAATATTAAAGGGTACAGAATGCAAGTTGTTCCAGGTAAAGTTGCAATTGACCAATGGTAATTCTGTGAATCCTAATTGTTTTCAAGTGGTGCTCCAGATATTTTGGGATTGTAGCCAAGGCACCTATTAAGCTTGATTAAGATTGCTTTCTTGTCTTTCTTATCGATAACTTTAAGTCTGGAGTGTTATGTGGCAAATATTTGTATATTTGAGCTCTAAAGTTCAACAGCAATTACTTACTTACTTACTTACTTACTTACTTACTTACTTACTTACTTACTTACTTACTTACTTACTTACTTACTTACTTACTTACTTACTTACTCTATAACTGTCTGGTTTGGTGCTGCAACCCAACAGGACCGACACAGACTTCAGAGGGTAATCAGAATTGCAGAAAAAACAATTGCTGCCGATCTGCCTTCTATTGAGGACCTGTATACTGCACGAGTCAAAAAGAGGGCGGGTAAAATATTTACTAACCCCTCACATCCTGGACACAAATTGTTTCAACTCCTACCCTCAAAACGTCGCTGCAGAGCACTGCACACCAAGACGACTAGACACAAGAACAGTTTTCCCCCGAAAGCCATCACTCTACTAAACAAATAATTCCCTCAACACTGTTCAGACTTTCTACTAAATCTGCACTTATATTCTACTAGCTTTTCTCATCATTCCTTTCACCCATTTCCTCCCATGCTGACTGTATGACTGTAACTTGTTGCGTATATCCTAAGATTTTAATTAATATTGCTTCTTCATTGCTTATTTGACCCCGATGACAATCATTAAGTGTTGTACCACATGATTCTTGACAAATGTATATTTTATTTTATGTACGTTGAGAGCATATGCACCAAAACAAATTCCTTGTGTGTCCAATCACACTTGGCCAATAAAAAATTCTATTCTATTCTATTCTATTCTACTTACTTACTTACTTACTTACTTACTTACTTACTTACTTACTTACTTACTTACTTACTTACCTACCTACTTACTTACTTACTTATTGGATTTGTATGCCGCCCCTCTCCGTGGAGTCGGGGCGGCTAACAACAGTGATAAAAACAGCATGTAGAAATCCAATACTAAAACAGCTAAAAACTTTAGCTTCTTCCTTGTTTATTACTTTATCTACTTAGTGGTTCTACTAGTTCTTGCTTACAGATACATGGATTTTTTGCAGGTATTCCAATGCATCATTGTTGCTACTTTGCTATGCTGTTATTTGCAATTAATCTATGTGATTTTCTTGCAATAATTAACAAGGTGATCCACTGTATTTTCAGGTTCTTTGCCGAGGTGGCACTTGCTGCCTGTTGCTTCTGAAGATTGGGTCTTGTTCTCAAGATTGAGCCTTGTGCAGCCAGAATATTAGCCTCTCTCTCTCTTTGTCTCTCTCTCAACTTTCCTACTTTTAGTAATTGCCTAGTCTTGTTATCTACTTTGCCTTTGTGTACTCGCCATACTTTGCCTTGCCATGTATCTTTTCTTTGGTATTCAGTAAGCCTCCGTGGTATATTAATTTCAGGGCATCCTTCAGCTATTCCATTGCCCATTTTGCTTCTTCAACTATCTGGCATACTGGCAACATTCCATGTCCATTCTATGCTCTTTCATTTGTCTTATACCATCAAATTTGTCAGAATCACTCTGTTCTTCTTCTTATTGTTATAATTATTTCATCAAACTTGCAGCCTGCTCGTAGATACTGGTAGCGAATTGTACCTCTATGATTATTTGTCATTGTTATCCAATTCCATTAGAACCTTTTGGAGCTGACAATACTTTTCTTTGCTGATAGAACTTAGTTGTACTTCCAGGCAGATGGATTTCCCAATGAGTCAGAGTCTTGTTTATTAGTTTATCAAAGTTGTGCAGAAAAAGGTTTGCCCAAAATAACAGTGGAGTAGCAAGGGAAATTGGCATCAGTGCAATTTTAAGATCCATCAAATAATTCCATATAACATTTTGCTGTGGACACATACATCCTCTATTCATTTACTCATCGCATTCCTTAAATCACCATTTGAAACAAAATTGTTAATGAAAACAAGATTAACTCCTGGTTCTATTTTCAGAACTTGTTCAACATGGGATCCAAAACAGAGACATGTTTTTAATTAATAGCACTCTACCAAAATGGCACTGAAAACCAATTTCTAACTGTGGCTCACTTATATATCTTCCTCTCTCCCAATTTGGAGGGGGGCAGGAGAGGGAGGGTTCATTGGGAGAAAAAAAATACAAAGAACTATGAATGGTTTGTGAAAAAGTGATCCATATTCAAGGGCTTGAATTAACGAAGCCACGCAATAATTTTAAGACAAGGTTTACTACGGATTCTATCAGAATAGGTCAGGAAACCAATCAATAACCCTACAACAAGTCTGCCATCAGTTATATTACAAAGCTGATATAAGAACATATGCTCCCTAAGTATAATAATAATAATAATAATAATAATAATAATAATAATAATAATTATTATTATTATTATTTATTGGATTTGTATGCCGCCCCTCTCCATAGACTCGGGGCGGCTAACAACAATAATAAAAACAGCATAACTCTGTGCCTCCAAATAAGTTGTGATACCTGTTTTGCTCACTAGCCAAAATAAACACATCGATAAATGACAATAAAGGATTTAAGTTCTGCATTCATGCTATCCAGAGGATTTATACTCCCCCTTGACCATAACACCTTTAAATTCAGAATGTTAGTGTCACTTATGTTTTCCCAAATTCCAAGTTTTTGATTGGATTGTATTTTTAATTTTGAAATATTTTAAGACTTTTGTTTTAAAATTACAATTATTTTGTTAGAGTATTACATATTAATATTTAGATTGTTACCTGAGACTCACTCAGCTTGCGTGCAATTCTGCAATTCTGCTTCTGCACATGCTCAGTAGCTATAATCAGCCTGACATACAGCTGAGAAGCTGATCAGCTGTGCTTTGGGCAAGGAATAAAGTTAAGTATAAACCAGGAGCTGGCAGGAGGGCTCTTTTTCAAGCAACAGAAGAGGAACAAATATTCAAAACAGTAAAAACAATAAAAAATTTGGAAAGAATCCTGAAAAAAAGATGGTGGTGCTGGTGCCTGTTGTGGTTCAGCCTGAGGCAGATCAAAGACCAGCTGCGTCTCTGCTGGCTCCATGCCCGGAGGAAGCTGACAGCGAAGAGGAGGGGGCTGGGCAGTCGGACAGGGGAGAGGACAGTCAGGAATGTGACGAGGAAGAACAGCATGGGAGCCCCAGGGAGGGGCTCTCCCCAGCCAGTAGCTTGGAGTCTTTGGAGTCATTAGGTGACGAAGCCCAAACTGTCATTGACATGCGACAGAGACGTTTAGATCAAAGGAAGGATCAATTGAGGAAATATTATCAGCATTGAATAAGGAACACCAGGGCTTGGGTGTGGTCCTCATTAGCAGGGAAGGGTTTATAAGGCAGGCAAGCTCTTGAAGCCATGTGGAGTGTTATCAGTTTGGAGTTGCTGTAACCTGCATTGTTTTCTCGGCGTTTTTGTTCCTGGCTCGTGGCCCAGCAGTCTTGAAGAACCGTGGGAGGTGTATGTCTGTTATCTACAGCTTCGTTTTGGCAGCAAGAATCCTATTTTGATGCATGGACAATTGCCTTCGTGTATATATTTGGAGTTCCAGTGTTTTCCTGCTTTGTAAGGACATTTTCTGTTAGCTTCGTTTTCCTTGAACATTATAAAACTGTATTTGAATTTTACCGGTGTGTCTGGCTTATCTTTTTGGGTTGGTCATAGCTTCCGGAGTGACCCAGACAGAACAGTGCCCACAGACAGGCGCCAACAGAACTGGATCTGTGACCCATAATGACATCACCAGCGGGTTGCTGCAGGTTTGGGCAATCCTATCTGAACCGGCAGGAACCTCCCCTGAATCAAATCCAACAAAGTAGCAGATTTCGCTTGAAAGTAACTGATTGACAACATATTCCAGATTTAACACACTTTGAAGATGTATTATGGCAGGATAGTGCTGGCTTCCTGGCTTAAGAGGGAAATAACTAGTTTTATACCAGGACACCTAGTGGGGAAACACTATAAAATGAAAATCAGGACATGGCATATGAGTAATAATGTTAATTTGGTAATAATTAGAAAAGATAAAGGCAAATGGCTGTTCTTAATAAAAGGGTAAAGAGGTGAGAACTGAACTTTGTATATCACTTCGTCCATTGGGGCAGACATGACTGTACTATTAAACATAGCTATTTTATTCCCCGTTGAACTTCATTTACTGGCTAAAGGATTTTAAAACTTATTTTATTAGCAAGCAGCAGCACCAATATTTCGTTGCTGGAATTGAATTACAGCATTTTTATTCAGTGCATTGTGACAAGGATTAACTTGTATAAATCTTACTACTTATTGCAAACTCTTTGCACTGAAGACATATCACAACAGCTATTATAGGACAGTCTCTGAATATGTGAAAGATCCACAGAGTGCTTATTTCCAACCATAACGTAGCTGGCAATCTACATTACGAATGGCTTTTTACATCATAGTAAGCCAAACAAACCACATTATGGGTTAGCGTGACTTGTGAACTTACCACCCTGGTTTGTGATTTACTGTATTCAGCAAACTAGTGAATTGTGGTTTATTCAAGAAATAAATCATAGTTAAGCAAACTGTGGCTTAGCAGGGTGTGTGACTTTGGTCTATGGTTTGGGATGCTAGTACAGCATAATGTTCATTCTAAACAAGGAACAGGACAATGGAAAAGAGCCATAAAAAGTCTAGTAGAGAATTAGTTTGAATCACCAAATGTTCATACAGCTTCAAACAGATGATTTCCAAGAATGTATTTATTTGGTTCCATCTTAAGGAAGCCTCGTTGCAATATTCCCAAAGCTGATGTTTTTCAGATGTATTTGCTGGAAATTCTCCAGTTTAGGACTATGTATAAATCAGTCAGTTACCATAAAGCTGACTGAGAGTTCTTAAGCAATGAAACATTCTGCTTTCTGAGGTTTTGGGAGCTCCATCACTGCAAGTTTTCAAGAAAAGACTGGTTGGTTGTTTATCCAGAATAGTATGTATAAGGTTCTATGCACTAGGCAGGCAATAGAGCCGGGGTGGCGCAGCAGGTAGAGTGCTGTAGTGCAGGCCACTGAAGCTGACTTGTAGATCTGAAGGTCAGCGGTTCAAATCTCATCACTGGCTCAAGGTTGACTCAACCTTCCATCCTTCCGAGGTGGGTAAAATGAGGACCCGGATTGTGGGGGCAATAGCCTAGCTCTGTTAAAAAAGTGCTATTGCTAACATGTTGTAAGCCGCCCTGAGTCTAAGGAGAAGGGCGGCATAAAAATCAATCGATCAATCAATCAATCAATCAATCAATCAATCAATCAATAAGCGAGCAAGCAAGCAAGCAAGCAAGCAAGCAAGCAAACAAACAAACAAACAAACAAACAAACAAACAAATAAATAGGACTAGAAGACCTCCAAGGTTCCTTCTAACCTTACAATTCTAAGCTTCTCATAATGTCTCATTAGAAAACTCATACCAACACCTCCATCTGATTGCAGGATTGCAGCTCCAGTTTATTGTTATTGTTTTAAGTAAGGATTCCGAAGTGTTTCAGCAAAATATTATAGATGGCAGAAAAAGACCTCATGGTCCATCTCGTCTGCCCTTATACTATTTTCTGTATTTTATCTTAGGATGGATATATGTTTATCCCAGGCATGTTTAAATTCAGTTACTGTGGATTTACCAACCACGTCTGCTGGAAGTTTGTTCCAAGGATCTACTACTCTTTCAGTAAAATAATATTTTCTCATGTTGCTTCTGATCTTTCCCCCAACTAACCTCAGATTGCGCCCCCTTGTTCTTGTGTTTACTTTCCTATTAAAAACACTTCACTCCTGAACCTTTATTTAACCCTTTAACATATTTAAATGTTTCGATCATGTCCCCCCCTTTCCCTTCTGTCCTCCAGACTATACAGATTGAATTCATTAAGTCTTTCCTGATACGTTTTATGCTTAAGATCTTCCACCATTTTTGTAGCCCGTCTTTGGACCTGTTCAATTTTATCAATGCCTTTTTTAAGGTGAGGCCTCCAGAACTGAACATAGTATTCCAAATGTGGAATTATGATGAATGCTTGTAGGATGGTGAAATATTCTGAAAGAAGGAACAGAGTTATGCAAAGCCTCAAGTTTTAAACCATGCTTTCTTCCATCAGGCTGTTCTCTTTTGGCTGCTAGTTATCTAACAAGGTGCTGAACCTGGGAAAGGGAAAAAAGTGACCAAGTGACCGGTCCTGGCAAGTGGGCCTTTTTAAAGTCTCTAAAACCTAATAATCTTTTATTCAATTCCAGCATTGTTGCATGAAAGCTTGTGAAGCAACGCTCTCTCCCGGTGAAAAACAAAGGAGTCTATTAAAGGCTCAGCCAAGAATTCCTATGGTACAGAACCTGAACTGGCTGATGTCATTGATTTATTACAAGAACTTCCTGGTTCAGCCTGGTATTCCATCTCTTTGACATCTGCATTGCTGTGTTCTGCTCACCATCCATCCCTCATTTCCTGTGGTTTGTTTGACTTTCTTCTTTCCTTTGCTTTCCTTCTGACTTCTGTCCATGTATAAAGCAACAACGATATCAAAATCATCTCATGAATTCCAAGTTATGAATTCCACACTTTTACAAGTATGCCTTCAGCAAAGCATGGTATGTGCACTGAAAATCCCTATACTGTTTGAGAACTTGTTATGGTGCATTAAAGCCTGAAGAACAATCATTTAGACCCGAAATGGTGTGGGTTCTTTTTATACCAACAAGAGAAAATATTCACCTCCATTTTTTTCCTACTATGTGTTCTGTCTGGGTCACTCCGGAAGCTATGACCAACCCAAAAAGATAAGCCAGACACACCGGTTGAATCCAAACACAGTTTTATAATGGTAAAGAGAAAAGAAGCCAACAGAAAATGTCCTTACAAGTCAGGAAAGCACTGGAACTCCAAATAGATACACGAAGGCAATTGTTCATACATAAACACAGGATCCTCAATGCCAAACGAGGCTGTTGCTAACATACACCAACCTCCTACGGGTCTTCAAGACTGTTGGGCCACGAGCCAGGAACAAAAATGCTGAGAGAACAGGCAGATAACAGCAACTCCACTTTGATAACGCTCCACACTGCCGAAAGAGTTTGCCTGCCTTATAAACCCTTCCCTGCTAATGAGGACCACACCCAACCCCCTGGTGTTCCTCATTCAACGCTGATAATATCTATTCAGTTGATTCCTCCTTTGATCTATGCGTCTCTGTCGCATACTAATGATAGCTTGTGCTTCGTCATCCAATGACTCCAGAGACTCCAGAGAATCCAAGCTACTTGCTTGAGAGAGCCCCTCCCCAGGGCTCCCAGGCCTTTCTTCCTCGTTACTTTCCTGACTGTAATCTCCCCTGTCTGACTGCCAAGAACTCTCCTCTCCGCTCTCAGCCTCCCCTGGGCATGGAGCCAGCAGAGACGCAGCTGGTCTTTGATCTGACTCAGGCTGAACCACAACACTATGCTATTTCAATTATTTATTGGATGGGTTCTAGCATGCTAAATATAGTTCTCTCAGAGACGCTTTTTCACAAGGCAACTGGACTAGTGGTTTTTTTCCCCTTGAGGAAGAAAACATTTCACTTCTCATCCAAGAAGCTTCATCAGTTGTTTCTAAAAGATCAAAGGTCTTCAAACCTGTACCACTGATATATACCACTAATTATCAGCAAAACCAAGAAAAAAAAATATCCATAAAAACAAGGAAGTTCCAATCTAAAAAAAGATCTCTTTGGTAGAAAAACAAAACTGGCTATGTTGCTAATTTTAAAACCAGCTACAAAAATCTATGCCACCAATTAAAAACTGAATGCATCAATTATCACATCAATCAAGAAGAAAACCTTCTGTGCACAAATTCCGCACGTGCCTTCTACAACTTTGTAAACAACAAACTCAAAGACTCTAGATCCATCCCACCCCTCAAAGGACCAAATGGTAAAGAATATAATGATGAAACTGGTAAAGCCAACCTCTTTGACACATTCTTCGGCTCCATCTTTGTAAACAGCAATTGCGCCAATATTTCCTAGTCGCATCCCAAACAATTGCAACGATCTAAAACAAATTAATTTTACAGAATATAATGTTGAAAAAGCATTATGCAACCTAAAATCATCTCTATCCATTGGACCTGACGGTCTATGTGCATATTTCTTTAAGAAGCTCTCCACAATCATAGCTGAGCCTCTAAGCTTAATTTTCGAAAAATCCTTCAGAACTAGCCTCTTACCCAACTTATGGTCACTAGCTAGAGTCATCCCTATCTTCAAAAAAGGAGATCCAAGTAACATTGAAATTACAGACCAATCTATGTTGCGTCACCTGCAAAATCATGGAATCAATCATAAATCAATCCATCACCCTTCATCTAGAAATTAATAATCTACTCGCTAACAAACAATTTTGTTTTAGAAAAAAAAATCCACTAACCTACAACTCCTACACTGCAAAAAAATATGGACTTCACAATTCAATCAAGGTAAATCAATAGATGAAATTTACATAGATGTTGTAAAGCCCTTGGTTCAGTAGTACACAACAAACTACTTCAAAAACTAAAATCTTATAACATCTCTGAACCCCTTCATGATTGGAAAACTGCCTTCTTGTCAAACAGACAACAAACAATTAAAATAGGGAGTACCCTAATTTGGGCTTTTTATTTTGCAATTTTCCCTGGTTTTTCTCCTCTATTCTGTCTCCTGGTATGTCCATATCCTCTAACTAGATTTTTTTTCTTTCGGTCTTTCTTACTAACAATTGTAAGTCTAGACCACTGATTTTCAACCTTTTTTGAGCCGCGGCACATTTTTTACATTTTAAAATCCTGGGGCACACCACCAACCAAAATGACACCCTAAGACACTTTCCTCTCTTTTTCCATCCCTGTCTCCTCCCCACCCTTGTGTGTGTGTGTGTGTATATACACACTCTTGAACCCTTTCCAAAAACAGGTGAGGGCTGGGGGTTTTTGTCTTTTATTCTTTGGGTGCTTTTTATCATATGCTTTAAATCAAGAGTCACTTCTCTCTCTCTCTCTTTTGTTTCTCTCTCCTGCCTCTCATTCTCTGTCTCAATCATTTTTTCATTTCTCTTTTTTTCCTCTCCTTTTTGCTCATTTATATCTCTCTCTCTTGCTTTCTTTCTCTCTTTCTCTTGCTTTCTCTCTCTCTCTCACTCTTTCTCTCTCTCTCTTGCTTGCTTTCTCTCTCTCTTGCTTTCTTTCTCTTTCTCTCTCTTGCTCTCTTTCTCTCTTGCTTTCTTTCTCTCTCACTCTTTCTCTCTTTCTCTCTCTCTCTCTTGCTTTCTCTCTCTGTCTCTCTTTTGCTTTCTTTCTCTCTCACTCTTTCTCTCTCTCTCTCTTGCTTTCTCTCTCTCTCTCAGCAAAAAGTTGCGGGACTGGAATCTGAGCTTCCTTTTTCGCGGCACACCTGACCATGTCTCGCGGCACACTAGTGTGCCACGGCACACTGGTTGAAAAACACTGGTCTAGACCAGTGATGGCGAAGCTTTTTTTACTCGGGTGCCAGAAGGGCGTGCATGCCCACGATAGCATGCATGTGCATGCCCATACCCATAATGCAATGCCCTCTCCCATACATGCATGCACAACCACCCCATGAGCTCCCCCCATCCTGTGCTTGCACGCAGACTCACTGTAGCCTGCAGAGCCTATGGATGGCGAAAAACAGGCCCAATGGACCTACCAGAAGTTCATTTCTGAACCTTCAATAGGCCCGTTGCGCCATTTTTCATCTTTCTCTGGCTTTAGTAGGCTTTCCTGAAGCTTGGAGAAGGTGAAAATGACTTTCCCCCCACCCTCCGGAATCAGCTGGCCAATGCAAACATATGTGCTGGAGTTGACATAGGGCAACACATCGCATGCCCTCAAATATGGCTCTACGTGCCACCTGTGGCATAGGTTCACCATTACAGGTCTAGACTCTTATGAGGCAGGTGCTTGTCTATCTGACTACCAAAACTGTAAATCACTTTAGCTTCTTCGTTTTCCATTATTTTGTCTATTTTGTGGTCCCACCAGTTCTTGCTTTCAGGGTAAATGGTATTTCTTGCAGATCTTCCAAGGCACTATTGTTGATACTTGTCTTGCCATTGTTTATAGTTAGTCTGTGTAATCTCCTTGCAGCACTATAATTATTTAACCAGAAAAAGCAGATATAAAATCAAGTCTTAAGTGCCAAAACACTTTTCTATGGGCATCCCATCATCTGCAAACTATTGTCAACTTCTTCGCACAGATTGTATGCTCTGTCAACCTACAGTTTGGATTAAATACTTAT